>NW_005871335.1:651142-706813 GCF_000147115.1 Myotis lucifugus | reverse complement strand
TGACCTCTTTGAAGTTCCTGACAAGACACTCTAAATCAATGCAGAGCAGGCCAAGAGCCTGGGAGAGCAGTTCAAACTCCGAAGGGTCAAACGCAGTTCAGGTGGTGGTGGTGGGGGGGGCGGGGGTGAGGGGGGTGCAGGAGCATGAATCTATCTTAAAAGACAGGAGCTGTGTGGAGAGTGTGGAGGGGTTTCTGGGTGGAGGGAAACACTGCAGCAAGGGCACCAAGATAGGACAGCCGCTGACTGGGGTGGGAACAGCGAAGTGAGTGAGCAAAAGTGGAGATGGCCTAGTGGATAAGGACCGTGTAGCAAAAGTCCTTGAGTGCCTGTGGCAGGAGATTGGACCTCACTTGGTGGGCGATGGAGGAGCGGCAGCTTCTCACCGGAGCAGCATTTTAGGAAGATTAAGTTGGCAGTGGCTCAGGAGTGCAATTTAACTAACACATTGCGAGTGCCCATTATTTGCCAGCCCCTGGCTGAGGGGCTGAGAATACAAAGGGAGTGAGACCCAGGCCCTGGCCTCTGGGGAGAAAATGAGATAATCCTCTAATTCCAGTCCAGTGGGAGGCAGGGCGGGAGGGGCCAGCTGTTTGGGGGCTGAGTCTCTAAGATGCACCCACCACAGTACAGAGTGGGTTTTGTGTTTTTTGTTTTTTGTTTAGGATCTGATGTTCTGAACCTGGGGGCTGCCACTGGTGAACCAGGAAAAGGAAAGCCAGAAGGAGCCGCTGGGAGAGGGAGGGGGTGGTGAGGGGGGCGGAGGAGTTTGTTTGTGGACAATGTGAGCTAATGAGAAGCCAGGGAAGAAACATTAAGGGCTGTAATTATGGCTCCCTGAACAGTGGTGTGTGTGTGTGTGTGTGTGTGTGTATGTGTGTGTGTGTGTGTGTGTGTGAGAGAGAGAGAGAGAGAGAGAGAGAGAGAGAGAGAGAGAGAGAGAGAGATGCACACATTTCCTCCAGAATCTCTCCCTTTTGGTCCTTTTTCAACAAGAGTATCCCATTCTGATGTCTCCCTCAGCCTGACCCACACCCTTCAGGGCCCTTTCTCTCCCTGAAACAAACCCTAAACTGACCCTTACAGTCCCCTCTCCCCACGTGGAGCTCCAGTCTTCGAGAAGCCTGCAAACAGCCCCCCAAGAAGCAAGCAAACAGCCCTAAGCTGCTGCCTCGCCGGCCTGAGATGAAGACATGAGCTATTTTTGACTGAGATCCAAGCCTCGGCCCTGAATTCTTTTGTCTTCCAGGAATCCCCAGTCATGTTTGAAGTCTGCAAGTCCAAACAGCAGAGGAGACCGCGCTTGGAATCCAACCAGCCTCCATGCCCAGCCCCGGCATTCCTCCATTCTCCCCACTCACTGTCCTCAAGATCAAACGGCACACGCTGCTGAACAGAACATCCCCCCCTTCCTTTCGTCTCTTCCTTTGTCACCCCAGGGCCCCCAATTTTCTGAGTAACTTAAATCATGACTGAGAGACGTCTAGGTTCACAGACACCAAACCCTTTCAAAGAGAGGCGTGGGCACCCAAAAAAGCAGCTCAGGAAAGTACAGAGGAAACCTTCCCAGGTTCAGGGTGGAGCCAATCACTGTCCTGGGAAACTATCAGTTGTTTTGCTGGGTCTCATCTTCCTTCTCTGTCATCTCCCTGGGGCTTGGCTGGTCCGCAGGGTCTCACGTTTGGATTCTCCAACACTCTGCGATCTTGGGCTGTGCTACAGGTAGGTCCTGTCTCCTCAGTAAACAGTCTGTTAGATCGTGCACATCACTCTGCTAAGCCCTACTCCTCCGCCAAGCCTTCCCTCAACTCTCCACTCCAAAGAGACCATGCCTACCTCTGATCACTATTTTCATTTGACCTTGCATTATCTAAGTTTTAGATCCCTTAGATGAGAACGTATATGCCTAGAAGGAGAGGATATGGCCTATTCAAAAAACATTTTTTTTGTTAATCCTCATCTGAGGATATTTTTCAATAGATTTGTAGAGAGAGTGGAAGGGAAGGGGAGAGACCCAAACATCGATGTGAGAGAGACACATCGATTGGTTGCCTCCCCCAAGGGCCCGAACAGGGCTGGGAACAGAGCCTGCAACCGAGGTACGTGCCCCTGACTGGAATCAAACCCTGGACCCTTTAGTCCACGGGCTGACGCTCTAACAATGAGCCAAACAGGCCAGGGTTGGCCTATTCGATTTTGCATCCACGGTAATACTCACAGGAGCTGAATAAATGTCTGTTTCATGAAAAACAGAGCATTGTCTCTTGATCCGACATGAAGTCTAATTACATAGTTATTACTCTTGGCCCCTTGCAAGAAACAAGTTTCACGTTACAGAGAAAGGGTTCTTCTGCATAATAAAAACACAACACAACTGTGCGCCTGCTGTCTTTATTACAAAGCACTTCCGCTCGACATTGCAGCTCATCCTCAAAAAGCCGGCCTCTGTGAGGCTTGTAGAATAGGTACAATTGTCTTCGTGTTACAAACGGGGACACTGAACTCCCTGGGCCCAGAGGAGGCGTGACTCTCCATTGTTGTCATCAAATTTCTTATCTTAAGGGTGAAAGACAACAGTCCCTGATGCGTGAGTGCCCGTGGCCCTGAGCACGGCCTGCAGCGGCTTTCTCCCTGGGTAACCTGCAGGCTAAAGAGCCCCCAAGTGGGGCTTGCCCGCTGCAGACTGGTGTGAGCCAGAAGGCGGGGCCTGTCTCTGGCTTCAGTCTGTTTATTTGCTTTATTTCTCTTAAGCTACCTGTGCAATCAGTGACCCTAGAAGGAGGGTGAACAGTTAGCTTTCATTCACCACTTTGGGGCCCTGCACGAGGGTGATCACAAAGCCGTGTGGAATGAAGGAACCAGAGAGTGTCTGGGAGGGCCATGGGCAGCCTGCCACGAGGCTCGTGGTTAGCCTTTCCTCTAGAATGGACACTCCATGAGGGCAGTGCCTCGGTTTTGTTTGCCTACAGCAGTGTCTTTGACTCCTAGGACCATTCTTGGCACACTGAAGGTTCCCAAAAAGTGGTTGCTCGGGGAACAAACCTGTTCTGTTTCTCCTTCTCCAGGCCCAGGGAAGGCCTCCCAGAGGTCAGAATTCCTGGGAAGCCTGCCCAGCGTCTTGCCGGATAGGGCTTCCTTGGGGCCTCCATTTGGGGAAGAATGTCGGTTAATCCAGCACCTGCTCCGGTGAGGGGCTACGGGGAAGAATGCCTGGGGGTCCCCAAGGCAGGCTTTCAGACGAGGAGGACATGCAGCAGCAAGCATCCTGGAGCTCCATCTCCAGTGTGGCAAGTGGCAACCAGCGCCAGGGAGCCAGTCCTGAGCAGAGTGCGGCAGCAGGAGCAACAGCAGCAGCAGCTGCCTGGGCCGCCAGGCAGAGAAGTGAGGCAGCGGGCACTCAAATCTGCTACCTCCATCTTCCAGCCACACGGCCCGAGTGAGGCTGTGAGAACTTCTGGGTGCACATTGTAAATACCATCTGTCACACCGCCTGCCCAGATGCGGCCTTCCTCCCTGGGAGGGAAACACGCTTTATTATTGATGCAGAAGGCACCCTACTTAAGTGCCACCAGGAGAGGGAAAGAGAAGCCTGGAAGATTCAGGACTCCAGGGACCTGCTCCTCTGATAGCAGCTGGTCGGGAGGACCTGGCCATCACCTTTCTAGGGAATTAGGAGGCCTCATTCTGCCCCCTGCTTGCTGTGTGACCTTGGGCAAAGTACCTCATCCCTCTGGGCCTCCGTTTTCTCATCTGCAAATGCAGAGGTTGGACTAGATGGCCGAGACATCTCCTCCAGCTCTAACACCCCTGGCATCGCTCTGACCCTTCTCCTTCCTGCCTCTGGCCCAGAGCCCATTCGTTTCCCATCAGCCCTTTCACTGAGGCTGGACTGGGGAACCAGACCAGGATGTCAGACCTGGGTTCCTGTCCAAGCTCCGCCACAATTTAGCTGTGTGATCCTGGGGAAGGCACTGTTTCCTAACCTCAGTTCTGTCTTGTATGAAACTAGGTGGGACTAGGAGATTTCAGTAGGAGACCCATCTCTAAATCCCACAATCTCCAATCTTCCCTTCCCAAACACTGCCGATAAATATCTTTACGGACTGAGATGAATGAGACACAGTCTCTTCCCTCGATGAGCTCTAAGTCAGATGGAGACATGCTTTAAAAACCTGCAGGTAGCCCAGCCAGCGTGGCTCAGTGTTTGAGCACTGACCTATGAACCAAGAGGTCACGGTTCAATTCCCGGCCAGGGCACATGCCTGGGTTGTGGGCTCGATCCCTAGTGTGGGGCGCGCAGGAGGCAGCTGATCAATGATTCCCTCTCATCATTGATGTTTCTATCTCTCCCTCTCCTTCCTCTCTGAAATCAATAAAAAATAAAAATAAAAACCCCCTGCAGGTACAATATGATAGGCTCTGAGTTGAGTAGAGATGTATGCAAAGCATATGGTAGAGACGGGGGTCCAAGTAGTTGGTGCTGGAGCTGAATCCTAAAAGACCAAGTAGGGGTTCACCAGGTGGATGAGGCTTCATGTGTTCAAGTCAGAGGGAGCTGCATGTACTTAGGCATGGAAGCGGGAATGGTGTGCCTGTGCCTTGTTAGGGCGATGGTGACATTCGGGGGGTCTTTGCACTGACTGCTTCCTCTCCCACTCCTTAGGAGTAATCCAGTTCTCCCCCGATGGAGGTAAGGGAGCTGATGGTTGATGGCTCTTCCTGGCCTCCCTGTCATAGAGCATATCACCAAGCAGATGAGAGACTAACAGGTGTCTCCCTTCCCATCTCCTGCCTTTATCTGTTCTCTGAGTTAGAATCAGTGAAGCAGTCTGGAAATCAAGGGCTGTCTCAGGTCACCTCAAGGTGACCCCAAATTCTCCAGCCTTGTACACCATCAGGCTGAGTCAGAGGAGGAACGTGGCTTTGTGCAGGAGGGGGTCCAGCGGCCGGCTGGCTGGCGTGGGAAGTCTGGGTTTGCTGGGCATCCTCCTGCGTGTGGTCAGACACGTGGTCTCTCCTACAGCTGTGGCGGCCTGTGTGGCTCCTCGGGGAGCTGTCCAAGTCCTCTGCAGAGAAATGGAGTTAACCTGTCCCTTCTCCGTGAAGGACGCCCTGCAACGGAAATGTGCTTTCCCCCGGCCTCTCGATGTGGTTGCTGCAGCTCTGGTCTGCAGCCCACACGCCTGCTCTGCATACTCCAATATGCACGTGAACAGCAGAGAGGAGAAGCATACATCCAAGACATCCATTAGCTGTGAGCAGTCTCATAGGCTGAGAACCATGGGGTTAACCAGGCTCAGGGAAAGCCTGTGAGGTGCCAGTAGCTTTCTGCTGGCTTGGCTTGCTGCAACAATTTATATCCCGGAAAAAAGGGGCTGCGAGTCAGGAAAATACCAGAAATGCTGAAAGGACGGTCACATTTGTCAGATGGCTCTCGGGGCATGACTGTATTTGCAGAGGGAGGGTCTGCTGGGGGAGGGCCTCTCACTGGAGAGGAAAGCCGCCAGCTGAAGGCTAATTCATTATCCTGGGCTCTTTGGGAGGAGGGTGGTGGCTTGAAGCACGCCCTCCCACGCCTGTCCTCTTCCCAGAACCTTGACGCTGTGATTGCCTGAGGTTGAAGTGGCGTTCAGGATTGGAGCTCCCCAAACACTCCTAGCTTTGCTTCTTTAGACACCTGCCACCTGTGTCTTCTTTCCCAGCTGAAGCCGATTAGTCCGTTCTCCCAGCTGCCAGCTGTCATTCTCTCTCCTGAATGTAACTGACCGCACTTAGTCAATTATACAGTGTGGGCTCTTATGGGCATGCTATTGTGCCCCCAGGGCTGAGCGAGGAGGCAATAGGAAGGAGGCTGGGAGTGGGTAAGTGGGTTTGAAAATATAAATAACTGGAAGGGCATTTAAATTATTTGCTACAGAATTTTCAACAAGTCATTGTTTTTGCCTGACAACCAACGTGTCTGCCTGTGTCTTCCTCCTGGAAACCACAGATTGTGGGTGGTAGGGGCTACGTCTGGCTTGGCTTTGCCACGGACTCCAGGTCGATTGGTGGTCATAGCCTGAGGCACCCAGATGCCCCTAAAAGCCTTGGTCATAGGGCAGGTAGGGTGAGGGGGAGTGGACAGTCAACATAAAGATACCGCTCCTGCAGAGCCCCGGTGATGCCCTGTTACTAGTGGTCAGAGCCCCCTGCCCTGCCGAGGGGCAGCATCCCAGTGGCAGCAGCAGGCCGTGTGTCCTGAGGGTGCCCACTCAGTAGGGGGCCTGTAATTATCCGTTCGTGTGTTGAAACTTCCGTGTCACATCATGACCTCCATAAGGATAGGATGCCTCTGTAATCGCCTCACCTCCTCTATTTCCTAGGACCATGCTGTCAGCATGGCATGGAGGGTTTAGTGGAAAACACACATATTTACTCAGGCAGACCTCCATTTGCCACTGACAAGATAACCTTCAGTAAGTTAGTCCACTTAGGCTCAACGAGACTCAGTTTCCTTGGATTTACATGAGGGTAATTATGACACATCTTGCTAGGATGTGGGTGAAAGGATGGGACGGTGCCTGGCAGAGAGTAGCTTTGGGTAAATATCAGTTCCCCTCCCTTTTCCCCTGGATATTCAGTGTTGAATAAATGAATAAATTAGTTCAGAAATGAATCCACTTTGGCATCTTTCTTGGATACATTCACATTCCAAAAGGCCCATATATTGCAGTTGTGGTTAAAAAAAAAAAATCTAACACCAAATAACCAAATTTGCTGTTTGCAGCAGGAGGCTAGCATGGTTTCCAACAGTTGGAGGAGGACCTCTATTGATTTTTAAAGGAAAATACAAAGAAACGCCCTTGGGAAGCAGTGGCGGCACAGGACTTTGTATGTGACCTGTTTCATCGTTCCCCTCCATATAAGAGGCACACAGTTGGCGCCTTAATGCACAAGGAAGGCTTGGCCTTTTGAGAGGCCTTGGAGTTGCAGGACTGGCTGGGAAACACATGAGGTCCTGGAGCCACAGTGTCCTCTAGTGGTCAATAACCGCCACAACACCCCGCAGCGCTGCCAGACACACAAAGCCTAGGGGGCACAAGTTCCCTGAAGTGCCCTGGACCAGCCCAGGGTGCAGCCACCAGGGCAAACTTCCAGGGCAGTGGTCATGACTGGGAAATAACAAACAATACACTTTTCAAGAAATGCTTTTCTGAATGTGTTAGCCATGGCAGCCACATTTGTTTCTTAAAATTCATTAGGCATCAACCCATTAATGGGGTCTAGGCAATGATCTCAGGCCGCTAACATCACAAAGAGAAACCAGGCATTCACCACCTCCGAGGGAAGTACACAGACCAGCGGTGAAGTATTTTTGTCAAAGACTTGAAACTGAGTCCGATTAAGTCTCTAGATCTAACCACCAATTTACAGGACACAAATTGGTACTGGTTAACACAGAAACAAATTTATAGAGGAATATGTTGAACAACACTGCAGGGATGCAATTAGAAAAATCCAGACTGTGGAAAACTCTACAAGACAAATGACTGATTTCTTCAGCGATAAATTGCCAAGGAGAGAGGGGAAGAGATAAACTTTCTTTTGAATCCTGATTTAAGTGAAGAGGGGAAAAAAAACACTTGTTTAGGCAATTAGGAAAATCTGAACACTGTATATTTGACCTTAAGAAATTTTTTTTTTTTACTGTGAAGATGATATTATGGTTGTTAATTTTATAAAGATTCCTTCTATTTTAGAGGCATGCACTAAAATATTTTCAAATGAAATGTGCTAAGATTTCAAAATAATTTGAGTGGGTGGGGGAGCAGATGAAACAGCACTGTTGAAGCTGGGGGATGGGCACATGAGGACTCATACTAAGGGCTTTACTTCTGTTTATATTTTAAATTTAATAATTAAATGTAAAAAAAAATCTCTCCTAGAAAAAGTTTTAACTTGGTTCTCAAGAGAGCCCACAGCTGACTCCTTTGAAAGCTTTATTCTGCCTTGGCTGGTGGCTCAATGGTTAGAGCATCAGCCCGTGAACCAAAGGGTCTTGGGTTCCATTCCCATACCTGGGTTGCAAGTTCAATCCCCATCCCCTGTCGGGGGGCATGGGTGAGGCAACCAACCAATGTGTCTCTCGCACTTTGATGTTTTCTCTCTCTCTCTCCTTGTCTCTCTCTCCCTCCTCTCTATCCTCCAGTCTCTCTAAAAATCAGTGGAAAAAATATCCTCGAGTGAGGATTAACAAAAACAAACAAACAAACAAACAAACAAACAAATTCTGTTGCCTTTATGAGAAAACAGGATCCCATGACTTGACTAAGACGTGTCAGAGACTGTGTTCACTGGCACACCTGAGCAATATGGCCCAATCAGATGAATATGGCTTTATAGCTGTACCATTTGAATGAGCTTGTGTGCTTTTCTTTACTCCTAGATAGTAGGGTGGGAAGAGGCCAAGAACTAGTGGGCAGATCTTCTAAGGGACCACTATGACTCGGGGGATTCTGTTGCTCCCATGCTCTCTGCGATCTCCACACCGTCTGCACGACCTTTCTCCTTAGCAATACCTGCTGACTCACAACTTCCCAACAGAAGGCTTTGGACATCGGAGAGCATCAGCAAGTGCATAGGTGGACTCAGCACCTCCTGCCTCCTTTCTAACCTCGTGCTCTCCTCTGCCACCGCTTACATAAGCACAGCTGCATCAGCAGCCCGCCAGCTGCCAACTCTTCTAGAAGATATGCAGCACTTTTCCCTTTCTAGCTAAAAATAAGTCCCAGGCTCTCCTGGGCATCTGCAGGTGGTGTGCTGGAGTTTTCTTAGGATGCTCTAACTCAGAAAGGTGGGGTTGCTTGCACCGAGTCTGCGGCAGAGGCTCCTCTCTGTCCCTCGGGGAAATGGTCATAAGCAAAATCAAAGCTGAAAGGAGCTTAAGGTCTGTCCCTTAAGGCTGTTGCTGACTGGGTACTTACCTCAATCATGGCATCTGGCAGAGGGCATGGGTTCAAGTCTCACTCCTGCTACTTAGCGGGCCTGTGGCTGGTTATTCAAACTCCTTTAGCCATAGCCATAGTTGTTATATTTAAATGATGGTCATACCACATGTTTTGGTTAAGATCATTAAATATGTGAAAGGGACTTTGGAAATGGCTCTATAAAATGAGCTGATTTCCCCCTTTTTTATTATACTCTCCCACCCACCTACAGGCTCTTACTTATGCAATCCCTCAACAAATATCTGAGTGGTTACCATGTGCCAGGCACTCCGCTAAGAGCTAAGAGCAAAGCAGTGAAAAAGAACAGACCAAAATTCTGCCCTCATAGAGCTTACAGTGTTGAAGAGACTAAGGACAACAAAAGTGATTATAGAAAAGAGTACAGTATGTAAGATGGTGATAAGAGCTGTAGAGAAAATTAAAGCAAGGACGCAGGATAGGAAGTACCTGTATGAGCAGAAATGGAAGTTTTAAATACGGTAAAAGGGAAGGCCTCATTGAGAAGGTGACATTGGAGTAAGACCCTGAAGGAGATGAGGGGTAAGGCATGTGGTTATGTGGGAGATGAGCATTTCTGGCAGAGTTAAAAGCAAGTGCAAAGGCCCTGGGTTAGAAGCATACCACATACATTCCAGGAACAGAAGGATATCACAGTAGATAGAGAGAAGCGAGGGTACGAGATAAAACCAGAGAAGTAATGGATGGAGTCATGCAGGGCCTTGTCAGTCTTTTTTAAAACTATAGCTTTTTATCTGAATGAGATGAGAAGCCCCTGGAAAGTTCTGAGCCAGGGAATAGCATGTGACATTTTAATAGAACCAGTCTGGCTGTGTTGAAAAAGCCTCAAGATGGGCAAAGGTGAAAGAAGGGAGGCTTTGAAGATATAAAAATACAACAACACACATCCTGAATTTAAATTCTAGAGATGAAAACTACAATGTCTAGATGAGCAATACACTGGATAGGATTAACAGAAGAAAAAGAAAAAAAAATGACTGAACTTGAAGACAGAAATAGGAGCTAAAATGAAATACAGAGGGGAAAATGAAAACATTAATAGAGTATCAGGGGGAAGTGGAAAAACATCAAGCATATGTAGTCTCAGGAAAAGTGGGGAACAGAAAAAATACTGGAAGGAATAATGGTCAAAATTCTAAATTTGTTGAAAACTGTAAATGCACAAGAACTTCAATGAATCCCAAATGCAAGAAATATGAAGAAAAAGACACAAAGGTACTTCCTAATCAGATAAATTAAAACTAGTTATAAAGAGAAAATCATAAAAGCAGCCTGCGGGAAAGGACACATTATGTACATTGAAATAAAAATAAGACGACAGCAGTTATAAACAGAAATAGTGCGAACCAGGAGGTGGTGGAGCAAGATCTTTACAACACTGAAAAACACACACACTGTGACACTAGAACAGAAGGTGACATAAAGACTTTCCAGACATACAAAAGCTGAAAGAATTCATCACCAGCAGACCTGCATCCTGGGACATGTTAAAGAAGACATTCAGACAGAAGGAGAATGATATCAAACAGAAATATGGCTCTTATACAAAGGAACAGAGAACACCAGGAATAATAGATGGGTACTTAAGTATGGGTCTTTTTTCTTATTTAAATACCTTTAAAAGATAATCAATCTCTTAAAACAAAAATAATAATAATGAATCATGAGGCTTATTACATGTGAAAGTAAAATATATGATGACAATAGCCCAAAGGCCAGGAGGGGAGAAATGGAAGTATACAATTGTAAGACTCTTATCCTATATAATAAAAGCCTAATATGCAAAGTGCCTGAACGGCGGAACGACCACGGGTGGAACGACTGGTCGTTATGATGTGCACTGACCACCAGGGGGCAGATGCTCAATGCAAGAGCTGCCCCCAGCCCGCAGGCCCCAGGCCAGCCGAGGTGGGTGCCAGCGGGGGGGCCCCACCTATCACCTGCCGGTCACCCTGCAGAGGGAGGCGACCGGCAGTGGTGGCAGGGTGTGGGGCCGGTGAGCGGGCAATGCCAGGCTGGCTAAGGCGGGTGCCAGTAGGAGGACCCCCTCCCATCCCCCCACCAGTCACCTCACAGATCCGCCCTGATCACCAGCCAGGGCCTCTAGTATAATATAATATGTGAAGTGGTATATAATATCACTTGAAGACAGATGCAGATAAGCTAGAGATACAGTGGGGCCTTGACTTACGAGTGTCCTGACTAACGAGTTTTTTGAGATACCAGCTGTCTCTCGGCCGATTTTTTGCATTGAGTTGATAGAGTAATTTGAGTTAATGAGCTCCTTAACGAGCTTGGTCTTGGAACGAATTAAACTAGTAAGTCAAGGCCCCACTGTATATACTATAAAGCCTAAAGCAACCAGTAAAATAAAGCAAAGAGATATTGTTAGATTTGATAAAAAACCTACAACCCAATTATATGCTCTCTATAAGAAATTTACTTCAAATATAAAGGTAGGCTAAAAGTAAATATCAATTCTACATATTTTCTTTTCACATAATTGAAGAGGAGGGAACACTGTTCAACTAATTCTAAGAGCTCAGCATTACCCTGACCTAAACCAGAAAAAGAAATTGTAAGAAAAAAAATTGTACACCAATATCCTTCAGGAATATAGGTTCGCACATTTTTATTTTTATTTTTTATTTTTTTAAATATATTTTTTGATTTCTTAAAGAGAGGAAGGGAGAGGGACAGAGAGTTCGAAACATCGATGAGAGAGAAACATCGATCAGCTGCCTCCTGCACACCTACTGGGCATGTGTCCACAACCAAGGCACATGCCCCCGACCGGAATCGAACCTGGGACCCCTCAGTCCACAGGCCGACGCTCTATCCACTGAGCCAAACCATTCAGGGCCGCACATTTTTATTGTTGTTGTCAATCCTCACCAGAGGACATTTTTCCATTGCTCTTTAGAGAGAGTGGAAGGGGGGGAGAAGGGAGGGAGGGAGAGAGAGAGAGAGAAACATTGATGTGAAAGAGACACATCAACTGGTTGCCTCTAGCATGTACCCCAACCAGGGCCAGGGATTGAACCTGCAATCCTTCTGTGTGTAGATCAACGCTCTAACCACTGAATACACCACCAGGGCAGGTTGGCCCATTCTTAAAATGTTGGCAAATCAACTCTAACATATATGAGAAAGATAATGCATCATGACCAAATGAGGTTAATCCCAGGAAGACAAAGCTGGTCTAACATTTGACAATCAATGTCATTTTACCACATTACTAGACAAAAAAAGAAAAATAAATAATAATCTCAAATAGATGCAGAAAATAATCTGACAAAATTCAACATCTGTTCACGATAAAACTCTCAGGTGGTTGCTGTGTCGAGAACACACTGAAGGTAGGCAAGGGGGAGGCAGGGAGATCAGTCAGAAGCTGTTACAACAATCCCAGCTGGAGAAAGGCCAGGGAATGGGGAGGGAGGGAGAGAAGGAAAGGAGCCAAGAAGGATGACTCCAAGATTTTTGGTCTGAGCAACTGGAAGGATACAGTTGCAGTTCACAGTGATGGGGAAGATTGTGGGAGCAGCAGGTTTTGGTGGGACAGATCAAAAGTTTGCTTTTGGACATAAGTTTGAGATGTGCATTCAACATCCATGTGAGGTTGTCCAGTAGACAGTAGACATATGAATCCAGAGATAAACAGAGAGAATCCGAATTTGAGAGTCTTCAGCGTACAGCTGGTGTTTAAATTCAGGGAAGAAATGAAATCATCAAAAAGTCTGAGAAAAGGTAGAAAAAATATCAAGGACACAACCCTGGAGCCCTGTTATTAAATGATGGGATAGAGGACGAGAATCCAGCAAAGGAGAGAGTGGCCAGTGAGGCAGAAAGAAAATTAAAGAGTGTAGGAGCCAGGAAGAGAGTGTGTTCAAGAAGGAAGCAAATGTGCCAAATGCTCCTGATGAGTGGGAAATGATGGCCAAGTTGCCCCGGCTGGTGTGGCTCAGGTGGTTGAGCGTTGTCCTGTGCACTGAAGGGTTGCACGTTTGATTCCAGTTGGGGCATGAGCCCAGGTTTTGGGCTTGAATCTGGGTGGGGGGTGTTTGGGAGGCAGCTGATGGATGATTAACTCTCATCATTGATGTTCTATCTCTCTCCCTCTCCCTTCCTCCCTGAAATCAATAAAAATATCTATATATCTATATATATATCTATATATATATATTTTAAAAAGAGGTGGAGTTTGACTCTCTCTCCCTTAAGTATGGGCTGGATTTAGTGACTCATTTTCCCCCCCCTTAATCTTCATCTGAGGATATGTTTTTATTTATTTTAGAGAGAAGGGAAGGGAAAATGAGAAAGAGAGAGAGAAAAAGAGAGAAACGTCGACCAGTTGCCTCCCATAAGCTCCCTGACTCAGAACCAAACCTGCAACCTTTTGGTGCATGAGACTACACTCCAACCAACTGAGCCACCCGGGCATGACTCACTTCTAACAAATAGAATATAGCAGAAGCAATGTGTGTCCTCTGAGTTAGGACATAAAAGACAATGCGGCTTCCTCCTTGTCCTCCATCTCTGGGGTGAAGGGAACTGCCATGCCACTCAAGCAGCCCGGTGGGGAGAGGCCCCAGTGGGGAGAACCGAGGCTCCCAGGCAACAGGCCATGTGAGTGAGCCATCTTGGAGAGGGACCCTCAAGCCCTGGTCAAGTTTTCAGACGACTGTAGCCATGGCTGGCAGTTTGGCTGCAACCTAATGAGAGACCCTGAATCAGAACCACCCAACTAAACTGCCCCCAAATTTCTGACCCACCAAAACCGTGAGATAATACACCCGTGTAAGACAAATGTGTCCTAGCCCCCCATCTTCCCATTTCTTAAAAAATATATTTTTATTGATTTTAGAGAGAAAGAGAGAGATAGAAACATGAGAGAGAATCATTGATTGGCTGCCTCCTGCAGGCCCCACACTGGGGATCGAGCCCGTAACCCGGGTATGTGCCCTGACCGGGAATTGAACTGTGACCTCCCGGTTCATAGGTTGACACTCAACCACTGAGTCACACCCATTTCATTATGAAAAGGCCCCTGCCAGCCACAACGCACACCACACCACGAATATAAATCACAATGCCTCCCTGTCCCATTGTCTCTCCCTGCCTGCCAGCGGTGATCAGCGCACACATCTGAATTTGCTCGAACCGCGTTGCTCTGCAGTAAGAGTGCGGCATTCGGGCTCGGAACCGTCTGTGCTGGCCCAGCTCATGGGACGATTCCTCCAGAGAAATCCTCGGGGCTTCCAGCTGCTCAGTGTGAGAGTCCTATCCTTTAACATCTTTGAAATGTTTCCACTTTGGAAAGTGAAGTCAGCTAAGAAACACACCTGGCTCTCCCATCTCTGCTCCTGATCTGGGCAGGCCTCCTGCAGCGAGAGGACCTGTCAACAGTGAGGACTTTTCCCTGGAGTGGGGAGGCAGCTAATAGCATTCAGATATTTTGAGATGAAACTGTTACCATGGGAATGTTTCCATATCGCTCGCTCCCTTAATAATGATGGGTAGAAACAGTGAACAGTGCAGCTCTCAGGATTCTAGAAATAGAGGAATGGAAGGAAAATGGAGCTGGAAGAACAGGTCCCAAAGAAAGGATTGATTTGTTTCATCAGAGCTGCATTCTGGGGGAATGGGCGTAGTTGTAGGTAGCAGTTTTTCTCCAAGGGTTAGGATTCCCATAGAGGCTGCAGGTGGGTGAGCCTGAGGTATGTGTGTATTGGGGAGTATTCTTCAGTAGTGCTGGTAGGGGCTAATTAAGTTGCTCTTCCCTTCTGGGGCTTTGATATGGGGCAGGGAAACCTGACACCTAACAAATCCTGGTGCTTCTAAACACTTCTCCATTGTCCTGGCAAGAGGTCAAAAAGCTTGAGGAGCCGAAGCCGGTTTGGCTCAGTGGATGGAGCGTCGGCCTGCGGACTGAGGGGTCCCGGGTTCGATTCCGGTCAAGGGCATGTGCCTTGGTTGCGGGCACATCCCCAGTGGGAGATGTGCAGGAGGCAACTGGTCGATGTTTCTCTCTCATCGATGTTTCTAACTCTCTATCCCTCTCCCTTTCTCTCTGTAAAAAATCAATAAAATTTAAAAAAAAAAAAAAAAAAAAAAAAAAAGCTTGAGGAGCCCTAACCGGTTTGGCTCAGTGGATAGAGCATCGGCCTGGGGACTGAAGGGTTCCAGGTTCTATTCCAGTCAAGGGCATGTACCTTGGTGGCGGGCACATCCCCAGCAGGGGGTGTGCAGGAGGCAGCTGATCGATGTTTCTCTCTCGTTGATGTTTCTAACTCTCTATCCCTCTCCCTTCCTCTCTGTAAAAAATCAATAAAATATATTAAAAAAAAAAAAAAAAAGCTTGAGGACTCCCGTCCCCCGGGGGCCTCGGACTATATCTTAAAGGCAGAAGCACATGGACACACAGACCTTTCATCTCACAAACCAGGATTTCCTGTGCTGTACTGCCCTCTGCAACGGCTCAGGAATAATTTCTCTTCTGTTTTCTTTCTTCTTTCTTTTTCTTTCTTTCTTTCTTTCTTTCTTTCTTTCTTTCTTTCTTTCTTTCTTCCTCTTTTATTTTTTACCTTTATTTGAATTTATTGGTTAATAAAATGATATAGTTTTCAGGTGTACAAGTCTATAATACATCATCAGTATATTGTATTATACAGTCACCACCCCAAGTCAAGTCTCCTTCCGTCACCATTTATTCCCCTTTACCTTCCTCTACTAGGAATCACTTCTTTTCTTTTCTTTTAAAAGATTTTGCTTATTTAAGAGGCATACTGGGGAAAACAGGGCTATGCTTATTTTCTTTTTAAAAAAATATATTTTTATTGATTCCAGAGAGGAAGGGAGAGGGAGAGACAGAAACATCAATGATGAGAGAATTATTGATTAGCTGCTTCATATACTTCCCCTACTGGGGATTAAGCCTGCAACCTGGTGACCGGAATCAAACCTGGGTTCCTTCAGTCCGCAGGCCAATGCTCTATCCACTGAGCCAAACCAGCTAGGGAATCATTTCTTAACCAAGGGATCACTACCTTGGCCTCCATCCCAAACTGCTCACTGCTTGAAGCACATGTAGGGCTCCCCCGACCCCCCAGCTCACTGCCAGCCAGGCTCCTGTTACTCCAGAACCTTGAGAAGTCAAAGGACAGGTGACTCATTAATAAGCAAAATAGGTTATCTTTGTGACAAGCATTCTACCCTTGTCTGCTATAACCCCATGCCCTCTCTCGGATTTGTTACCTTTTTTGTTGTTTCTATTTTTTGAGAAGGGGCACCCTAATAGAGTCATCCTGCCTACAAAATAAATGGGAGTTCAAGCTGCTGGCTGGGAATTAAAAAAAAATTTTTTTTTTATTGATTTCAGAGAGGAGGGGAGAGGGAGAGAGTGATAGAAACATCAATGATGAGAGAGAATCATTGATCGGCTGCCTCCTGCCCTCTACTGGGGATCGAGCCCATAACCCAGGCATGTGCCCTTGACCAGAATCAAACCTGGGATCCTTCAGTCTGCAGGCTGACGCTCTATCCACTGAGCCAAACCAGCTAGGGCATTAAGAATGAATATGGCTAAGTGGGTAAAGCACCTCTGAAATCTCATACAAAGAGGAAAGAAATGGCTACCACCCCACCAAGCACCCCTGCACTTGTGAACTGACCTGAGGTGCCTGCTCCCCTAAATCCTTATTTGTCAAAGCCCCAGACCTAGATTTGCTTGTAGTGTCAGAATCTAGGGATTTCCTTTATGTCCTTTTTTTTTAATTTTTAAAAATGAATTTCAGAGAGGGAGGGAGGGAGAGAAAGAGAGAGAGGGAGAGACATAGAGAGAGAAAACGGAGAAACATCAATTTGTTGTTCCACCCACTTATGCATTCATTGGTTGATTCTTTTTTTTTTTTTTTTTTTAAATCATTGGTTGATTCTTATATGTACCTGGACCAGGGATCGAACCCGCTACCTTGGCATATCGGTATAACACTCCAACCAACTGACCTACCCAGCCAGGGGTCTTTTATGTTCTTGAGATCTTTAGTGAAAATACACCGTAAGCAGCACTTGGACTGTTCCCAGGACATAGCAGGTGAGCACTAATCCTTCCAGGAATGCAGCTTAAAGACCAGAAACCATGTTGGGTTGGTGACCGAAAGACAGTGCCTTCCTTCTCTAAAGAAGCATCCAGTGAAGCAACAATGGCAGCTGTCCCTGCCTCTCACGCCTTCCAGAACCACACGTCCTGTCCTAAAAGGTATGATTCACAAAGAGAAACGACATTTAAAAATTTGATCCAGCACAAATATAAGCTCAGCCAAGTCAGTGCAGCAGGGCGCTCTAAAGATAGGCGGCTCCCCTGGCAGAGAGAGACCAGTCAGGAGACACCCGAGGGCGAGCGGCCTTGGCCGGCTTCCCAGGTCCCTTGTTGTGGGATCTCCACCGCCCTGGCCACATAGAAAAGCTCTCTCTGGCCAGTGACATGCTTCTCTTAATTCTTTCTCACCGACTGCTGGGCAGGCAGAGCTTCTTCATTTGGGTTTTGAAAGTCACTTCTGGTAAACAGTAACTCTCACTCCCAAAATGTGAATCCCAAAATGTTGCAGGGTCCTAGATTGTGATGTAAGACGCTGTATCTGCATTCGGCTTATAATTGGGTACATGTTTCCACAGCCACTGCTACCTAACAGGTGAACACAGATTTCATGCTGCTTGAGATGAACCCCTATTCTAAGTCCATTTCAAATTCAGCTGCTACTTTGACATTTAAAAAAATATTTTTATTGATTTCAGAGAGGAAGGGAGAGGGAGAGAGATAGAAACATCAATGAGAGAACCATTAATTAGCTGCCTCCTGCACGCCCCCTACTGGGGATCGAGCCCACAACCTGGGCATGTTCCCCCTTGACCAGAATCGAACCCAGAACTCTTCAGTCCACAGGTCGATGCTCTATCCACTGAGCCAAACCAGCTAGGGCCTACTTTGACTTTTTTTATGGAAGTGTGTGTCTAAGTTTTTGCACACCATGCTGGAGGAAATTCTTCGAAGAGGTGATTGCTGATCTCCAGCCACAGTAGTACAAGGCACACAGGCACCTGAATTCCTTCAAAGGAAACTAACTAAATACTTATGTATGAATTGTTCGAGGTCCAAGTTGAATAGAAACTCTTCCATAAAGCTTTTCGGGAGTTCCTCAATCTGAGATCATTGCCCTTTGCTTGATTTTCCATTATATTTGATTTCACCTCTTATAGTTCTTATCTTTTTCCACCTAAATAGTAGACACTTATTTACATATTACCTCTTAGAAGATAAAAATATTCCTATATAGATATAGCATACTCCCCCACCATAACTATTTCATTTTTATTTCTCATGACACCCAGCCCAGCACTTGTGCTTCCAAATACGCATTTCTGAATGACCAAGCAGTATAGAATCCTCCTTAGTAGCAGTAGGAAAGAGACCATTGACTTCAGACCAAAGAGTCTTGTCGACCAGATGACTAGAAGGAAGTTCAGAGGCCTATGATCTTAGAATTATCGTAGTCCCTGTCATTCTGCAGTTGATTTTGCTGAGGCCATAGCTCAGCTGTCAAGAGGTATCTCATTACAGAATATTTGGGTTTCACCTGAGTTTTACTAGTATATACTCACTCAGTCCAACAAGTTGCACTGATTTCCATAGAGTTTTAAGATAAATAACCTTAAGTTCATTTATTTGCCTGTTCATTCATTCATTCATTCAAAAATATTTATTGAGCACCAACTATATGCCAAGTATTGCTCTAGGCACTGAGTACAGAGGAATAAGATACCTGTCATTAGTCTTGGTGAGGATTTTTTAACCCGATACCAAAATCAAAGGCAACAAAGCAAAAACAAGCAAGTGGGACTACATCAAACTAAAAACTTTCTGCAGAGCAACAACAACAAAAAATCACCAAGAAAATGAAAAGGCAACCCAATGAAAGGGGGAAAATCTTTGTAAATCATGTATCTTATAAGGGGTTAATATCCAAAATATATGAAGAACCCATGTAATTCAACAGCAAAAACAAACAAAAACAAAAAACCCCACAAACACTAATTTAAAAAAGAGCAGAAGATCTGAACAAACATTCTTCCAAAGAGGACATACATATGGCCAACAGGTACATGAAAAGATACTCAATTTCACTAATCATCAGGAAAATACAAATCAAGACCTCAATGAGAAATCACCTCACATCTACTAGAATGGCTAATATAAAAAAGATAAGAAATAACAAATGTTGGCAAGGAAGTGGAGAAAAGGGAATCCTTGTACTAGTATATTGATGGTGGGACTGTAAATGGTGCAGCTACTATGGGAAACAGTAAGGAGGTTCCTTAATAAATTCAAATTAGAACTACCACATGGTCTAGAAATTCCACTTCTGGGGCCCTGGCTGGTGTGGTTCAGTGGATAGAGCGTTGGCCTGCAGACTGAAGAGTCCCGGTTCGATTCTGGTAAAGGGCACATGCCCCCAGTAGGGGTCATGCATGAGTCAGCTGATCTAGGATTCTCTCTCTCTCCCTCTCCCTTCCTCTCTGAAATAAATTAAAATTTTTTTATATCTATCTATATCTATATCTATCTATATCTATATTAATTCCACTTCTGGGTATTTATCCAAAGAAAATAAAACCACTAACTTGAAAATATATATGCACCCCCATGTTCACTGCATGATTTGTAATAGCCAAGCCCTATCTGGTTTGGCTCAATGGATAGAGCGTTGGCCCACGGACTGAAGGGTCCCGGGTTCGATTCCGGTCAAGGGCACATGCCCAGGTTGTGGGCTCCATCCCCAGTAGGGGGCATGCAGGAGGCAGCCAATCAATGATTCTTTCTCATCATTGATGTTTCAATCTCTCTCTCCTTCTCCCTTCCTGTCTGAAATCAATAAAAATAAAAATAGAGGAAACTCAGGACAGAACCTTGGGATGTGCCGACACTTCATAGGTTGAGCGGAGGTAGAACAGCCAGGAAGAGACTGAGAACGTAGGCAGCAGGATAGGAAATTCAGCGACTTGTGCTGCCTGCCAAGACAATGGGGTGAGGGACATTTTATTGGCCCCAATACTCAAGACAACTTAATCAAGGCATTTTTTCCAAACACCTGGGGAAAAGAAAACCCTGGCTGTCACCCATGCCTCTCCAGCTTGCCCAGATGCAATGGTGCAGCTCTGCTCAAGTGTAGAAGGGGTAGAAGCTTGCCACCCTGTGGTGCTTGCGGTGGGACAAAGATTTCCTATTGGGGGAAGGAGGAAGGTGAAATAACACCCTCCAAGGACAGAGCTCAGTGAATGTGCTCAATGATCCTACTCTTCATTCTAGAGAGAGAAAAACAGAGCCAGAAAAAAAGCAAGTAATTTTCACAGTGAATGTGGCCAAGTTGGGATTCAAACTTGGGTTTTAGCTCTTAAGTCCATGTGTTTCTACTCTACCTATAACCCAGTGAATTCCCAATACCTCTAAGAGCTCACTTAGTTTTCAGGGCTGCTAGCCAGTGTTTCCACAATGGCTGCAGTGACTGAGTCCAGTTGCTTCTCAAGAAAGGGTTGCATAAATCAAGAAAAATCAAGTTAGACACAAGCAAGATAGCTATGTACCCGCCCTGGGTCCTTGAGGCAGGAGTGTGGCAGGTGGGGCAAAGATCTGAGCCTCAGTAAGGCACAGCCAGGCAGGATGGAGACTGGTCGGCTACCCTAGGTTCAATTTCTCAGGGACAGGGGAAAGGGCAATTTGCCAAGACCTGCGTCGTACGTCAATCTTCTACTTACAAACCTTTAACGGAATCTCTGGAGTCAAGAAGATGGTCTCTGGACAAAGCATAGGTGAGGGCAGGAATGCCATGCTGAGAACAGGGGCATGAAGTGCACAGGTGCAGCCTCAACACCAAGATGCAGTTCCTGGAAACTGGCAGCCTGGCCTTGATCTCCTGAGACTCAGAGGAGAGGGTTTAAGAGCAAGGGAGCATCTACAAAGCGCTCAGCAGTGAACAAGGTGCATCTTTAGGGCTGAAGGACTTGACTAGAGGGTAGTATATGGGAGAGTGCAGATATGGCGACAAAGAAATTCTGGGGCCAGGTCTGCAGGGTCTGGTAAACCACCTTAAGATTTAAATTTTGGTGCTGGCTTTGGCAGCACATATAATAAAATTGAAAGATTTGAATAAAATTGAAAGATTTACAAGTAGAAAGGAAAGACATTAGTTCTTTTTTAAAAAAATAAAAATTATACTTATGGCCCAGCTGTGTGACTCAGTGGTTGGGCATTGACCTATGAACCAGGAGGTCACAGTTCCATTCCCGGTCAGGGCACATTCCCCGAGCTGCAGCCTTGATCTCCAGTAGGGGGCGTGCAGGAGGCAGCTGATCAATGATTCTCTCTCATCATTGATGTTTCTCTCTCCCTTCCTCTCTGAAATCAATAAAAATATATTTCAAAAAAATCAAAATAAGACTATACTGTGACAAGTGGAAATTACATGACATTCAAATTTCAGTGCTTATAAGTAAAGTTTTATTGACATGCAGTCAGGTGCTGGTATGGCTCAGTTGGCTGGGTGTCGTCCTGTGCACTGAAATGTTGCTGGTTTAATTTCCCAGTCAGGGTACATGCCCAGGATGCAGGGCATGCAGGAGGCAGCCGATCGATGTTTCGCTCTCCCTTTCCCTTCCTCTCTCTCTAAAAATCAATTAAAAAGGGGGCGGGCTGGAGGAGGTCAATGGGGGAAAAAGGGGGACATATGTAATACTTTCAACAATAAAGAATTTTAAAAAAATAAAAATTAAAAAAATTAAAAAAAAAGAAATGCAGCCAGACTTATTTGCTGACATGATGTCTGTGACTCCTTTCCCATGGATAGAATTGAGTAGCTGCAATCTCTAATGTTTACTATCTGACCCTTTACAGAGAAAGTCCGCAACCCATAAGTTACATTACAGCATATACACCCGTATCATTCCAATAAACACTTGCAAGGATTATTTGATTATAAAAGACTTATATGTAAGCCAGGAACAGGAAAATGCTGGAGGAGGAAAACGTGTCCTGGTGGCATCTGGGTTCTTCAGTGTATGAAGACAACACTGGCAATTCCTCTTGGGTGCGCATCAATATGCAGCTTCCAAACCCAGAAGGAATGGCAATGGGCAATGTCTGTTTCACTGTCTGAATTCTGCAAGTGTCTCTGCTGAAGGAGAAAACGAAACCAACAGACCAAACACTATCATTGGAAAATACGGCTAGAACCAGACGGCCCTGTACAGTTAGTGTTTCCTAAGGATGTCAAAATCTCGCCTTCTCATAAGGTGCCCACACTTTCTGAATCGAAAATAACTGGAACAAATGGTCTGACAAGTGTGGGTGTACCATGGGGCCGAAGGGACAGTGTTTGAATTTGGGATGTACTAGAGAAATCTGACATACATCACTGTGATACTCACAGGTGGAGACTTCCATAGAGCGGAGGGCCAGACAGGTTAACAGACATTTGCTCTCACCGATGGAGACTTTTGATTGCGTTATAAGAATTACTTGCTAAGCTTAGATGTTTTAATAAGTGGGCTACTGGGGCTGTGAATCTGGGGGGGTCAAGGTTTTTGGAGTGAGGCTACCTGTGTGGAGCATTCTCATACTCTAAACATAAATTTACTTTCTTGACATGTGATATTTCTCAAAAAGTATCTAGACCCCAATGAACTTCCTACAAAACACATGGGACTATTAAAAATTAAAGGATGGGCCCTAGCTGGGTTTGCTCAGTGGATAGAGTGTCAGCCTGCGGACTGAAGGGTCCTGGGTTCAATTTCAGTCAAGGGCACATGCCCGGGTTGTGGGCTTGATCCCCAACAGAGGGTGCACGGGATACAGCCAATCAATGATTCTCTCTCATCATGGATGTTTCTAGCTCTTTCTCCCTTCCTCTCTGAAATCAATAAAAATAAAAATATATTTTAAAAAATTTTAAGGGATGAGAACCAACCAATGAATGCATCAATAAGTGGAACAACAAAAATCCATGTTTCTCTTCCTAAAATCAACCAATAAAAAAATGAAATAAAAACTAAAAACGAAAGAACAATGCCAAATAAATGCTTTTGAAAACTAGGTCACATACTCATTTTGAAGAGTTGTGCATATTTTTATATTGACTATTATTAGGTCAAATCAAACAAAAGGGCATCAAAGCTAACACCAGGTCCATTCTGAGGACTATTTAAGGAAGATTATGCTCCACCCAGAGTCTGAGCCCTTACCGTTTCCCCTCTGCTATTCATTGTTCAGTCGCCTTCCCTGAGGTCAGAAAACTGGCCCATCAGTCCACTGTCATTTTGGTGCCTGCCCCTGACAGGTGATGCACATACGTGCACAGCCCTCCTCCCGCTTCCTTCAGAAGCCATGTCAGAATGGTTATGTGCTCCCCAAGCCCCTGACAGCAGAACCTACTCCCATTGCAGCATTTCTAAGCCCCACAATGTGGGCTATTGCTGTTTTTGGTCAAATGTGAAAGAGAAAGCTATATGAATGGAAAGAAACGGTAGACTTTGATGTGCTCAGTAAAGCTAAGCTATTCCATTATGCCACAGGACTGCAAACCTTCAAAGCGATGTTTCTTCACATGACTGCCTCACTATTCATTAAAATGTTATAGCAAACATCCTCAGAATTGTCCATTTAAAAGATAATGTAATTGGTGCAAAGTGAAAGATCTCCTATCTTCAAGTTTCCATTTCCTTAGTACTCCTACGGCTTGCATACTCTGAGTAAATGTTAAAGCTGGGAGAATCCTATTACTGCATTTATTCACGTAACTCCCTGCATTACCGAGTCTCTAAAGTGGATGTGAAATGAAAAATATTCGCATGAACCTGTAGGTTAAAGAGGAGACACCGGTGAGCCTTCCCTCTGCAAACCTGCCCTGTCTGGCCTCACTGAAGCAGAGGAGGCTGCTAGGCTGAGCAGGGAGACCTAGGGTACTGCCTGTCTGTCTTCTGTGAATCGGACATTTAAACTTTCAAATAAAAAGACTAAGAGAGAAAAATCTAAATAAGTAATACAACACTTTCTACCTCTTGGCAAACTACCTTCTTGCCCCTGTTTCTCACAAATGCAACAATTTATAAGGAATATTCATGGTTTAGTCTGAAGAGGGAAGAACTTGGAAGGGAAGACTTAACTGTCATTGGAAGCTGTGTAACTGACAAATTTATTTGGTAAATGGAATTCTCTCAGAAAATAATGCAAATGAGGAGTTGCCAGATTTTACTTAATTTTCCTTTTCCTCAAGTTGGGAATAAAATGGGGGAGGGGAGTACACAAGTACATGGGGGCACATATTATTTACAAGGCTACAGCCAGTAAATTATGCTGCTAGTAGCTGCTCAAGAAGTGTGTCCTTCAGAGGGAAGGCAAGGGAGGGTGAGTGGGAAGAGATCAATGAACTTGTATGCATATATGCATAACCTGTGGACACAGACAAAGGGGTGGTGAGGGCCTGGGGGAGGTTAATGGGGGGAAAAGGAGGACCATAGGCCTATGTGATACTTTCAATAATAAAGATTAAAAAAAAAAGAGAAGTGTGATCTTATGAGAAAACATTTCTCAGAAGAGCAAAGGGGGAAAGTCCACGCTAAAGGAGAAAATAAACATGTGAATTAGAGTAGAAACAACACTAGTGAAGTGTGTGCAGAGGAAAACAACAATCTAGTCTTTGATTTCCTATTATACACACAAATCATACTTGTCTTTTTTCCTAATGAGTATTATATTTTTATATATAATGAGTACTTTCAAGGTAGGAAGATAGAAAGCACAGGATTTCACTTACATCTATACAGGAATATTTACTTTGTAAGACACAAAACCCAGGATCACAGTACACAGTGGTCATTTATTTAAATACTTGAAAAGGTCAATGATGGAAAAAATAGGTTTATCATGAGAGTTTATATTCATTAGACTTATTTTACCATTTAAAAAAGTGCTGCTTCTAGGTTATCCCAGACAGACATAGAACACTTCATGATACATGCAGCTGCTGAATCACTAGGACAGACACAGCCCTTGTAGAATGATTTACACTTTGGGAGGAAATTCAATTGTTGCAGTGGTGACTGTTTATTTGAACTAAAAACATTGATAATATACAAATCTTTTTTCTCATTTGATTGAAAGGGCTATAAAATTCAACATCCTGACAAAGGAAGCAACATAATCGCGCAGGTAACACCTCTAATTGCCTTTAGCTCCTCCTTCCTTAAAGCTCCTCACACTCAGTTATACAATTGTCTAGCTAGCCTGGTGGCTTCCAGGCTGGCCTACCCAAGTGACTGAAAGAAGGTTGTGCTGGTAAGCTGACAATGACTTGTTTGTTTTTACAAACGGAGAGAAAGTGGTAAATTGTGCCTCCGGTACTTGAAGGACCCAAAGATCATTCGGAGTAAATGTAAATAAATAAGTGATCCATGAGTAAATACAATCTCTGAACTGACTTAAGCCTAGGAGAGTGAGCCAACTGAGCACTAACAATACCATGTAGAAACATCTAGAAATATCATTTCTAGAACTCAGTTTGGGAGACCATATCTTGCCTGAATATGTACATTATTTACAAAACATTCCCTTTTGGCCTCTGGAATTTAGCCACTTTAGTCTGGCTGTTAAGCTGTTTCTTTCCATATGCTAGCCAATACTGCAGTTACAACTATCGTTAAAATACTCTTATGCACGAATTACAAATAATTAATAAAGTAACTCTGCATGTATAAATATGTCAATATTTCTAGCAGAATTTAAAGCATTCAGAATGTACATAAAAGTATTTGTTTTTGGTAGGGGCCAGTATTTTTTTGTTTTAAATCATCGCTGTTTCAATAATGCTTTGTACATGGCAAAGCCCAAAACGGCAAAAACAGTAGCACCAAAACTTGCTCGAAGCCAAAACGTGGAACTCTTGAGGTCAGCTTGTGTCACGTGCCTGTAGTCAGAAAATATAATTAATGTTGAAAACATGATTAGTATGAAAACACCAGTATTAACAGTCTACTTTTAGGGAAGTATTAGCACACTTGTCAGGCTAATTGCATACGGTAATGCTTAACCAAAAACATTTATCAGTATAGTCACATGTACATTGCTTAGTTGATCGTTATCTTGCAATGTGGACATCAATAAAAATAACTGTCTTTACAATGAACTATGATTTGAGAGTAAACAACATTTAAATTTTTATACATTTTCTTCACATGGGAAATGGAGAACTTAGACAAATCATGTACCACTTTTTAATACCACCATGGTCCTTCAAAATGAAAGGAACTTAATGTGCAATTTTGAGTCCCCAGGAATTGAAAGCTATCTTGTAAGCAGTTAAGCGACAAGTGACAATACTTTTCTAAGAGCAATGCTTAAAGTCAACTTTGGAAATACTGAGCCCCATAAAAATTTACCCAAAAAATAGCAAAGGGGGTGGGGAAGATTTACCAGTTTGCATTAATTTGGTTAATGTTGATTAAAGAAAGGAAAACAAACAAACAAACTCTGGTATTAGTCAGACAGGCAGTGACAATGATATCAACTAAAGGACATAGTGTAACATGATGGAATGAAAAGTAAATGATGTAAAAAAAAAAAAAGCCATATTATGCATGACAAGAACAGGGACAGCCTGTACCACAAACTGAGTTTGTGAGCATGCTCAGTTAATAACACTGCTAAGCACCCTCAAGAGTCTCAAGTATGACAGCTTACCATGAAGAGGATAAAGCTTTAAAGCAAAGGTTGGAACATTTTATTCAAGCGTCACTGAAGTTTTAGGTAAGTGAACACAATTGAGGTGATGTAGAATTCAGAGCTTAGAGAGACTGTCTAGTTCAGGTTATTTTACAACTAAGTTAAACAAACAGGTTTGAAGCAAAAATCATACATCATCAAAAGACCAAGACACTGTTACATGCAAAAGAGTTAAGAGCCAAGAATAGAAATTGTATAAAACTACTGTGCCTCAGTAAAAGTCAGAGTGATCAGATTAGTTATCACAAAATGCAATCTGTACATTCCTGGAAACAAGACTATACTACAATCCAGAGCGCTCCATGCTTGGCACCCTGCAAAACAACACTCAGCACTCCGGTTTCTTATCCTCCCCAGTTTCTATTAAAAAAAAAAATCACTCCTTACATAATTATTATTTTGCAAAGCAAAGTGATAACACAGATTCATTCCACCTTTCGAATTAGTCCTTTCAACAGGCAATGTTTTATTTATTGATTTGTTTGTTTAAAGTTAGGGAGGAGACTACTTAGGTTTGAGTTTTTCCAGCTGGAAAAACTCCAACAAGGCCAACAACCCACTGCTTGTGGGAAATGTTACCTGGCTTCAAGAAAAAGTGGACCATGAGATGACTCCATGAAGATGGAATCTTCAACAGAGCTGACGGCGTGCACCTGGTGAGTAATACTGCCTTCGTCGTCTGCTAACAGCATGGCACCCCACTCAGCTACCCGGGCTCTTAACCTTTTATACACATGCACACAGTTTGCGGTTCACAGCAGAGCTCACAAAAGAAGGAGACTGAAAATAATGTCTCTCAATTAAACAGCCCACACAGAAATTGAGTTGCCACCTTATATGATACATCTTATGCTTTCTATATTTAAAATAAATGTATTCTATAGCAAATTGCAAAACTTAAAAAAAATCTATCTATATGTACTCTTTAAAATACTCGCATAATAGGCAAGGAAACCTAAGGCTGTAATATATATTCTCTACATATCCCTCAGAGGCTGATCTTGGTATATCCAAAACACTAAGGGAAGCCCTTGAAACCAATACCCTAAGCCAGCAGTCACCAACTGGTGGTCCGTGAGGTCTGAAAGGTTGGCAACCGCTGCCCTAAGCAGTACCTGACAACATGTGGTGGCCATAAGTATTCATTCAAAATGAGGCTAACAACTATTAATCAGAAGGTTTAGAGACGTTTCTAATTTCAGACTAACAAAACCTACAAAATACATCTGTGAAAAATTGAGTCCAACATTCCAAATTCATAGACTGTTATGATCCTATGATGAAGGTTTCAAAGTTTACAATTCCAAGTCAATAGAGATGTATAGAATTTAAAGTGAGAACAATAGGTTAAATGTGCATTAGAGCTTTTACTTCAAGCTTTGGTGTCTGTGTGATTTTTGTGCATTTTCACTGATGGAGGATTTTTCTAAAATTTTTTACATTTATTTTTTAACTTAGGGAGAGAAAGGGGTTAGGATTAAAGCTAGCTGCAATCACATTAAAATCAGTCAAAATAATTTCTCATAAATATTCAAGTATAGAAGCTTATGAACATAGCTTCTTTTGTTGTATTTTAAGAAAGTAATACCATTCAAAAAATAATGTATTCTGACTGACTTTATTGCTTAGTTTTCTTTTGCATTTTCAGATAGTAATTATTTTCCCCAAGCTGTAGTATAACCTTCAATAGGCAAAACAGCTCATATTTATATACAAACAACATAGATACATGCTCAAGATATAGCTAGTTAAAAACTGAAGGCAACTATTAACTAAAAATATATTTTAATAATTCCATTAATGTTACAGTAGTTGTTTCAGGCACTTTTAGACATGGAAAATCACACTTCTAGACACAGAAAGCTACTTGGAGAACTATTTCATGCCTTTGCCATGTGCATTTAAAATCAGCACCAACAAGGCTCTATTTACAGAACAGAAAGCATTTCTAATGGATGGCACATTTGTTGTTGCTTAGGTAACTGAAACATCTGAATAAAGAATAGTGCCATCTTGTGCTGGCTGGCGTGCTCACTGGTTAGTGTCATCCTGTGAACCGAAGGGTAGCAGGTTCAATCCCTGATCGAGGTGTGTACGTGAGGCAACCAATGGATGATTTTTTCTCACATTGATGATTCTTTCTCTCTCTCTCTTATCAATGAAAAATATATCCTTGGGTGAGGATTAACATTTGAAAAAAACAAACAAAAAAAGAAGAGTGCCTATCTTAATTGTATTTCATAAGTATTAAGAACTGAGTCATGCTTCTCATTTTAGGTCTCAAGTAGAAGCAGAATAACAGTTTCATAAAGCTGCCTTCCAATTCATTTCTAAATTCAAGCAAATATAATTCTTCCATAATTCAAAAGTATAATTCTTTCAAAATGACTCACATAAAATATCATCTTAGAATTATAATATATAATATCTTATTGCATACTTTTTCTTTCTTCTTAAAGTATTTTAGTATTAAAAAGGTAATATATGCTCATTGTAAGATATGTGTAATAATAGGGGGGAAAATCAATGACAGTCCTATCACTTAGGGCAGTGGTCGGCAAACTCATTAGTCAACAGAGCCAAATATCAACAGTACAACGATTGAAATTTCTTTTGAGAGCCAAATTTTTTAAGCTTAACCTATATAGGTAGGTACATTGTTATTAACTTAATTAGGGTACTCCTAAGGCTTAGGAAGAGCCACACTCAAGGGGCCAAAGAGCCGCATGTAGCTCGCAAGCCGCAGTTTGCCGACCATGGAGTCCTAAGGCAACTAATTAAAATTTTGGGCATTTCTTTTTAGACTTTTTCCTATGTATTTCTTTTTTAAAAAATATATTTTTATTGATTTCAGAGAGGAAGGGAGAGGGAGAGAGAGAAACATCAATGATGAGAGAGAATCATTGATCGGCTGCCTCCAGCACATCCCACACTGGGGATCGAGCCTGCAACCTGGGCATATGCCCTGTCCAGGAATTGGACCGTGACCTCCTGATTCATAGATGGAGACTCAACCACTGGGCCATGCCAGCCAGGCTCTATGTATTTCTTACACAGCTGCAAACACAATGTGTATAGTTTATATAATGTTATATCCTTTTAAAAAAACTATTATGTAAGGACTTTTCCATATATTATAGAAACATAATTTTAAATAGCTACATTATATTCCATTATCCTAATGGTGGCTATTCTCGATTTACTGGTGACTATAAGTAAAGTGATGAATAACTTTCTACATAAGATTTCTCTCTATATTTAGGATAGTTTCCCAAGATGAATATTACAGGGTTAAAAAATGTGTGTGTGCAAGTGTGTGTATAAAGGTTCTTTTTTTTTTTTTTAAAAAAAATCTATTGCTATGCCAGAATCATTACATTTTCCTACTCTATTTGGAATAAGATCATTTAGTTCAGCAGTATCTCTTTTAGAACATAAGAAATGATGACTAACTGCTGAAATATAACTTTAATCAATCATTTGAAGCTTATCAGAGCTTTCAAGTTCGTAGGTGGATGCTGGCTTTGTATCTGAGAAATGCTGAAGGCACATATGTCCATCAGATGACAAACACTTCTTGACACAGATGTGGGAGCCGATCACTATATTTGGGCTTGGGTATTATTAAGGCTGCTACTTAATAAGGCAGAGAGAAGGAAATGTTTCAAAATTCAGGCAATAAAGAGTTAAATTAAGAATTTTCTTTGTGGCCCTAGCCAGGATTTTCTTTGTGGCACTGAGCCTAGGTTTAGCTCAGTGGACCAAGGGTCCTGGGTTCAATTCCAATCAAGGGCATGCACCTTGGTTGAAGGCTCCTCCCTGGCCCGGGCCCTGGTTGGGGCATGTGCAGGAGGCAACCAATTGATGGGTTTCTCTCACATTGATGTTTCTTTCTGTTTTTCCCTCTCTCTTCCACTCTCTCTAAAAGGTCAATGGAAAAAATATCCTCGGGTGAAAAAAAAAAAAAAGAATTCTCTTTGTGAAGAGTCACACCAGGCATATAACAGAGTGACCAAAATTCCCAAGTACCTCTGCACAGAATGCCTTAAAGCAGGCATACAAGATGCTTTTGATTAACTCTGCAATTTGTGGTGAATATAAGAAAAAGACTCAAAATCTTTATTGGTTAAATGTATTGAACAAATAATAAAAAAGGAAATGTTATCAATTGCAATATTTAGAAATAAAATAATCAAATCCCAAAGGGTTCAATGGCATTAAACCCATTTTAGCTACTCTCATAGGGTATGTTTAATGGTTTTTATGTGTCACAGGACTTTATATATCTGGGATATGGAAACTATATTAAAGAGATCTAAAAATCTGCAAAAATTAGAATGTGAGGAAGGGGGAGAATTCAGTGAGATCAGATATCGATTAACCATGTCTTGGGTTGCAAACTATTATGCAGAGGACAGAACAGTATAGTAGAACATACTGAAAAGCGACAAAGCTAAGACACTGTAGGAAGAGTAGTTCTATCCAGACTTTTTATCAGGCCTCCCCTAAAGCTTGTCAGAAACAAATTTGAATTTCCTATTTTTAATTTTTGTCACTCATCATTTTATCCTTTCCAAACACAACTCAGAGGTGTACAAATGCACTAATGTGAATGATCTTCTAATTTTATAATTCTATCCATCTATGTATCTCAGGTATGGAGTTTTAAGTTAATACTTTGAAACAGCCTATATAATGGTCATGCATGTAACCTAAAGTTACTAGGGCTCATACGTATCATAAATAGCTTTTTGCTATTTCAATTACCTAACCCAAGTTAAAAACTGTATTGAGGTCACCAAAACTATAATTAAGTTTTCTGTTTTTAATAAGTCACATAAAAAAAATTCCAAATCTCCCTGCTTTTATTCCTCTCAATGATTCTTCCTGGTGAGTATTTTTTAAATATTTGTTTCTAATAAAAATGCTTGTATTGTTAATAATAATTTTAATAATGACAATTTTCCTGATTGAATTAGTAGGCATGAATATTCTAATAAGATATTTCTCAAAATAGGTTAAAAGATCAAAATATAGTATGTATCCAACAAAGATGAATTACAGCACAAAAGTCATAAGAAAACTGTTAACTGAGCATGCCTAAATAGTAACACACTTTGGAAAAGGACATAGGTGTGCATTAATGTCAAAAAATGCTTTACCAAGCATTAGAATAAAAATTTAGATGATCATAGGTACATGGGAATATGCCATGGGAAACATAATATATATGATAACTACTGATACTTAAAGATTAGTACAGGCAAACTCCACTTTGTGTGCTCTTTAATATACTAACCAAATGGCAAAAATATTTTAAATTATATGCAGCAGCAGCTTACTTAATGAGAATCTACAACACGATCTCCTGTATAATTTTAACTATGATAAGTATCCAAATCCAAAGAAAAGCCTTGTAAGGACTTTCATATAAAGGAACATGGAAGTTTCATATAAAACTAAATGCAGGACAGACTTCCTTTCATACAATATGTTACTATAACATAATATCCTAAGAATTCTTACAGTCCCAACAGAATCTCTACAACATTAAGATTTCTAGGAACCTATTCTCTTCATAAAGCAATCCTATGAAAAGGTAGTTAATTTTGGTATGACAAAAGTAAAATTATTTCTTAAAAAGGGGGGATTCTTACATTAAATAACATAATTTTAAATTATGTAAAAGAGGAAATTGAAGTTAGGTGATTATTAAAGCAATATGGGCAAATGAAGTAAGTCATTAACGAATGGCTTAAGTGTCATATACACCCAATTTTAAAAATACATTAAAAAATAGGGCAAAAAATACAATGGATATGACTGTCCGTCATATCTTTGAGTCTCTGGAAATAGTGTGAACTATCCACGTGGTTGCTAAAGTAAAATGCTGCTACTGAGCTTAAGAAGTAACATGAAACTAGCCGGTTTGACTCAGTGAATAGTGTTGGCCTGTGGAATGAAGGGTCCCTGGTTCTATTCCAGTCAAGGGTACATGCCTGGGTTGTGGGCTCGATCCCCAGTAGGGGGCGTGCAGGAGGCAGCCGATAGATGATCCTCTCTCATCATTGATGTTTCTATCTCTCCCTCTCCCTTCCTCTCTGAAATCAATGAAAATATGAACAAATAATTTAGATGGCTAGTGCAAATAATAAAATGGAATAAAAGAAATCCTAAATCCAAAGTAAATATCAAAGAAAATCTCACCAAAACAATAAATTGTAAAATAAACCACTTTGGTTGAATTATAGGGTAGGATGAGTGGGAACAGACAGAAAACTAGCTGGGAAAGAGATTGAGAGGAGTTAAAAAATGACTAAATGGCACCGACAAACAAATGAAAATGAACACTAAAGAAAGGGACACATTAAAGTTCAGAGCACTCCATAGTATAGTAACATCTTCATACTAAGTAGGAGTGTCTGAAGTCAGAATAATAAATAATAAAGTAAAATCCTGGGTAGTTCAAACCAACAATCAAGCTCACCTCTACATAATCACTTAATACTTTCACATTAAAAAGTATTTAAAAATAAAAATGTAATCAAAAGATATTTTCCCCCAGTAACATGATTTACACTGATATGAAAGCATTACCAAAGATTAAAATAATCTGACCACATTAATCATGCTCCAAATGTATTTAAATCAAAATAATTCTAGTTATTCATAAATTATTCTAAAGAAAAACATACACTTATCCAGACCTAAAGGGTGAGCCTGTAATTACCAAAGTTACATGTCAAACACATAGTTTAACACTTGTCTCACATGTTGAAATCACTATACATTCAATTAAATTGGGAAAAAATTTTCATTACTATTTTCTACTTAAAATCTGTACTGCCAGTTAATAAGGTCCAAAAAAGACAAACTTTACTGGTCAAAAACACATAGCTAGGGAAAAGATGGACAATTTCAGAAATGAATCTATTAAACTTGCGTAAGTATAAAAGAATTAATAGGCTTAAATCCTCTCATGGTGAGGTTCTAGCACTTCCTTTTTTGGCATTGGACTATGGTCACTGAAAATATAACCAAAGTATAAGAAAAAATATTTTGAACAACATAATATTTAGAAAGGTACTTAAGGGTAGGTCCATTATCTTCTTCTTCTTCTTCATATTTTGCCCCAGCTCAGAGCAGATCCTATCCAAAGCAGGTACTTAAATTAAGTATTTAAATAAATAAAAGGGAGGGGTTTGAGATAAAGGGAGTATGTGGTCTCAAACATGCGTTATCTCTGGAAGTTATTTCTAGTTCAGGGATCGAAATTTTTATATGCACAATAAAACTGTGCTAATTTGAGATCAACCTACATGTACCAATATTTGTCTATCAATTTTTTTGCAGAAATTTGATGAAACTTTTTGCTTAAATCAAAAATTTAAAACTGCTCTTTTAAAGTTCCAAATAAAAAACTAGGCATGGCAGATTTATAAAACCAAAGACTTAAGAGTTAGTATTGAGTGAGAATCCCTACTAAATTACAGTGAAAAGTTCTTAAATGACTTGTATTCAATTAATCATTATGTAACATTAAGATATACCTATCCTGGCAAGCCAATGGTGACCAACCACCAAAGATGCCAAAACCTGAGAAATACTAGGATAAGGTGATTCCATTCTCACCCCATCGCCCTGCAACTTTTTCAAATTTTACACGAGAAAGGAGTAAAATGGGGAAGGGGAAGGAGGGTTAAGAGACATTTTCATTTCTTAGGTGTACTTTGTCGTGTGTATACCTACATTTTTACAACTAAGTCATATCTTAAAATTGAGGTTGCAAACTGGTGGCCTGTAAACAGGTTGTTTTTTTTTTTCTGACTTGTACTTTTAAAATTTGCTATTTAAATAACAGAAAACTTCACATAAAAACCCTGATTTCTAGTCTCATAGAATCAGAACACCTGGCAACACCAATAACAAAAGTCCAGAACTGAGTTGTGGAGGCCTCTTTTAGACAGGGCCTGTCATAGTCCCCACCTCTCTTATTTTTTAAACTTGGTCACCTTCATTCATTTACATTTTCTATCTAGATCCTGTAGGCACTTCATTTGGGCCTCTACTCCCACCAACTTTATTTACATCCTTTTGTAAACCGGAAGAAACTTTAATATACAACTTTTAAATTTCTATGAAATAAATTATTGAAATACTATCAGGGATCAGGAAGGAGTTCTTTAAAGGTTTCCCTCCTCTTCTTTTCCATTCCTTCCATTCTTGATTATCAGATATCAGTGATGTATTGCAACATCACCATTAAATTATTTCTTATAAATAAATATGAAAAAATGTACTGATTTCTGCTCGAAGATCACTGTATAGAATAATATACTATCAGCGAGCTTATCCAATAATGCACACCCAACCTATTTCATTTGGAAGCTGATCTAAGAATAAAATTGTCATTAAGGAGCAGACAATAAATTAATCTGCAATTCTGGACAATAAGGATTTCTAGAATAAATAAAATAGATGGTTTGTGATCAGCAATTACTAGGTGCCAAGGTAGGTTCACCAAGAATAAAACACCAAATAGATGTCACTTCCTATTTAGATGAAATTACCATGCTGGTAGATGAGAGGAATGTGGTAGAGAGTATATGTTTATTTTTAAAAAGCCCTCCATGAAATCTCTCATAAGATAATAAGATAAACTATAGACTGGATAATAAAATATTTTTAACTGACAAAATAATCTTTCTCCAAGAATTCTGAACCTATGTTGCTGAGAAGAGTCCTCTAGTGGAGTGCTATAGGGCTTGCATGCTTTTTTTTTTTTTTTTAGCACTCTCTCCAATCTCTGGGTATTGAACATTATTTTTTATCAACAACTAGAAAGATAAAGAAGACATATTTGCAAATAACACAATGTTGAGAGAGATATATAGTGGGACAAATGACAAAATAATGTTTGAAATGACTGAGCTAGAACAAATGGATAAAAAAGAATATGACATTTAATAGAGATACATATGTACCTGCAATTAGATTCAAAGAGTCAACTAAAAATGGCAAATACACAATTAGAGAGGAGTGGACACTGCCTTAATAGCACTTCATATGAAAAAAAAAATCTGATTTCAATTAACCCCAAGATTAAAATGCATCAACAGTGGGATGGGGCTGCTAAAACGTTAACTCATGCAGTAGACAGGTGCTGTCTTAACCATGGAACACGTCTGACCACTGTTCTGGACTAGTCAGGTCACACCTGGAGCACTGGTCCCCATTCTCAGCGGCACCTTTTAAGAGGTACTCTAAAAACCTAAGGGGCTTTGAGATGAGGACAACCAGGAATGATGAAGTCACTAAACCATCTAATTTAAGAAAAGGCTGAAAGAAATGGGGATGTTCTACCTGGAGAAGAGAAAATTAGGGGAGACATGATGGTCATCTTCAAATGTCTGAAGGATTGCTATGTTGAAGAGGGAGTAGAATAGTCGTATGTTGTTCTAAAGGGCAGAACTAAAACTAAAGGAAAGAAAGTTATAGGGAAATCATTTTAGTTAAAAACAAAATAAAATAAAAAACAAAAAGCCCTCTCCAACAAGGAAAGCCACCAGCAGACAAACAGCACGCTCTCAGGAAGACTTGCAAAAAAGCATTCTAATGGGAGGTTAGGTCGGAAGAACGTTAGAATCCCTTCCACCTCTACCATGTCCAAATCAGAGCTCCTGAACGTTGAGGTTTAAACTAGCCTGCAGCTCCTCAGACAGGCGCAATGAGAGAATCTGCACTGCTACTTTAGGAGGTGCCATTCACGGGACAAAGGCAGAACTTGACCACCAAATGGGTGTGGGGATCCCTTCAAAGCAGGCACCTGAGATGGCTGCACTCTTACTCAGAGCTGCCGGTGCTCAAAGCCTCCCCAAAGCTCATTTAGAAAGATTTCAAAGTCCGTTTCTGGCTCACATAAGCTACAGTCTCCCTGTTTCATAGCCACACCAACTATATTGCTGGTAGACACAAACTATCCTGCTCATCTGGTATAGTCAGAGCCTAGCCCTCAGCAAAAGTCCAATGGTAAACAAATTAACTGACCCATTTCTCATCCAAGCCTACTGAGCTTGATCATCTGTCTTAATCAAGGCCAGTTCCCAATGACCTTTGAATGAGTTCAAAATCCTAATTCATCCTTAGACACATAAAAATTTAACATTAGATATAAATTAGTATTACATAGGCTCTTAAATGCTCACAAAATGTAAAATAAATCTGAACAAAGGTAGCATGACCAGAATAAGAATATAACCCCCCAAATTCATTGCTTTGAGGGAAGGTATATATCCTATTTTTCTTTCGTTTTTCAAAACATATTACTTTCTAGGCATATGTCATGTTTTGGACTCATTTACAAAGACCTCAAAAACTAGTACTATAGATCTCTTTTTCTTTTCCATATTCCTTTGAATCCTTAAAGTTGGTTACTATCCTCATTTCCAGAAACGATGCTCTTTCAAATAAACATTCCAGGCACTTAAAATAGATAATTTGTTCAAACCCAAGACATTGTTCACATTGGTATGGGTTTAACAAGTTGTATTATTTGAATGTACGCTAAATACATTATGACACTTGGGATCAATGTGTCTTTTCCTTACTATGAATGTCCCAATTTATTTCTACAACTCTCAGCCAAAAGCTTTTAATCTCCTTACACATATTATCCTCTAATATGAAAGATGCTTTAGCTTCCTTAATGAAAAAACAAACAAAAACAAACCCCAAATTTTATAGTCCCCTAAATATAGCTATGAATTTAGAGACATTACTAAGAATGATTCCAAATCTAAATACTGTCACCACAGTGAGAATTTTAATGGAAGTTAGCTGGGCATCAGTCAGCTCATTGTCTTTGTAAGTAAGTATAAGTGTAATAAATAATTATCCACTTTTTCCTTTTGTATTTTAACAGAATGCCTGGTACCCAGTAAATAAAGTTAAGAACCTGTTAAGAATTGCAGTGAAGATTTTGTTCTTTATAGATTGCAGCAACTCTGAGTTGAGGAAGTTCTGACAGATGCAAAATGTACACCTGTTGCAGGTGCACATACAGCGTAACCGGGCATGGCTGCGAAAACACACAGAAGGACAGGAGTTGAGTTCTTACTTACAAATATGGCACAAGTCAGGGTGTGCCAAGTTAAAAAAAAATTAGGCATAAGCAACACTAAGGAAAAGGATAGTGTGGGGCATGCTAAAGTTGTGCAGAATTCCACATATATAAAAAACACAGTAAACAGCTTTGGCTCCCTCCTCCCTCCCTATAGAAAATCTAAGGACAAGGGAGATGGAATTATTATTACAGGAGTTTTAGTGGAATAAATATGCACAGCAATAGCTGGCACCCTCATCTAAATTAATAAAAAGAAAAACTGAGTAAGCCATAGCACCCACCAAATAGACAAAATTTACTAACATTTAAATAACCATTCCCTCCTCCTCCTCCTCTTCCCTCAGCATACACACATGCCTGAAAACCAGGAAGAAGAAGAGTGACAAATACACACAAAAATCAAAAGACGAGTATATTCAAACCCTGAGGAGATATGAACATCATCTTTGAAATATCAAGCAATTTGATTCCCCAAGGAAATCAAAGAGCTGCATTTTGAACAAAATAGAGGGTTAATTTCATCTGCTACTATGAAACGCTGGGTAAGGATGTAAAAACCAACAATGATCCAACTGGTATTAGATATGAAATTTAGGGAGGCTTTCTGACTCCTTTCTGGTTGAGTGGAATAGTACTAGTTGGTACAGGCACATGGGGCAACCCATTTCACCTCCGCCCTAACAACCAAAGTAGGGGTCTCCAATGACTGCTCAGTGGTCAGAGCCACTCAGACACACAAAGCCTGAATCACACTACCCTGAAGAGGTACTGGTGCAGAACCCCCACAGAAGAGCGCCACCTGATGAACCAATGCCATCACTTCCTGTAACACCTGAACATTTTTTGCAAGGCTTCTCAGTCAAAGGACTGGCCCAATCTGAGTTGGCTTAGCTTGTGAGATCGGATGAGACCACAGGGCACAGTGGCATGGTTGTGGAGATTTAGCAGCATCCCAATAATGCCTAATTCCCAACATGAAGAAAAACAAGAATTAATTTAAAACTTGACTTGTGATGATGAACATATCACTGCTACTAAGTCACTGCCAGCTGTCATACTGGAATCCATCTTTTATTTTATAAACTGAGTCCGACTGTTCAACATACACCAGCTCCACCCACCAAAAAGGAGGGGTGCAAAGTATGCTTAGCAACAGGGAGATGCTTCATGAGAAGGAGTTTGGGGTTAACCATATAAACAAGTGTCCAATTATGTACATTTATCATACACACATACACATACACACAAAGTGCAGTAAAATATTAAAAGGTACAGATCTAAAAACACAGTTGCAGTTATTTACAAGATTAAAATAGTGCATTTACACAGTAAACAAAAGACACCATAATACACAGTTAGGCAGTAAGCCTGACCAAGCAGTGCGTTTCTGGATAATTACTGAATGTTAATTATGGCAAGAAAGGAGACTTGCTCATCTATAAGAAAATGTCAACAAAATCCCACAGAAGCCATAAAGAAAAAGTAACTTACAAAGCAGTTTTTAGAAAGACCCAGACTTTTCTCAAATTCTCTATTCTATCAGTGCTGCCTGTGTCTCGGGAGAGTCTGTTTCTGTAATGATCCTCTCTGTAGATACACACATGAGAGTTTTAAAGCAAAGGTAAAACATAAATAAGGCTGTGCTTATCTTATAGTAATAGAAATGCCTTGTCTTCCAACATAAATAGAACTGCAAGGGTTTACTGCATTTTAAAGCAAGTATTAATTAGTTAATGAAATAGCAGTAAAGTTAACTCTGACTTGAAAAATCTGTAACAAATGAACAACTTTCGGAAAAAACTCAGTTTATAGCAATGTTTGATTACTCTATTTCATACCGTAGTTTTCATGAGAATAATAATTTAGAGAATAACATAATTATAAATAGAATAAACTATAAAGTCCCGAGAAACGCACTGCCTGAAAACTATCTTGTTACAAAACAGAATTTATACATAGTGCTCGAGGAGAATGTCATTAAGAACCATGCAATTTTAAGGCAGTTAGTACACTATGAAGATGACCACAGTTATGTGCTTGTGCATATGCATGTATAGCTATACAATAAATGTACATAAAACTTGTGGTATAACACAATGTAAAACATTTATATAGCAGGAATTCCAATTCCAACTACTTTTTACAGCACTTAAAAAAGACATCATATCCTGAACTCAAATATACCCGTAATTTAATTACATAAAAGATTTTAGCATCCTTCACATACTCAAGATCAATTAATCAACAGAAAAATATAAAAATGAACTTTTTGTTCATATGGAAATACCTTACAAGCATAAAGCAACATGTGCCAACCCCACTTTATTGCAGTAAGACTGTTGTTTTTCTAATGCTGGGTGGGGAGCTTAGTTTTATTATACTACCCTATTAAGATAGTTATAGCACGTTCAAATCTATACCAATACTGTCAGCACTGTTTATATAAATTTATTATGGCACCCAAACCAAACTTCCATTTTCTCAAATTTGTACCTTCTCATTATAATCTCTTTCTGTTGCTGAACAACTTCTATGGACAAAGGTTCCACTCTCATGGCTAATAATGGCATGCAATGTCGTTATGAACCATGCAACATGAAAATGATGGCAGAGTAAGTACTTACGGGTACATGGCCATTGTTGTCAACTTAACAAAGATATCTTTACTGGGTGCCTCAGTGGTATTGCAAGTGAAGGCTTGTGGTGGAGGCATTTTGTGTTTCCTGCAGAAATCAGCAGGTGAAATACTATATTCTTGTTTAACTTCATGCAGGTCTGACTTTGCAGCTATGATTAAGCAAGGTATTCTGCTGTCCATAAAGTGTTGCTGTGGAATAAAAAAATGAAACAAAAATCTGATGACAAGTTCAAAAATTACTCTGTTTAATTAAATGTGTACTAAATTTTTTCTCTGGGTAGGCAAAGCAACAATAGTGGTCCAGGTCAGTCTCGTAATACGACCAGGGCCACTTTTCTAATGCTGGTAACAATATAAACCTGTAATGCTTCTTCAGATTCATCGAATTTGAAAATTTTTTTTATGAAAAAGACATGATATTTTGAAATAAAAAGAAATCTATATAAAGTCCTCTATCCTAAAGCACACTATTTTCTTTTTTCGTATTACCTTCAGTCCTTAAGCACATGCATTTATATACTACATGTTTATATATATATAGTGGCCGTCATGCTGGGTATAAACATTTAAAAATATATTATACAGAATCTCCCATGTTTTCAGAATTCAAAACCATTGTTTTTAATGGCTGTTTAATAGAACACTGGATTATTTTATCTTAATTTGGTAAAGTATCCTCTCCTATTCTTACACATCTGAATTATTTCTAGTTTTTTGCTATCCTATATAATAAAAGCCTAATAAGCTAAGTGTCCAGTCGTCCATTCAACCAATCAAAGTGTAATATGTTAATGATATGCTAAAGCTGCTCAACTGCTTGCTATGACATGCACTGACTACTGGGGGCAGACAGTCGACTGGTTGGCCAGTCGCTATGATGTGCACTGACCACCAGGGGGCAGATGCTCCAACCGGTAAGTGAGCTTGCTGCTGGGGTCTGGCCGATCAGGACTGAGTGAGATGGGCCAGACATGCTCTGGAGCCCTCCTGTGGTCCCTCCCTGGCCCTGACTGTGCACTGGGCCTCTAGTTAAAAATAATGCTAGAATAAATTCCTTTGTACATACAGTTTTATGTACAAAGGAATTAAATCTTGTTAAAATCTCAAAGTGACTAATAACTTTTCAAGCCTCTGGTTTTCCCCCTTATTCTATTATTATTCATGATGGACCTGGCAATATACAATCCATGGGCGTCCCTAACAGCCAAGAAGACCTTCCATTAATACAGGGGGTCTTACCCAGGAATGCACATCAGAGTCATGCATGGGAAAAAATGTTTTTTAAAATACAGATGTCTGGGACCTTACCACCTCAGAACAAAACCAGAACCTTTAGGGACAGGACACAGATGTATACACTTTTTAAAAGCCCCACAAATGATTTTCTTGGTTAGAAAACACCACATTACAATTCCATTAAACTCCATATAAAGTTAAACTTAGTTATACACCAAAAGAGCAACAAACCTTAAAAATCCTGGCACAGTATTCAAAGGATTTGGGATTACTGACATCATATACGAGGCATACAACGTCACAAAAGATCTCAGCCTCCGTTAGAAACTCCGATTCTGAGATATCATGCATCTTGTAAAAAGAAAAAAATAATGAAAAACATAAATATCATAATATCAATGAATAATTAAAGTCATGATGTTTTACTATATGTTTAACTTAACTTCCTAATTAAAAGATACTAGTTAAGCATAAATTTTCAGACCATTTTTAGAAGTGGGAAGTACAGATAAGTATTTTCTGATTTTGTGAATTAAAAATGGTGATTAGGATTTACAAAAGCTAACATTTACTGAGTGACTAAAGTGTAGTGGGCAGACCCTTTACCTACATTCTCTACAGTCTATAGATAAGATGACAGGCTATGAGATTAAGTCAACTGCTTAAAATAACACATCTAACAAATCATTACACCAAAATTTCAACACAGATATGATTCAAAGTCTATTTTCATTCTACCATACTACCTTTTCTCCCTACCAATCAAAAACACAAAGCAAAGAACTTTTCACACTATGCTCCACTTGTTCTACTTTATTGCCTACTTTTTTAAAAATTTTATTTTATTGTTTAAAGTATTACAACGTTAACTTATAAAACTTCTAAAGAAATATCTCATCTATGATATGATAATAATCCAACAAAGTAAAATTCAGAACTGAGTTATATAAGATAGTGCCTCTTTGTTGAGGAGAAGAAAGGGGAAGTGTAGAGTCAGAAGTAACTCAATATATTCCAAATAAAACACTATTATAACATGAATATTCAGACGTGAAAGATGCTAATTTATAAATACTGTAAGAATAAAAACAGGAAAATTAACAGTCAGCAATATTTACTGAGTACACAGTAGGTAAAGAATAGGAGATAAATAAGGTTTAATAAGAAACTGACAAAAACCTTTTATCATAAAGAGTAAAATTCAAGTGATCATTTGTCTGGAAGAACCTGTTAGCAGTTTCTCATATTAGCTAACTTGAGAAACTGAGGCTCAGAGAGAGTAAGCGACCTGCCTGAGGTAACACAGCTAATCAATGGTCAACCAGCGTTCAAAATGAAATCTGACTGGGTCAAAAGAGAACATATAATCTCTTTCTACTGCATTTCATAGTATCTTTTCAGTTATACCCTTCTTTCATTCATTTTTCTTAGGCTCACACATTTGTTAAGTACACTCCTTCCCTGCTAAATAGATAAAAAATTCTGATTACAGATACACTATCAAGCACCTGCACTAAGATTTTCATATTAATTTCTAATTAACAGTAGAGGATAATTTTTTTAAATAAAAGGGCAAGAAAAAGTAAAGAAGAGTTAACATTTTTACTTTCTTATTGTAGTATAACATACAATTAAACACACAAATAGATGAATTTTTACTTAGAGCTATACCCATGTAATCACCATACATATCAAGGGGATTAAAATTAATTCCAATGAATAAGCCAGGTGGCGGGGGAAAAAATCACATGAAAGTTCCACATACAGCCATTAAATTAAACTCAATTAGTTTCCAATGAGTCTTTAAAAAATATACCTAATAATTAATAATCTTTATATACCAGAAAACTTCTTACCAACAAGTATTTCTCTTGTCCATATACATAAACAGTGTTAATCGCATAGTAGGATTTATGATCATCACGAATTTTCTTCTGTCTCTGAAAACAACCAAAAATTTTAATATTTATAGTAAGATATCACAGCAACTAGTTGCCATCAGTACGTATACCCGTGGGACTGTCAAATAAAAGGGCATTCTTCCCTACACTATGTATTCTTTTTCAGTACAAAGGAGGTATTGACTTTGTTTCTTAGTTCTTAAGGTCTAAAACAAAAGATGCACTTGCTCAGCACTAAGTGAAGGCAGTGACCGAAAAGGAAGTAAACTACATTATTGAAACTGTATTCCAGAGCCGCCTGCTGGCAATTCTCATTATACTATAATTTTATCTGATTTGAGACTCATCTGAAAATACGTCAATCTCCTTATTCAAAGAAGCAGTCAGAATGGGATTTCAGCATTCCCTTCTAAGTCTTTATTGTATATTTACTTCATGCCAAGCACTGTTATGACTTTCACAAGTGTATTCATTTAATTCTCATCTAAACACTGGTTTTTAAAAAAGAAAAATGATAGCCAACATAAAAAAACAAAGATAGGGTAGTGAACACATAATACAATATACAGATAACATATTATATAGAATTGTACACCTGAAACCTATATAATTGTATTAACCAATGTCACCCCAATAAATTCAATAAAAAAGAAAAAAAGTATATTGAAAATAAATACATAAATAAATAAATAAACAAGCGAAGATAAAGCCAGTTCAATAGGATTATTGTTACACTTTAGATTATACTAATATACATAGGTCACTGAGTTATATAATTATCTAAAAAAGTTAATAGCTATAAAAATTATGTAAACTCATGACTATAAAAACTTGCAGGATAAAATTGCATTTTTCTCACCATTAAGTTTCTTCCAAGAAGAGCCTGAAGAACTCCACTTTTCCCACAGTTTTTCATCCCAATTACATTACATCTGAACACATTTCTTTGAGTCTGTTTTTTCTGAAGGTCTATCTTTTTATCTCTTGTTACTAAAAAGAAAAAACACTAATTATGTACCACTTAGACTCACTGAACCTAATTTACCTTCTGCAGAATAGGGTATTGCTACTTATCTCTTATCAGTAAATAAACATACTGTACAACAGTCAAGCTGTGTGTGAAATAAAGTACTAAATATGATACAGAAGGGCCTCACTTAGTGGAAAAGATGCATTTCTGAAAAGTTGGCTGCAAAGTGAACTTCTAGCAACCAAGTGAAATTTATTTAATAATAAAATAATACATTTCATAAGGAAAATATCTTAAAAATGAATGAAAATTACAATAAATATAGCCACCATTACATCTCACCTATTGTTTTTTAAAAAATATATTTTATTGGTTTTTCACAGAGAGGAAGGGAGAGGGATAGAGAGCTAGAAACATCGATGAGAGAGAAACATCGATCAGCTGCCTCCTGCACACCCCCCACTGGGGATGTGCCCGCAACCAAGGTACATGCCCTTGACCGGAATTGAACCTGGGACCCTTCAGTCCGTAGGCCGATGCTCTATCCACTGAGCCAAACTGGTTCGGCTCACCTATTTTTTTTTTTCTGTGATAAGTTATTGTCATAACGAGTTACAAGCTAAAAGATGCTCTCTGGAATCTGCAATCTCTTGGATCTATGAATGGTAAAGGGATATGCACTCTGGGGTTAACTGGCCTTTCCAATGTAAATCTGTAAAAGAGGCAGTCCAGGGAGCAATGCTGTATCAGCAGAGAAACGGGGCATCTCTTCTTGAGGTAAAGAGACCTTAAGCTATAGCTAAAGATTCAATTGCAACAAAGCTCACCAGAGGTAAAAAACTGAAAATGATAAAAAAAAAACAACCCACAATAGTTATGGGTTAAATAAGTTATAGAACTTCCATATGATGACACATTATTTAGCATCAAAGATATATTAAAGTCGATTAGTGATACAGAAAGATGTCCACAGTATTTTGTTGCATGAAAAAAACCTCATGCTGGTTAGCAATTAGTTCCTTACTCTTTGAGGATGAACTAAAATACTGTTAATTAGTTAAGGACGTTAAAGGTCCGTCAATTTAAGATTGGCTGTCTTCTTGTGCTGGGGCTTCCTGTAAGATACGGCATTCTCCCCCTCCCCCCCAACTGGGATATAAGAAACTCTTGAAATATCAGTTCCCTAATGTGTTATTTTCATTCCTATGGGTTTTCTTTAAGTGAAGGACATTGCTTGGCAAGAATGATAAGATTTGTGAAAAATTTATGAATGTGGAAAATGGTTACAAAGCCGAGAGATGTACAATCAGTTCAATATCAGGTTCATGTGTTAATATGCATTGTTTTAATGTTCAAAGAAAATTAAAACACAGGACAAACTATACTTTTAATGCCCATGGCTCCCCCTGATTTTCATCAGTGGAGTAGCCTCAGGGGTAAACTAGAATAAAACCTATGCTTTCTTTGTTGATAAACAATAAAATCAAGCATCTTAACTCAAAAGAAATGATCAAATCATAGGAAAAACAAGTAAGAGTATAGACATGGAAGACCAGCAAAGATATATTTATGTTCACTCTTTTTACATATGAAAGTGGAACCTTAAAAATGTTTCTAACTTTTTTTACTAATTTTATTTACTTACCTGTAATGGCTGAAGCTTGAGACTCTTGTTCAGTCAATATTGAATAGCCTAAGTAGCCCAAATACTCCAGGCACCGCTGTACATCTAAATAGGTCGTGAGCCTAAGAAATAGAAGAGTATAAATGTGAAAAGTTCCTCAATGAACATTTATAGGAAAAAAAATTCCAACAGCTCAAATAATTTTACCACCAGATGCAGATGAGTTTTGTCAGGCTGCTTTAATTTCCCATGAGCCCAACCATGGCTCTTTCTACAATGCATTCTTAAGACAGAGAAGGGAGGAGAATGCAAGATGTGGGGGGATTCCATATCTCACCTGCCCAGAGAGAGCAAGGCCACATAGATGAGCAGTGAGCTGCTGGTAAATCTAGAGCAGGGATTTTTGAAAATAATTTGCTTCCCAAGTTACATAGTACACTGCAAATACTGGCTAGTTGAGAACTTAATGATAATTAATCTGAAAAGGTTTGTGAACGGAGCAAAAATAACTAAAAGGTACAAGTCTTTTTGTGGGATAACACCACTCCCACAACATCCTTACCTAATTACTGGAAATTAGGTAGTCTTTATGATTTGAAAAAGAATAGATTCTGGTATTAAGAAAAGTTAGTCTCCCCAAGATTAAAGTAATTATGTCCTCATACATGACCAGAGGATTTCCTTAGCACCCTAAATACAATGTCTACTAGGCTATACCCAGACTGTAGACAAACCCTCACTAAGAGTGCGTGACAAACAATAAAAACCCTTAAGTCTTCAGTGCCAAGTAAAATATGCTCTTCCCATATCCTAAAGGTGTAAAGAATTCTGCAATAGCAATGATGTTTCCAATTCTCTTAATAAAAAATGGATTAAAATTTAGCTCACTTTTGATATAAGACTTATTACTGTTTCCATCCATCTACATCATCCAAAAGCAAACAGATCCTTTCACTATCAATCCTGCTTATTATGATTGAAACACCTAGTAAGAGAAAAACTTACAAAATGATTAACGTAATGCAACATAATTTTAAAGTAGTGACAATTCTAGAGCTAACAGGTGAGCTCTATACTCACGTCCACTGGGAAAGGAATCCCTGGTAGGTTATCCAGCCTCTTTCATTTGTACAAACTGTGTTATTCACATCTGGCCCCCAAGGTATGTAAGGGAAAACTTTAAACAAATCTTTAAGCTCATCAGGTGATAAAGCACAGTCTCTATCCTGAAGATACACAAGAAAGTATAATGTTTAGATATCTAAGCAAGTAATTCCCAAACACGAAAGCCCCTCGTCTAGTAAAACTATGCTTCTAAAAACTAACATATGAAAAGAAATTTTACATTTTATCAAGAAAATGTCTTACATGTTTATAAGAAAACTTACGCAAGAGTCTATAAACTAGACTTTTTCATCTTGAGAAAACAATAAAAATAAGAGTATTTTTGCTAGTTTAACTTAAGAGAGTTTAAGCAATTTTTGGCTATATGACATGAGTACCTCAAAGCTAAGAGAACAGAGTTAAATCACTCACTGAAAAATATTTTATCATGGAAAATTACAGCTAAGAGCTTACCAAATCATGTTTGTCAAAGGTGCTTTGGAGAAACAAATACGCATGATGATTTAATTCAGTAGTGCAATCAGGAGGTATTTTTAGCCTGTTGATGAAAAAATTTAAGAGTAAAACAAATCATTAATCAAATATTGAAATTTAATTTAAGAAATGAATATAAAACTGCAACAAGTCTTTTTGTGGGATAACACCACTCACACAATATCCTTGCTGGAGCCAGGTGGACTTTCCCAGGGAAAGTCACTAGAGTGGCCAGGCAAGCCTCAGGGTCAAAATAATGCTCATTCGAGTTGACATGTAAAGTGTTCTTAAATATCTGAAGGGCAGGTTGAAATAAAAATTTTTTATAAATAATACTGATTAAACCTTAACGGGTTTGTTCCTCTATAAACAAATTGTGAGTCATAATTATGTCAATACGGTAATGAGTTGAAAATGATGTAAAGAGATGTTATTTCTGCCTGATTTGACCTTTTTGATTCAACCTAAATTTAGTTCAATAAACATTTATCAAATGCACTGAGCTAGGTACTAGGGACACAAAAACAAGACAGGCTTCTCCGCTCTAAGAAACCGCATTCAAGTGGGAGATGGACCACAGATAATTCACTATCGCAACAGAATGGGACAAGTATGGGCAAGCTAAGGATGCTCGGGAAGCCCACGTGAATTGGAACGTCTCTGGCCTGGGGAGGGGAAGGTGTCAGCGCTGCTGAGACACTGTCAAGATGAATTGAGACTTGAAGGATAAGAGGAATTAATTAGGTTGAGGGGAGAGGGAGGGAGAGAGTGGAAATATCGGGGGTAGAAAATGTGATTGGTGGACTATAAATAGTTTTGGATTTACTTCTAGAATGAAGGCAGGGAGTGAGCATGATCGGATCATGAATGACCTCATGTACCATGTTAAGAAGCTTGGGCTTTATCCTGTCTTGAAGGGAAGTGCCAAGGTCACATCTGTATTTATATATCTATTCAATCTAGCAACAGTGTGAAGGACAGAGGCAGAGTTTAATAAGAAAGCTAGAAAAATTCAAGTGGTAGCTCTAAGTGACTATTTTGCAGAAAATTCAAGGCAGAAAAATAAAGACATTGAAAGAGATAATAGAGCCACAGAGCCATAAGAGATGGGAGTTTTCTCACTGTCATACTTAAGAAAGCAATAAGCAACCCCTTGTAGAATTTATCTACCCACATAAATGGTACAGAAAAGAAATTTTGATGAAAACGTCATGGACAAATTCATTCATTCATTCAATATAGATTTATTGAAAAAGCTGGAAAATTACTGGAGCCAAAATTTAATTTAATAACTTTGACAAGAGAGGTTTCAAGTTAGAACTGATTAATGGACTAGGAATCCAACCAGAAGGAACTCTGCTTCCTCAATGATAGGGGAAGAAACAAATGACAAAGTCCTTCTGAACCCTTACATACTAGTTCTGCATATTTTATTTTAGCATAGGGGTGCTATGCTAAAATAAAAGACAACATGAAGATTACATGATGCTGAAAAAGTGAAGAAGGCCAAAGCTTCGAAGGCCAGATCCTGGGAAGTCACTTCTTTGTTACAGTAGTGGCATCCTACAGCAAGACAGTCTCCTGTTTTGGGGTGACATTGGGTCCATTTTTATTTATTTATCATTTTTAATCCTCACCCAAGGACATGCTTAGAGAGAGGAAGAGCGGGTAGGAGAGAGAGAGAGAAACATTGATCAGTTGCCTTTCCATATATGCCCCAACTGGGGACCACACCGCAACCCAGATATGTGCCTTGACCAGGAATTGAACTGGTAACCTTTTGGTGCATGGGATGATGCTCAACTGACTGAGCCACTCCAGATGGGCTGGGTCCATTTTTAAACAAACAGAATGTAAACACTGCACTATTTAAGGAAAAATAACCACAAATAGACTGCTTGTTTAGGAAAAAATACTTATTTTATCCTGAGCTAAGAACAGGCTATAAACCTTAGGAAGGAGAAGGACTAATGAAAAAAAAAAAAAGTTAACCAATATACTTCTCATCTATTGACTTCAAAAACAGTTTGTCTAGCATCTTTTATCTTTTTTCTCAGTAGAATAAATTTTTAAAAATACTTGTAGCCTGGCTGGCGTGGCTCAGTCGTTGAGCATCCACCTAAGAACCAGGAGGTCACAGTTTGATTTCCGGTCAGGGCACATGCCCGGGTTGCGGGCTTGATCCCCAGTGTGTGGCGTTCAGGAGGCAGCTGGTCAATGATTCTCTCTAACCATTGATGTTTATATATCTCTCTCTCCCCCTTCCCCTTCCTCTCTGAAGTCAATAAAGATATATTAAAAAAAAATAAAAACACTTGTATTCTCCACAAGAAGAAAAGGAAAAGTCTGAGCCATTCTATAAATCAGTGGCTCTCCACTGGGGATGACTTCACTCCTGAGGGAACATTTGGTGACTTCTAGAGATGCTAGACATTTTCACTTGTTACAGTTGGGGGAGGAGGTGTTACTGGCATCTAAGGATGTGCTAAAAATCTTACAATGCATGGGACAGACTCTACAGCAAAGAATCATCCAGACCAAAATGTCAATAGAGCCGAGGTTGAGAAACCCTGTTTCAAATCTCTCTATAAATCTAAATTATTCCTGAGTACCCCAAAGCCTACCTATGTGCTAAATAAAACTTTAAAATACTTGGCAAGTAAAATCAATTAGAAAGCCAAAGGTACATACAAGGGGAATAAATACTCAGGTGTCAAATCCAGGTCATCATCATAACCAAATCGTCGAAGCACAGTCCAAGTAGTTTCATGTCTCCCTCTCTGGATAAAAAGTGTGTGTAAAAAAAGAAAACCTGAAATAAAATGAATTAGTAAACACAGCTGATGTGAAAAAGGGCACAGACTCACATGGGAGAAAAGCATGCAACACAAAATGGCAAGCACTACATTCATGAACCTGGGCTTAATAGTTTTGCATACTGAAGGTCAAATCAAAACAAAATTCACAAGTGTCTCAATAAAAACAGAGCTGATTTCAGAATCATTTCATATATATATACCCAGGTCAGCAAGAGATGGCACCAGAAGAAAGGGCCAAAACATATCCCAAGGAATACACTGACATTCACAAAGTTAGGTGATAAAAACAAAGGACATTGTGTTATAGATCTTTGTGCTTTATAACGAAAAGTTCTGGTTTTCAATTTCATTTCTTATTTTACTGTGGTTCTATCACACATTCTACAGGGAACATTGTATACTTGGTAAATCTGACGGAGAGGCAAAATGTCTCCCCTAAAAATAATTTCTACTTAAAGGATGCTTATGAATCAGAAGAACTTTAAGATAAATTTGTTTGTTCCAGAAATCTTTTTCCTTCAGGTGGACGTCACCAATTTCCCTTCCTCTAATTTACGCTGACAGTGAAGATAACTATCCCCACGAAATTGCCTGTCTCTTCCAACTCCTACATGTCCAAGTTAGATTTCAGACATATGAGTAAAACTAACATTTCCTTAAAGTGTAAATAATGCTATAAAGACCTTATACCAAATTTTGAAATTATTGAGTTAAAAAAGGGAAAGAACACCATTCACCTACCTTTCAGTGTCAATCCACTATCAGCCACACCATCACTTATATGTTTTCTGACTACATTCTTGACATCTTCTAGAGCCTGAGGAGCTAATGGAGTGTTGAAACAAATTCTCTAGCAAAAAACAAAACAAAAAACCAAAATACAAAACCAAAAACCAACAAAAATCAGCATTAAATATAAATATATAAAAACATTAGTCTACAAAGCAATATTAAATCAATGAGTTGCAACCGAAAGAAACAAATTATAAATTAGGATGGTCTCTGCCTTGTATTATTTATGCAAAACATGTCATACTTAGAAGGAAAGAAACCTTCCCTATTCTCCCCATCACATTTCTAAAACACAGGGCTCTTTGTGAAGCTATGTTATACAAAACCAAGAAAGAAAAATAACTCAGAGTTCAGACTTCGTCATCCTAAATACACATCCATTGTGTACCATGAAATAATGCTATCAAAGAGTCTCCTTGATTCCTATGCATAAGAGAGTTTTATACCCTAGGCAAAGACTTAAATAGCTTGATATGAAAGATAATTTTCACATGAAACAGACTCAAATTTATCAACATACCACTGTTTAAGCTAATAAATTCTAATAGCTTTTCTCAGTCCCATCCCCCCCCAAAAAACAACAAGGTATACAAACGTCAGAAAAAGGGGAAGGTTACCTGAAAGAAGTTGAGCTCAGCATCATTGAGAGTGCCATCATTATCTTGATCAGATATTTTAAATATACGAGTAAGGGCTTTTATACAGGCTGGCTTCATCTAGAAATCAATGAAAAAAGAAACAATTGTTTTAATTAAAATAGCTTAGATTTTTAAATATGATTTTCATAAGGCTAAGAGTAATTCTGATTGTTCTCACCATCAAATACGTAACAGCAAATACAACCAGCGTGAAAAATTAACTAAAGCAAAGCCATTTATTTAATACTCAAACCTTTTTAAGTAAATGAGGACCAATATTTGGAATGATCAAATGCCCCTCTCATGACCACAAATCCTCCAAGGATAGGCAAGAGAAGTACATCTTTAGAGAATATTCATTCTTCTAGTCATATCTATATACTAGAGGCCTGGTGCACGAATTCATGCATGGGTGGGATCCGGCTGGCCTGGCCAAGGGGAGGGGCCGAGGGAGGTTGGCTGGCCAGCCCCGCCCCCATTGGGGTGGGGATGAGGAGCTGGTCAGGGGCAGGGCCGGCTGGGGGAGGGGCCACAGAAGGTTGCCTCCCCTATGCGACTAAAATCAAACCTGCAATCTCTGTATGTGCCCTGACCAGGAATCCAGCTCACAACCTTTGGGGTACCAACGATGCTCCAACCAACTGAGCCACCTGGCCAGGGGCAGGCTTAATTTTTAATATGATCTTTTTGTTGATCCCAATCTGTGTTAAAGGTTGTTATTGTCTAAATAAAAGCTTCTGGTATAGCTTAGACTCAGTGCTTGTTCTTGTGTAAAACAAAGGATAGTCTCCAAATTTGCAGATTTTACTTCAAGCAGGTCCACCTACGAAATGAATAACAGATGGTAGTATTTTATTCAGGTGATTGGGGAAGGGGCAGGGGTGGGGTGATTAGCAGAACTAATAATAGCCCTAAGTAAAAAGCAATTAAAGAATTGAGAACTAACAGAGGCGATTTAATGTACCAGTAGGCTAAGGGCTCTGAGGTAAATCTCTATAGCATGAGACTGCTTCCCAAATTTTCTTGATCATAAGATCAAATTTCCTGGCTGAATCAGAAGGTAGTCTGTGTTTTTAACAAGTATGTCTAGTGACTACGATCAAGCGAATTTGGGAAATTCTGGATTAAGAGTAAATTAGAAAGAAGCATTCCAATTAAGAAACAGTAAACCAGGATTAAGGAAAAGTAAATCAGGGTCAGATTAAGGGGTAACTCAGATTAATTATTTATACCAGAGGTCAGCACTTCTTCTGTAAAGGGCTACAAAGCAAATAACCAAACGGAAAAATCAAGAATGTCACGGAAGTACTTATATAGCAAGAGAGAATAAAATTTCCACAACATTTTTATTGATGAAATTCAAAATATAATAAAAACAGTATAAATTTGCTATACAGGTCTACTAATGAGAAGAATGAAAATCTTCTAAGAGAGTTAACATTTTGCTAAGTTGGGGTTCAAAATTAGTGTTCCCTATCATAAAAATTGATTGCAATGTTTATCTGTAAAATTTTACATACTTTATCTTTGAAATATGTCTTTTTGTACAGTTACATACTGCCAGTACTGATACATATCCATACACATATAATTTTAATTGGGCACATTCATTGCTTGGAAAGCATTTGCAGAATTATATTAGATTCTTTTCTTGATTTTTGCCTGCTAGCATGTCATTATACTGCAGCTTAGTGAGTCCTGATTGAAGGTTGGGTGGAAGCTCCTCAACTGCAGAGTCAAATGAAGTATGAAATGTGGAAATTTCTTTCGTGCTTGCACTGAGGTAACCACCCCTCTCCCCCAAAATAATTTGAGCTTAGAACATACAGCTGCTTTTCCAACTAAAAACTGACTTTTTTCTTTTCTTGTTTTGGCAGGATAGGTAAAGCACTGATAACAAAACACCACAGTACAGTGATACAAGTGGTACTAAAATACTGTCAAGTTATAGCTGTGCCAGTGCCATTAGCAGTGCGCCAAGCAGCACTCAGCACTGAGAAGTGTGAGTACTACATACAAACTCTGCTGCAACTACTCAACTCTGCCTTTGTGGCAGGAAAGCAGCCACAGACAAACATAAAGGAATGAGGATGGCTGTGTTGCAATAAAACATTATTCATGAATGAGAAATTCTAAATGTCACATAATTTTCCCGTATCACAAAATATTACTCCTTTGAACTTTTTTCAGTCATTTAAAAAATGCAGCTCTGGCCCTGGCCAGTTGCTCAGTGGTTAGAGCATTGGCCGGGAAGGCAAGCAATCAATGCGTCTCTCTCACACTGATGTTTCTCTCACTCTGTCTATCCCCTTCCCTTCCATTCTCTCTAAAAACCAAAAAGAAAAAAAAAAGAGAGAGATAATAAAAATATAAAATGTATTCTCAGCTCATAGGCTATACAAAAAACAAGTGGCCAGACCAAATGTGACTCACTGGTCAAAGCAGCCAACCACTTACCTATACTATAAACTTTTCCTGAAAATATCTACAACTTTTTATTTCCTAAATACTCAACAGTAAAAAGACAACTCAAGAAATAGCCAAAAGAATTAAACAGACATTTCTCCAAAGAAGATATACAAATGGCAAAATAACCACAAGAAAAGCTGAACAACATCATTACCCATCAGGGAAATGCAAATCAAAACAATAGTGAGATACCATTCATATCCACTATGGCTATCCTATATAATAAAAGGCTAATATGCAAATTGACTGAACGGAGGAACGACTGGTTGCTATGATGCGCACTGACTACCAGGGAGTAGATGCTCAACGCAGGAGCTGCTCCCTGGTGGTCAGTGTGCTCCCATAGAGGGAGAGCTGCTCAGCCAGAATTCAGGCTCACGGCTGGCGAGCGCAGTGGCAGTGGTGGGGAGCAGGCCTAAGCTGTCAGTAGGACATCCTCTGAGGGCTCCCAGACTGCAAGAGGGCACAGGCCGGGCTGAGGGACGACCTACCCCCAACCCTAAGTGCACGAATTTCATGCACCGAGCCTCTAGTAATCTACACTAATAAAAGAGAAACATGGTAATTAGCGTACGACCGCTACCCTTTTCATTGGCTAATCAGTGAGTATATGCAAATTAACTGTCAGCCAAGATGGCGGCCGGCAGCCAGGCACTGAAGCGAGCATGAGGCTTGCATGCTGCGGACTCCAACGTTCCCCCCCTCACTTGCCGGCCTCTCAGCTGCAACTCTAAGCAACTATGTACTATGTTGCAAATAAGAAGGTAAACAAAACCCCAGAAACCCGCAGACTGAAACCCAGCCGGACCGAAACATTGTATCCATGTTTTCAGTAGTGAGGCCTCAGAGCTAAAGCTGGCCCAGAATAAAAAAAAAAAAAGAAGAAGAAAACAAGGAGCGGTTGGAAGCTTTAGTCACTCGCCACCCGGAAAACAGCCCTCAGCCCCTCACCCAGACTGGCCAGGCCACCCAGTGGGGACCCCCACCCTGATCCAGGACACCTTCAGGGCAAACCAGCCGGCCCCCACCAG
>NW_005871335.1:595905-651042 GCF_000147115.1 Myotis lucifugus | reverse complement strand
AGCAGTTATATTCACAACTAGAGGCCCGGTGCATGGATTCATGCACCAGTGGGGTCCCTTCGTCTGGCCTGCGGGGATCAGTGGACTTCCGCACCGCTGCAGCCCAGCCTTACCCGCCAGCTTGTCGGGCTTCAGCCCACTGTCCCTGTTGATCCTGCACAGCACGAAGTAGTGCGAGAAATGACAGGTGGCCAGGGAGGAGCCCGAGCTGGGGCCAGGCACCGTGCCGCTCCTGCTCATCCCGGCCCTGCTGCGCATGCTGCCGCTGCCCCGTAGGCTGACTGCTGCTTTGCTGCAGTCTCCGTGCGCCCGTCGTAGGGCGATACCGGCACACCCATGATTGCACAACCACTGCTTGTTATCGCAGCCTCGCTCCTCGCACCCAGTCAGTCCTGATGTCAGGACCAGGAGCCATGAGCCCCATGTCCGTTGGTTAGCTGAGCAGCCCTCCCGCTGTGGGAGTGCACTGACTACCAGGGGGCAGCTCCTGCGTTGAGTGTCTGCCCCCTGGTGGTCAGTGCACATCAGGGGTCCTCAAACTTTTTAAACAGGGGGCCAGTTCACTGTCCCTCAGACCACTGGAGGGCCGGACTATAGTTTAAAAAAAAACTATGAACAAATTCCTATGCACACTGCACATATCTTATTTTGAAGTAAAAAAACAAAACGGGAACAAATACAATATTTGTATTTGCATGTGGCCTGCGGGCCATAGTTTGAGGACCCCTGGTGCACATCATAGCTACCAGATGACCGATTGCTTAGGCTTTTATATATATAGGTAGATAGATAGCCATAAAATGTAAAACAACCCAAAAGTCCATCAATAGATAAGTAGATAAACAAAATGTGAAATATAGCCATACAATAAAGTATTGTTTAGCCAGTAAAGAAATGAAATGCTAATACATGCTAAAACATGGATGTACCCTGCAAACATTACTATGCTATGTGAAAGAAGCCAACAGAAAGACCACATGCTGTATGAGTCCATTTATATGAAATGTCCACAAAAAGCAAATCCATACAGACAGAAAGTAGATTACTGGTTGCCCAGGGTTGGGGGAGTGGGGGTAACTACTAATGGGTACAGGGTTTCTTTTTGAGGTGATGAAATATTCTGGAATTAGACAGTGGTGATGAACATACAACTGTGTGAATATACTAAAACCACCGAATTGCACACTTTAAAGGGGTAAATTTTATGGTATGTGAATTTTAAATAAAAAATAATTAATTTAAAAAGTATATGGCAAAATATTATTCAATTTTAGATATTTCATTAAGGAATTACTGAGTTTCTTAGCTATGAAACAAAAGGGAGTATTCAAGTTTTATTACATGTTGTATCCATGTCAAATAACTACACAAGTTTTTTCTTTGTGTATGTTTTTAAGTTTATGGACTTTATAGTAGCAAAGCAAGTAGCTAAGTCTTTGGACTTCTTGCTGTTATTATTGCCAATTCTCCTGTTTGTTCTAATGACATTTCCTGAAATAGTATTTGATATGGAATACTTTTCTGAGTATTTAATGTGAATATCTTTGAAGAAAAATACCTAGAAAATGTAAGTATAATAAACAATAAATTTAAATTGCAGAAGTTTACAATACTTGAGTTACTAAAAATCACTACCACATTAGTTAGTACCTACACATTCTAGCCCCTACAAACACAAACTGGGGAGTCAGTGGGGCAGGGGGTGAGGGGGTGTTACCTCTTTCTCCTCTGGGCAGTACAAGGGCCCTGTAGGATGAAGAACAGCTTTCTGGGCATAATAAAAGAGCTCTGATATGTTCTTCAGGTTTTTTGCTGAACACTAAAAAAAAAAAAAGTTTAAAATTTTACACTCTGAAAGCAATTATGAGAGTTAAAACCACGAAAATAAGGTAATAAGATTCCTTGAAGAAACTGAAAATGCATTTTTCTTAGTGGATATCACAAGATGATTGTCTACAAAGAGCCCAGAGGCCAACTTCAAGTTCTCTATTTGGTTTACATGACTTCACAAACAGCAGGAAATTTATTCCATCCCACATCTCCCCAGCCTTCTATTCCCAACCTCAATTAGTGCGAATTCACCAACAGTAAATTTCAAAATCAAACAAGGCATACCTCCACACAGGTTTCTATTTCAGTGTACTGGTTCATAATAGGAAGGATGGTCTCCATACTGCTATATTCCACTAGATCAGATTTGTTCCCAACCAATATCAAAGGCAACCTGAAATAAACAGGGCACATTGTAATACTAAGGAAGACAACATACGTTAGATTTATATTTTAATGTACATTAACCCATTCTAACTAGTAAGATATACTTAATCTCCCCAATATGAACCCTCTACTGTAGTCAGCTCAAGCCTACTAGAAAGCATATTCAACAAATACTTATTGAGTACCTATGATAAGCCAGGTACTGTTGTAGGCATTAAGGACACGGGGAAAGTCCATCCCCATTCTAATAGTGTAAATAGGAAATGGACAATAAGCAAATAAACAAACAAGACAATTTCCAATTCTGTTAAGCACTATGAAGAAAATAAATAGGGGGATATGGGCTATAGTTATGAAAGGGAACTAATTATATGTGATAATCAGGGAAAATCTTTCTGACAAGGTGGCAGTTGAGTCAAGGAGTGAAGAATGAAATGGAATCTGCCATATGAAGAGCTGGGCGGTAAGAAGGGACAGCATGTACAAAGACCCCAAACTAAAAAACATCTTGTTTAGTCCAAAAAGCAAAAAAAAAAATGCAAGAGTGGCTGGAGAGTCCGGAGCAAAAGAGGTATGAAATGGGGTGAAGGGAGAGGAGCAAAGATCAGACACATAAGGACTTATAGATGTAGTAAGGAGAGTAAGGTTTTATTATAAATGTAAATGGGAAGCTACTGGGGTAATGGCATGATATGATGGACCTTTTAAAATGCAGTCATTTGTTATCTTTAGAGATACATAGTGAAATATTTATAGGGTGATATGGTATGATTCTGCTGTTAGATTAGATATCGAGGTTGAAGAAAAGGCAAAAAAAAAAAATAAAAAATACATAGGTTTTTAGCTAGATAAAATGGGTAGATCTCCTTAGACAGAAAAGACTAAAAGCATTTTTTAAGAAGCAGAGCCCTATCCGGTCTGGTTTCAATGGACAGAGCGTCAGCCTGAGAGTTCAATTCCAATCAAGGGCAAGTGCCTCGGTTGCAGGCTTGGTCCCTGGCCCTGGTTGGGGCACTTGTGGGAAGCAACCAATCAATGTGTCTCTCTCACATTGATATTTCTCTCTATCTGTCTCTTCCCCTACTTTCCACTCTAAAAATCAAAGAAATCTCTCTGTATAAAATTTCAAAGAAATCTCTCTTTTCAGAGAACTTATAAAGCACTCACATATGCATTATTTCATTGGATTCTTAAAATAACCACAAGTATTATCCTCATTTCTGCTTACAGTTGAGGAAACAGGCTCAATGAAGTCAAAGTCTTTTTTGTTTTGTTTTGTTAATCCTCACCCCAGGATATTTTCTCCACTGATTTTTAAAGAGAGTGGAAGGGAGAGAGAGAGAGAGAGAGAGAGAGAGAGAGAGAGAGAGAGAGAGAGAGAAACACCCATGGGAAAGAGACACATCAACTGGTTGCCTCCCGCAGGAGGCCAGGATCAAATCTGCAATCCAGGTATGTGCCCTTGACTAGGAATTGAACACAAGACCCTATGGTGCACAGGCTGACGCTCTACCCACTGACCAATGCCAGCCAGGGCTGAAGTCAGTCTTAAAGCTCATAAGCAGCCAAACCAGGTTTCAAAGGTCGTTCACTTTCCTCCAAGTTGCATGCTCTTACATACCCACACAATGAGCAATCAATGACAAGGGAGAGTGTCATTCCTCATCAAATGGGCATCTAAGTGAGAGGGCACATACAGTGCAGTTGAAGAGGAATTCTAAAGTTGAGACTTTTCAAGCAGTGGTTTGAGAAAGAGAAATGCAAGATTAATTATCAAAATACTTAATGTTTGAAATTATGAATCACAGCTCTATTCTGTACTTTGTTCTCAAATATTTGTGTTGCCTCAAATCATTTCTTCCAAAAAAGGAGTGTGTATGCAAACAGGTAGATAGATCTATAGATAAAACAAATGTGGCAAAATGTTAACAACTGGTGGATTTAAGTGAAGGTTTATAGATGTTCATTATACTACTTCTTGCGACTTTCCTGTAAGTTTGAAATTTTTCAATATACAAAGTTGGAGAGAGAAAAAATACCTGCTGTCTTTGTCTGTTCTTTCATTTATGAGAGGAATCCATCGACTTGTTACCTAAAATGAAAATTAACAAGAGCTAAGCCACATGAGGATCTTCTTAGAAAAATACCCGACCTAAGACCCCTATAATTCTAAACTGGGGATCAATTTAACTAAATATGGTGAAAAAAGTCATAGAGTCCTACCTTATCAATAGAATGCTTGTTGTTGACAGCATAAACTATGCAGATGACATTAGCCTACAAGAAAAATGAACAAATTAATAGTATTTTTGTAATAATAAGAAAAACTTAGTACGTCTCTAAGAGGAAAAAGTTCCTAAGGACTTACAGCAAAAATAGATACTCAAACTTAGCAATAACCACAAAATAAGTTAGAGAATAAAAAAATAAGACTTAGAATCATCACTGTTTTCCCACAAAAACCTATTACTATTTTTTAACTCATCTGTGATTTTGTTTTTTTTTGGTTAATCCTCACCTGAAGATATTTTTTTCCATTGATTTTTAGAGAGAGTGGAAAGAAGGGAGGGAGGGTGGGAGAAATAGACACATCGATTGGTTGCCTCCTGCGTGTGCCCCGATCAGGGCCTGGGATCAAACCTACAACCCAGGTACACGCCCTTGATTGGAATTGAACCTGCGACTCTTCAGTACCCGGGCCGACGCTCTAACCACTGACCCACACAGGCCAGGTCACTAACCTGTGATATTTCTTGATGAAGTTGTTCATCACTCTGTTCTGCTTCTACAAATGACAAAGTAAAAAATAGTTTCATACTTTACACATGTCCATAAAAACGAATGGCCAGGCTAAAATCTATGCAACACCCATCTAACATCCCTCTAAACATCCCTTATTCCTTAAGTCATGGTATAGTGCCAGACTAGGTGGCAAAGACAAGGGCAGGGCAGGGGAAGGGAAGGGTGATAAGGAAGCTGGCTGGCACTGAAAGACAGGTTTACAAGAGGGTAACTCAGACACAGAAGAGCAAAAGGAACTGTGTTATAAATCTAGGCCGGCATCTGACCCAGAGTTGAGAAGGGTCAGGCAAAAGAGATCAGAAACCCAAGCTAGAAGACTGGGTGCTGAAAAGTCAGAAGCCCAGACAAAGCGTCTATCCACACAAGGTTAAAAGGCCACATGAGAATCTGGGCAATACAAGCTTACGATCTAGATAGCAGATATGAGTAATATTAACCAGGCCCCAGAAGCAAAACTAGAGCATGATAATGATGAGTCAAAAATTCCCTCTCTAATGCGTATCTCTGGCCAGAACTGGTATCAATGGGGAGTTGTGCCTATAACCCCAAGGTACACGAGATATGCATGATGTAGGTAGGAGGAAGCACACAAATGAAGAGCAAAGCCATTATTGATATATTAATTCAGGTCATCTTATAGTAAATGTTTCCCCCCAAAATGCCTGTTATTTCTGACATACAAACTAATACCATATGTAAGTTCAATTGCACTTTACACTATGCTAAAATAACTGGCCATTTTTAATATCTTTTCATACGTTTAGTAATAATGGGTTTTGGCTCCAATTCTAATATTGAAGTGAATCTAATTATATGGCTACACTTATCTAAAAAAATGATTCTATAAGTTAAGCTACAGTTAAGAGACTGTAGCAGAAAGCATCCATTCCCCTCAGCTTCTAATATAACACAGTGCTGTCCAGTAGAAATACAATGCAAGCATATATATGTAATTTTTAATTTGCTAGTAGTCACCTTAAGAAAAGTAACAGGTAAAATTACTCTTTCACTTAACCCAAAACATCAAAAATATTAAAATTTCAATATATACTCAGAAAAAGTACTAATGAGCTATTTTATATTCTGGCTTCATACTGAATCTTCTAAATGCACTGTATTGTACACATAGGCACACTTCAATTTAGACTAGCCACACTTCAATTGTTCAAACAGTCACATGTTTCCGACTGCACAGTGCTAACATTTATTTTTTAGGCTATATGAGATACCAGTTTGGCAAAACAAAGTATTACAATGTAGTTATATCTATTTAAAAAATAGATTTTATTGTTTAGACCAGTTTTAGGTTCACAGCAAAACTGAGTAAAGGGTAGAGAGATTTCCCATCTACCTCCTGTCTCCATATTAGCTTCCCGCACTGTAACATGTACCATCAGAGTGGTACATGTTACAACTGACTCTTTAAAAAAAAAGAAGTCCCAGAACAAAGCACAATAATTTAATGATTAAAAAGAAGTAGTAGTGTATAGAAAAAATTTAAATTATAAGAAGCAATACAGATGTGCTTCTATTATCATATAATGTAAGCAACTTGACAACTGTTTCAACTATTATTTTAAGACAAAGGCTGAAAAATTAAAGAACAAATTTAGAAATCAACAAATTCTGAAATTTAGAGCACTTTCCAAATCATCGGAGGATGCCTGATAACAAATTATCCCAGAACTTCTCTCTGCAAACATGACAATTCAAGGAGGGTAATGACTTATCTACTTCTTGTCATTTACCATTCCTCCTTCCTTTTCATCATTATGGAACCCACCTTAGTAAATTAGGGAAGAGAACTGCAAGATGGAGGCTTTAGGTGGGTCTGGGGTGGGGACTGGCAGGAAGATATAAATGAAACAAGAATGGTAAATGATCATTTATTGCTAGAGAAAAAGGACCACTCCTGTTTAATATTTTTTAAACCTCAGTAAGTACCTTTTTTCAGATTACTGAACTAACCCTACAGGTTCACCTACAATAGGTCATTCATTACCTGAGTAATCTACGATGTGGGTTGGAACTCTCTCAGGGGTGACATCAGCTGGAATAGTGATTTCTTCTGCCCGAGGAGGAACCTTCATTTGAAAACAAATATAGAAGAAAAATAGGCCACCTTTGGATATGATAGATTAAAATTGTTAACAGATTATGTAAATGTATCTATATATTAGCCCCTTTCATCCATATCTATTCTTACAGGTATTTGTTGTACTTTTAAATGCTTATTTTTGTGTTTTACTACAAATGCAAATATATATTAATGGTATATGATAAATCACTTTTTAAAAAAAGCTCATTTCTACCTGTGTGGGCACCGGACATAAAAGAATACTTCAGATCTGATGTAGCCCAACACAGTACTTAAATTAATTTGGTGTTTTAAACATTAGGTTTTTAAATGTTGAGGATGATAAAAAAGATTTAGATGTAGAAAGTGATGTTGGCTACACAAAACTGTGAATGTATTTAATGCCCCTAAATTGTACATTGTAAAATCTAATGTCGTTTTCATTCTATTTTGTTGAAAGCCTGACATACTCTACAAATGAAGAACTATGTTAATCTAAAATAATCCTCAAATAAAACAATGTTATCAAAATTCATTTCTTCTGGAAGATAACTAATTGGCAACATAATAAGCCTTATGTTTAATGATCCCATTTTTCAGAAATACTGGATGATTTTTAATCAATTAAAAATCCCTTATTCACACTCAAGAGGACTATGCTAAAATGACAATTCTAAACTAAGTTAAACTATCATAGAAAACTTTTAGGTATTACATCCTGGGTGATCATAATTAATGTTGCTAATTCTATAAACCACAAAGGAAAATACACTTCATTTCATAAATTAAGCAGTAGTTATTTAACCATGTTACTTAAGAGGGAAAAAAGTGAAAGAAACAATGAATGGTCATATGGCCACTGTTGAAAACACTATTATATCATACATCATATTCCTGTCTAAATAATGAAATTATACAGATATTCCTACTTAAGTAAGAGTAATAAAAAGGGGGGGATCAAATGTAAATTGTGGCACTAATAACACCTGCAATGTGAATAAAGAAAATAAAAAGAAATAATTTTCATTCCGTTTGCACTGATCCCATTCCCCATAACAATATCGTGATTTTACGTAAGGCCTTAAGCAGCAGTCCCCATACTGGAACTTCCAAGATGTAAACAAATATATTGCCAGTAATAAAAACCACTTTACTTTTAGTAGCACTCCCATTAAGCTTATCTCATTTGAGACCCACAACAATCCTTTCAGGTAAGTAGGCAAAGGCAGAATGAATTAGTTTCTCTATTTGTAAAATGATGGAGGTGGGTAATATTAAAGGGTTTTAAATATGTGTGTCAGAATCCTAGTAGTTCTAATGCCTCAAAGACTAGGGGGTGTCAGGTGGAAGGCAGGTGGGGATTCAGCCCTTTTGCCCTAACTTCAATGAAAGGAATACTCATCTGTTTTATGTTTTGGGGTTATGAGCAACATTTTATGTTTAAGAAACAATTACACAATTACACACACACACACACACACACACACACACAATGAACAGATTAGATGACTTCTAATATCCCTTTCAGCTCCCATTTTACATATGAGACTAATAAGACACAGAGATGACAATATCCCAGCCAAGGTCAAAAGTATAGGAAATGCAAAGGACTGAGGTGAACTCAGATCTAGGGTGACTCTTTCTCCTACACCGTATTTCAGGGATGTCTTGTATAAAATAATATGAGCCTTTTCAAAAATCACAACTGTCAGAAAGGAAGCACACGCAAAAAAGGCAGAATTTGTTTCATTTTAGCTCAATTTTGAGAAATTTAAAACATTTTAAGAATAGCAAAAGAAATCAAAATGTTTACCTCCTCTGGAAATTCTTCACTGACCAGAGACATAATCAGTGATGTCTTCCCAACTCTAGCTGTGAAAAGAAAAATCATTACTTTAATAGAGTGTTCAGGTTCATAAGCTCCTAATTCAGCAACCACATAGAAAGTCTGTTATTTGTTAGCTAAAATCAGAGGCATCCAAATTACCACATCTTATTACAATACTTCAAGTATATCTCTTTTTCTTCTGCTTAGAAAGTTACATATACTCATTGCTTAAAACAAAAAATTATCAAAATTTATTATATGTAAGTAAAATTCTCCCATAATGTCCTCATTAACAATTTAATATAGACAGTCTCCCAGATTTTTCCTACACTCAAGTTAATATAATAATTTACCACAGTGGAATCATAGTATTCATACTATTTTACAATCTTCCTTTTTTATTTAATTATGTATTTGGGCAGTATTCCATGTCGTATATAAAAATCTCCTGGGAGAGGGAAGGAATTCTGTATTAATGGATACAGAATTTTTGTTAAGTATGATACAAAGTTTTAGATCTAGACAGTGGTGATGGTTACACAAAATTGTGAATGTATTTATATTATGTTTTGTATATTTTATCACAATTTAAAAAAATAGCAATCATAAATCCATTTTATATTAATATTTAGAAAGCTTTTTACATTAGTTTTGGATAGTTGTGTAAGAATCCACTGTATGATGTGTCATAATTAATATAATCTAACAATAAACACTGTTGAGGTTTTTACTTTTATAAACAATGCTACAATGATTATTTCTAAAGGATAAATTTCTAGAAGTGGAACTCAAGTTAGCATGCATAATCTTTTTTTTTTTAAATATATTTTATTGATTTTTTACAGAGAAGAAGGGAGAGGGATAGAGAGTTAGAAACATCGATGAGAGAGAAACATCGATCAGCTGCCTCCTGCACACTCCCTACTGGGTATGTGCCCGCAACAAAGGTACATGCCCTTGACTGGAATCGAACCTGGGACCCTTGAGTCCGCAGGCCGACGCTCTATCCACTGAGCCAAACCGGTCAGGGCAGCATGCATAATCTTTTATGTTTTTAATAGATATTGTTAAATTATCTCCAAAAAAGAATAAACCAATTTACATCCTTACCAATAAAAGGTCAGAGTGCATATTTCTGTACACCCTTACATTCTTTCTTTTTTAGGGTATCATATTTAAAGGGTTAATAAGAGCAAAGAAACTTTCTCATTACATTTTCTAACCAGAAAATTTTTTAACGCACAAACTTAAAAATCTTAATTTTCATTCTGAAATGTGCCGTGCATTCTCCTCCCTTTCTGATCATATAATTGCTATCATTAAACATCCAACTGCTTATTAACTAAATCCTTTTGTTATTCTCAAGGAAAACAGTCCACTGCCTATTAATCTCTGCCATAATAGCAAATTACAGTTTCCAAAAGTAAAGTCGAAATATAAAATAACTGGAAAATTTTAAAGTTAAGAGAAGTCACATTCTTTTTTTTTAAATGGACTAAAAAAAAAAAGTATGAACTGAAAACACAAGTCAAGTCTCTGGAAAAATAACGAATGGCTGGAGAGTACTGGTCCAAACATAGAGGGTGTGCTGTGAACAAGTGAGGGCTGCTGGTGGAGGGACAAATTAGATGGTCCAACAGGTGCCTTCTAGCTCTGATTTCCTCGGTTCTTTTCAACTGACTGTGTGAGAACACTTGGGTCTTTTCCAAGTGGCTGAGAGTAAACACTGTCACTGAGTTCTGACTGTGTCAGTGAACTCAGAGCCCAACATCACAGAACTGCTAGAACCTAGTCATCACTGTCAGCTGGTCCAGCTCCCCCCAAATATGTTCTGATAAAGAACCTAGGACCCAGAGACAGTTATTTTCTCAAGGTCTCACTAAAAGATTAGCTGCACACCTAAGAGAATAACCCATCTCTTGATGGCTAAGCCAGTGTTCTTTTTCTTATGCCAGACTTTAAAAAATATTGTTAACACAAGTTAAAAATGCAGAAAAGGAATGGTGACCCCCTAAAGTCAGCAAACACTGCATACACAAATACTACGTAAGTTAATTAAGATACTCGCTGATTCATTGGTGACTAATTCAGCAGCTCTGGCTCAAATTTTTTTTTAACTTATTTTAAGAAAATTTCAGACTTACAAAAAACTGCAAAAATAGTACAAAGGAGCCAGGTCTGTCCTTTAACCAAATTCCACATATGTTAACATTTAACCACATCTGCATTATCATTCTCTCTCTAAATATATATACTTAAAAATTTTTTTAAACCATTTGAAAGTTGCAGACATGATGACCCTTTACGGGTGCTAAAGCACCGTAGTATACATTTCCTAAAGACAAGATCGTTCTCTTACATAACCACAGTACATTGTCAAGATCAGGAAATTAACACCAATAAACACTATCATCTAATCTATAGACTTTATCACACCTCACATTCGTCCCACTATCATCTTTTATAGCAAAGAAAACTCTGTTTTTCTGACCAAGATCAAATATTGCATTTGGTTGTCAGTCTCTTTAGTCCCTTTTAATCTTTAGTTCCTCAATCTATCATGACCTTAACTTTTTGAAGAATACAAGCCATTGAATTTGTACACTATCCCTCAATTGGGTTTGTATGATGTTATCTCATGATTAAGTTCAGGTTTTGCATTTTTGGCAGGAATATCCTAGAAGTGATATTGCACCCTCTTCAGTGCATCACAGCAGAAGGGAGTCTTCCCTGGGTCAAGACTGATGGTGTCAATTTTGTCCCGTTACTGGTGATGTTGGCTGTCATCACTTGGAGGAGGTGGTGCCTGCCACTATAAAGTTATTTTTCCTATTGTAATTAATATGTATCTTAGGAGGAGATACTTTGGACTATGTTAATATCCTGTTTCTCATCAAACTTTTGCCCACTGGTTTAAGCAGTCATTCATGATGCTTAAATTTTGTTTCCATCAAACCTTCTACATTACTTTGCATTTTACTGTAAGAAAAAAACTTCCCTTCTGATTCATATTAGCATGGCCTCATGGATTATTCTATGGTTTATAAGCTGTTACTGTCACTATTTGGGGGCTCCAATTGTTCCAATTTAATTTTAAAATGACATTTATGTAGGTATAAATCAGCATGATCCCATTTTATTTTTATTTTTTTGAGAATATATTTTTTAATCTCAATATACTCAGTAATGAAGCTTTTTTGCTACAATTATTACTTTAGTTCCCAAACATGCTACAAGATAATTTTAATTTTTCCTAGAAGTGTTTGGTAGTTCTGACAGTAAGACTGAATGCTACAAGGCAGCTTACTGCTAGTTACCAAGCTATCACACCTATTTTCTTGGCTTGCTTTTCGGGAAGATAACATTGAGGTATGGGAACGCCCTCTCTCGAAGTTAGCCTGGGCGGTGGCTGTGGTAAACCTGCAGGAGATTGGTGGACCTCGTTCTTACACCATCAGTCTTGCTTCTCTGGGTCAAGGAGTGGCCTGTAATCCTGCTTGTCATATCACAGAGCTCCTTCCATGATTTTATTGTCATATAATCAAACAAAATATGAAGCTTAGAACTGGATCACTTGACCCTTTCTCTTCTTATCTCCTCCCAATTCAAAATGCTTACATCTCTTAATAGCCAGCATTCTCTTAGATCTGCAGTTAGGCTCAACGCATTCAAGCCTCAGCACAATCTTCTTTGTAGTTTTAGCCTTTTTTCAGTCTGCCCACCATAGCCACTTTGCTTCCTGTCATAATGCCACTTTCCCTGAGCATACAGAGAATCCTTGCCCTTCTTGTACTGTGTTACTTTGTGGGGTTGATGCTTGCCACACTACTTACAGAAAGTTCGGCGGGTTTTAGGAATGTTCACCATGTCTGCGAGAGCTATCAGCAGGGAAAGCAATCCCATTTTATTTTTAAAATATGTATTTGCATAGAAAAAATACACCAGGAAGGACATATATACCAACAGTGGTTCACTCTGAAGTAAATGTGATTGTAACTTTCTTCTTTGTGCTTTTCTATATATTTCCCAATTTTCTAAAATAAACATAATTTTTGCTACTAGAAAAAGGTCAACAAGTACTATTTTATGTCATTTTTGGTAGTCAAAATTGGCATATTTTAAATTTACAGATGGCAACTGAAATTTACCTAAAGGTCGACATGTAAAATGCGTGCTTTCATCCCTTCAATAAATATTTCCAGCAATTCTCTCTGCCAGGCACTTTCCCAGGTACTGCGGGTACCATTCATCGAGGTCTTCTCTACTTTTTAAACTTTCATGGAGATTATAATCCAACAGACTTATAAATTTTTCACCAATAAAGAACACCCTTTCTACAAATCAGCATCAAAAGCACAACTCAAAAACTGTGGCTATCTTGATTCACACTTCCTCTGCACTTAGCCTTCAAATTATGTCAAATTTTCCTTTGAAATTTTTATTCATTCTTTCTTCTCAGTTCCCACTTTCCCTATGGTACTTTTACTGAAAAGCCTCCCAGTTCCCAACTTTCTACCTCTTCTTCCTATCTCTCCTTACTAATTTATCAACAATACAAATCCCAGTCCATGTTTTTCACACATTCTTTTCACTTACTAACTCACCTGATCAAAAAAGCCTTCCTTGACTCTCAATTACCTACCACATCAAGGTGAAACTATTCTACTTGCCTTTGAAAATCATACAAAATTAAACATAGATCATCTATGTAATCTGATTTCCCACTATTCCCCACATACACGATTTGCATTTTTAGCAGGAAATAGGCCATTCTGCTCTGTATAAGTACAAACAAGCCATGATGAATCCTGCTTCCCCACTGGGTTGTTTCTTTTCTTCACCTAAAATGCCATTCCTCCTCTCCCCTCTCCAGCTCCAAATATTAACCATCGCTCAAGGACATCTCAAATTCTATCTAAACTCTAAAGACATCCCAGGGCTACTATAGCTCTCCCCATCTTCCTTTGAACTACAATTGTGACACATAACTTGCATCAAACTATTAAGAATATAAAGTACATAATATGTATGCATTTACATTAACACAATAACCATGTATTCGAAAACACTAGATAATGAATCAAATTTTCTTGATTTTATATGCATGGGATAAGGACCTCTAGCATATCGACCAGAATGAATGAACGGTTTCACTTGATTTCACCTCCCCAAACATAGCAGTATTTGGAAGCTTCAGCACTGCCACAGGGGAGACTAGTCCCACCTCCTAGAGATTCTGAATTCTCCCTTTCAAAGCTTTTCTTAATGCCGAAACCGGTTTGGCTCGGTGGATAGAGCGTTGGCCTGCGGACTGAAGGGTCCCAGGTTCGATTCCGGTCAAGGGCATGTACCTGGGTTGCGGGCACATCCCCAGTGGGGGATGTGCAGGAGGCAGCTGATCGATGTTTCTCTCTCATCGATGTTTCTGGCTCTCTATCTCTCTCCCTTCCTCTCTGTAAAAAATCAATAAAATATATTTAAAAAAAAAAAAAGCTTTTCTTAAGAGCAAATGAAGATCTGGAAGTAGTATAGAAAATGTTATTTCATTTATAAAATTACTTTGTTCAACTTGTTTCTAGTAAAAATTAAATAGTGTTGCAATTTCAAACAATATTAAAGGAGGGTGTGATACAATAAAGAATACACCTGGCCTGGCCAGTGTGGCTAAGTGGTTGAGCATTGACCTATGAACCAGGAGGTCAGGGTTTGATTCCTGGTCAGGGCACATGCCCAGGTTGCAGGCTCGATTCCTACTAGGGGGCATGCAGGAGGCAGCTGATCCATGATTCTCTCTCATCATTGATGTTTTTCTCTCTCTCTCCTTCTCCTTTCCTCTGAAATCAATAAAAATATATTTTTTTAAAAAAGAAAAAGAATACACTTGGTCTTTATCCACAGTTCCTGGCACAGAACTTCAAAATCCCTTGGCATTGCTTCAATGATAGGAGTGTCTTTTGTTAGTCCCTTTCAACCATACTTGAGTTTATCCCCATGGAATGATGCATTGGGGCTAAGAGAGGGCTGAGATGGCTTCAGGATGGAGGCTGGCAGCTAGAAAAACCAACCATGTCATTACAGAGTTGGAACTTTCAGCTCTACCCCAAAACCTCCAGGGAAAGGGTAGGTGCTAGAGCTCGAGTTAAGTCACATGGCCAATGACTTAACCAATCATGCCTACATAATGAAGCCTCATATAAAAACTCTGGACATTCAAGCTCAGGGGAGCTGCCTAGTTGGTGAATATTGATGTACCAGGAAGGTAGTGCACTCTGACTCCACAGGAACAAAAGCTTCTGTGCTCAGTACCCTTTCAGACTTTGTCCTGTGCACCTCGCCTGGCTGTTCATTTGTGTAATCGTTAAGTATAGACTTTTCCTAAGTTCTGAGTCATTCTAGTGAATTATAGAACCTGAGGGGGTTTTGGGAAGCCCCAAATATGTAGTCATCCAGGAAGAATTGTGGGTAGTCTGGGGACCCCACTTTGCAGCTGGTGTCTAAAGTAAGGGTAATCTTGCCCTGGCTGGTTGCTCAGTGGTTAGAGCAATGGCCCTCAGACCCAAGGATCACAGGTTTGATTCCCCACCAAGGGCACACACCTTATTGCAGGTTTGATCCCCACCCTGGTAGGGGCATGAACGGGAGGCAACCAATCAATGTGTCTCTCTCATTTCTATGTTTCTCCCTCTCCCCCTCCCCTCCTGCCCTTCCACTCTCTCTCTAAAAAAAAAAAAATCAATGGAAAAAATTCCTCAAGTGAGGATTCAAAAAAATAATATAAAGTAAGGGTAATCTTATTGGAAACACTGACCTTTAACTTGTAGGATATGATACTAGCTCAGGATAGTTAGTATCAAAATTGAATTGAGCCCTAGCTGGTTTGGCTCAGTGGATAGAGCATCAGCCTGCGGACTGAAAGGTCCTGGGTTTGATTCCAGACAAGGGCACATGCCCAGGTTGTGGGCTCAATCCCCAGTAGGGGGCGTGCAGGAGGCAGCCGATCAATAATTCTCTCTCATCATTGATGTTTCTATCTCCCTCTTCCTCTCTGAAATTAATAAAAATATATTTTTAAAAAATTGAATTGAATAGTAGGACACCCAGATAGTGTCTGAAAATTGTTAGAATGCAGTGGGCATGAGTTTTGTATTTATAAAAGAAAGTGATGACTCAAAAACTGAGAAGCACTGTAATAGATCTTCTATCCAAGAGTGTGAGTTCTACTCAGATTCATTTGCCACCTACTTGGACCAAGACTTAAGTGGGGATAATACGGAAAATGTATTAAACAAGATAGACAAAATTGCCACATAAAAGTTATGGATCAAGTGCTATGTTCAATCACTCTATTTAAAGAAAGGAGGTGAGGGCAGGAAAGCTCAGAAGAAGGGATTATCTACTTCTCCCAGAGGTCTGGAAACATAGCAGGGAATTTAAAATGAATAATCACTTAAGGCACGTGTGTTCTTAAGACAGTATTGTGCCTGTGTAATACCTAGGCAACCTTCCAGAATATCACCAATGGTTTCCCAAAGGACTCCCTAGCTGTCCTTGGTGAAAACCTGGTATTTCCTACCAGCTACTTAGCATCTCCAGAAAGACTAAGGAACAAATATTTCTCTGTCATCCACAGGAAATAACAGGAAACATGTCTTTCTTGTCCACTGTTGAATCCCTAGCTCCTAGCAAATGCACTTAGTAAATGGAGCTGTATGGCCTAGTGGTTAAGGGCACAGATTTGAAATTCTATGTTTGGCTACTTTTGAGGGAGAGAGGGAAATGCAATGGGGAGGGAGCTTCACCTTACTGGTTGTGTTTTATTTCTGAAGTCAGGTGATGGGCATTTGTTGTATTATTCTTTATACCTTTTAAATAAATATTTCACCAAATAAATAAATAAATAAATAAATACAGCCTTTGGAATCAGACAGAATTGGACTGAAATCTTAGTTCCAGCACTTACTAGTTGTGTTTCCTAAGGCAAGCCTCAGTTTGTTCATCTATAAAATATGATGCTGAAAAGCTGCGTTGAATTGGGTAAGAGAATTAAGATGACAGATGTATAATGTTTAGGACAGTATCTGACACACATATGGTAGTGTGGTGATGATGATGATGAGTTTGAATTAAAGGAGTTAAGGGAGCACTGGAATGGGCCAGAAAATGTGAATTTGGGAACCAGCTTTGTCATTAACACTGTGACCCTGAATTGTTACTGACTCTCTCTGGGCCTCAATTTCCTCATCAGTTAAAAAAAAAAAAAAGATTAGATGGTATCAATGCTTATATTCTATGATTAATGTAAACTATCCTATAGTAGTACACTTAGAAAACAGGCCTATAATAGATGAAAAAAAATACAAGTTATATTAGGTCACAGACCCAATAACAGCCTAGAAATGGCAGACAGATCTCCAAATTGTACGTTATCTGGTTAATTGTGTATGGGAAAGTGATTTGGCAGAAACATCTATATAATATATAAAAGGCTAATATGCTAAGTGTCCGACCATCTGGGTAATGACGTCACGGAGCAAAGCCCGGCTTCCTCTCCCTAGCGATGACTAGCCTTCTTGCAGTTTCTTTAGCCCAGGAACATGACTTGCTTTATAGCCGGGTGGAAACATTTCACACTTTAACCAAATGTTTTCATGTGCCTCATTTCATTTGATCTTCACAGAAGTCCTGGAATAGGTAGATAGGAGACTCGATGGAATCCTATTTTCTTTTCATTAGCTGGAAAAATGGAGATTTAGAAAGCTTAGAAACTTGACCCGACTGAAAAGAAGAAATGGTGGACCTTGAAAATGACTTCAGGTTTTATCACTGCACAGAATATAGTCAAACACTGCTGCAGTTAAATATTTTACCCTTTGTTCTCCCTGCCTGACGTACAGTAATAATCTGCTCCGTGTTGATATTTACTGTTGTGTTGCTGACAATTACCTGAAAGAGAAGGTGGGGTGCTTCACTGGGCTGGAAAAGTTTAGCTACATCAGGTCTAATTAAGCAAGTTTATTCTATATCTATAAAGGCTAAGTTGACTTGCAAATGCGCGATACATATAAAGCTCTCGCTGGCACCAATCGAACACATGTGTTTCCATCTATCATTGTCGATTATGAATTTGGTTGACACTCCTATTATAGAGAAAGGGCACATAGCAATATTAAAATATTTCTTCTAATGAATTTCCTTTCAATGTGCACGAATCCGTGCACTGGGCCATTTGTTAATTTATAAGACCAAGTGTGACTCGCCAAGCCAATATGGGGTCCAGGAACTTCTAGAACTTGACTTTTATTCAGCATTTCATAATTTTTTCTTTAAATAAGTCCTTTCATCCTGGTCTTGTTTAGGGTCTTTGCAACCTCAAACCTTCAACTAGCTCAAGGTAGTATTTACCTCAGCATCCATAGTCGTCTATCCTAATTCCACATCATTAAGCAAAATGGAGGCAAAAGTTATCTTATTTAAAATGAGCGATTATCCAGCATCAGGAAACCTAGAACTCGGAACTCCTATTTTTTTCTCTTAGCGAGTGATGCTGCAGAGCAAGAAGAATACATTTGGGAGGGAGCCCTAATAAGGTTCCTTGCAAAGGGTAATCACGGCTCTGGTTGCAGAGCTCTCTGTGGATCACCAGGCAGGAGAATGCCTCTGCTGTAAAGTCCAATCAAGTCCACGGGGCCTTGTCCTTTATGCAATTTATTTTAGCAGGCAGCATAACTTCCAGGTGCTTAAAACAAACATTTTAGAAGATCCAATGGCTGTACAATTCCTGTGACCTTTGAGCGTCTGGGCTTTTCTGGCCACAGTGGAGATGTCTATTTTTCCCCTAGTGTCTCCAAAGTCACAAAACTCCCACCAACACTGATGTTCCCAGAAACATTTCCATTTCTGAAGAACTCTCCTGGATACCTTATATCTCTCTACATTCTTAGCCTTATCTTCCATGTTAGGAGTGGGGAAAATGAATTTGATACTCAATAACTCAGATGCTCCTTGGTAATCAAAAGGAAAACAAATCTCACTCTTGTTTGGTCCTTGAGGATTCTGTCTAATACCGTTAAGCCTTTGATCCTTCTCATAATCCCCTTTTTAGAATTACCATTTAAAAATTTTGCTTACATCCCACCACTCCAAGGCCCTCACCAGAAGAAGCCTACCTAACTTTTAACAGTTCACAATGTTAAAACAAAATGATCGAAATTAAGTCAATCACGAACAAGAAAAAGCCTATTAGCTTTCAAGAAAGTTAAGGACTTGTTCTCCTTAATCAGACTCACTGAGAATCCCTTAGCAAAATTCAGGCCTTTGACAAGTGTTCTGTGTTAACTTAAAGTCCCCTCCTTCACCATAACCCTTACAATTCTCCCTCATCTCTCTTCTTAAAAACTCAGAACCACCCTTTCCTGGCCATAGTCCCTTTCTGTTTTTCCACAGACCCCCTATGCTCCCAGAGATATTCTCAGAAGAGAAAGACCAACTTTCAAAGGAAATTCAAATTTCTTCACAGCTCAGCTCAGCAAGGCAATTCTGGCTGCCTACCCAGCAGCAGGCTCCTGCCAAAGTACAAACCTGCCACTAGGTCTATTCCAACAGGGCAGGCCCCAGAGACGGGAAAGGAAACACCTTGGCAAGACAGGAGGTATTGTAAAGACTACAAGTAAAGGGCTTTACTTATGTTCGCTTGTATAGACATACAAGACAGTGGTACCAAGAGTGGGAATACTTCAATTTATTTATTTGAATATTATCTTTTAGAGTGTGAATTTATGTATTTATCCATTCATATCTTGTCTCATTAGGTAGAGAATATAAGGCAGTTTAGCACTCACAACAATAAAACAATTCCATCTAGTTTCAGAGGTAAGTGCATAATAAAAGGCCTTTTAAAAATCAAAGAACATAAATCATTTCCTCATAAAAATCCGAGGGCAATTTCCTTTTTAAAAATAAGTTCAAAATCAGAACAAGAGACCGATTAGTGAACTTGGGAGAAAATGAGCATGTCTTCATTAGTATCATTTTGGGTTTCCTTTCAGAAGAGCAGTGAGATGACAGATACTTTAACTAATAAAGGATTACATAGCCGAAACCGGTTTGGCTCAGTGGATAGAGTGTCGGCCTGCGGACTGAAGGGTCCCAGGTTCGATTCCGGTCAAGGGCATGTACCTGGGTTGCGGGCACATCCCCAGTGGGAGATGTGCAGGAGGCAGCTGGTCGATGTTTCTAACTCTCTATCTCTCTCCCTTCCTCTCTGTAAAAAATCAATAAAATATATTTAAAAAAAAAAAGGATTACATAGATGTGATTTAATTAAGAAATATTTAAGTGAAACTAATCTAGGGCTTTTTGCTCCCCTTGTGCCTGCCTGCCTAATCTTGAGTGAGACTACCAAAAAATAACAATAATAAAGCAGGTTTAAAATTAAAATTTCAAGCTAATTGAGAAATGAATGAGTGCCTAGAAGATAAGGAAAACATTTAAAAATATTTTATATTTAAAAAACATTTATACAAGTCTACATTCAAAAAATCCCTTAAAAATGGCAGATATGAGTATAAACACTATACATTTTTAACTGATAAGAAAATAAAAATTATTTCCATAAAAGGGGCAAAATCCCAAGCTCTTCTCTAATTGCTGTACCAATTAAATTTTATATTTACTATAAAATAAAGTATATTTTATATACTATTGTTTTATAACAAATAAATATCAATAAATTTCATTTAAAATTATATATGAAAAGATAAGTATACAGTATTTAATATAAATGTTAATATGAAGGACAAAAATATTATCCTTTGTTAGCCAGCCATCTGATGATCTCTCTTTATTTTGCCTGAGAAGTATTGAAGTATTCTATAAAAACAGAAAGCATGGCCACAAGTATGCCCAAGGACAGAAGGCCTTCTGATTCACTTCAACACAACATGCCACAGTCTGTCTGAGACTCCATGCTTCTAGATGATCTACTAGTAAGTAGGTCATCCATGGGAACATCATTCATCACTATAGAACTAATTATCTAGATTTATCCAGGCTAAAAATTTCTCTGTCCTTTCATCACATCTTTTGAACATCCAGTTCTAAATGACGGCAAATTCCTAATATTCATGAAGCGGAAATAACATTTTCTGGGTCCAATTACCGCCCTACCAGCATATTGGCTATTTTTTCTTGATAACAAACACTGTATGCTTCAAAGGGACCTACTCCTCATTTTTTATTTGTGTCTTTATTAAGAAGCTGTGTTGGCTCTTCCTAAGTTATTGTAATTAGAATACACAGGGAGGAGTAGGGTAACTATGAAAGTATATCTTGAAGTGGAAAACTTGAGCATTTGGGAAAATAGATGAGCATCATTCCAGAGGAAAATATTATTGACCATATGCAGATGATGCGGGCCTGAGAAGGACCAATGCTGTGATCTATCCCTCTCCTTCATACCCGATCAACACCAGGGCCCAATGGTGCCAGAAGAACAAGAGACAGTGGAGAAAGGATGCTTCAACAAACATAATCTATTTGAAACTGAGCAGTTTAATCTTCAAATATCATTCTAACAAAGACCAGAATGGCTTTAAAAGGACCACAGAAAGTTTTTTGTTTTTCTAAAATAACTATTGGCTTAATTCCTGAAGTCTCTTTAACTCTTATCCCTAGCCTATACCTAAAGAATCATTCCCCAACCCCTTCAAATCTCTAAGATGAACCTCTGGCATTTCAAAAACAATAATTCCTGGCAGCCAAGACATGGAACAGACATGCATTGTCAGTGTAAGTCACTGGTCTACTTTATTGCCAGAACACAGGAATCTCCCAAACAAAACCGAGCTAAGGACATGGGACAAGAGACTGGATGAATGCTGCCTCTTCAAATCCTACCAATAACCACAGCAGACTGGATTTAAAAAAGGAGAATGATCAAATTTTTATATCTAGAGGAATGGTTTGGAAAACAAGGAAAGGAACTAACCTGAACTCATTCATTCTTTCAACAACTATCTGAGTGCCTACTTTGTGCCAAGTCTATTCGAGGCACTGGGAATATCTAAATAAACAAGGCAAATACCCTGCCCTCATGAAGCTTACTTTCTAGCCCAAGGAAACAAGAAATAAACAAGAAAAAAAAAAAAAAAGAAACAAGAGTAAAGCAAGGGCCAGATTGTGAAGGACTTTCAAAGCCTCCATGAAAAAGTTTGGACTTTATTCTAAGTGAAAGCAGACATCATCTGGGAATTTTAAAAATGGGTAACAGGATCTGAGATATTTTTTAATGATGAGGCTATCTGCTACATGGAGAATGAACGAAATTAGAAGCAGGGAGACCAGTTAAGGAGATACAGTATTACAAAAGCCTAGGCCAGTGATGGCGAACCTTTTGAGCTCGGCGTGTCAGCATTTTGAAAAACCCTAACTTAACTCTGGTGCCGTGTCACATATAGAAATTTTTTGATATTTGCAACCATAGTAAAACAAAGATTTATATTTTTGATATTTATTTTTATATATTTAAATGCCATTTAACAAAGAAAAATCAACCAAAAAAATGAGTTCGCATGTCACCTCTGACACGCGTGTCATAGGTTCGCCATCACTGGCCTAGGCCAAGCTTGAACTAGTTTGTCAAAGGTTCCGCTGATAAACTAATCAGTCAGACAAATCCGGCAAGAGCTACTGGATTCATTTAAAAAGAGGATAACAATTTTACTCTCTTAATAATCTGATCAGTAGAAAACAACTACATCCCAATTTAATTTATAAGCAAGGCCTTAGTAAACTAAAACTACCTTGTACACTTTTAATGTAGCTACATAATTCAGATAAAGGGTAATAAGGCTCATGCTAATTTTATTGTAACAAGGACATTTGTTTAGCATGCAAATCTAGTTAAATACAAATTTTGGCCAACAAATCTGACTATGAAAAGCTATAACCTGAAGAACTAAGTTTTGTGTGGTCGCATTTTTAATGATTTTTAACATTTTGTTTTGTTTAAAGATGGTAATTAACTTTTCCTTTGGCCTGAATGGTATTTAATATGTTCAATAATTAAGATAGATGATATTTGAAACACTTTGGCTTTCTCTGTAAATAAACACCTTAAAATTTATGTTCAGCCTAACTTCTCTGATCTAATCACCAAATTAATATTAAGCAATTAGTTACCAATAAAGCCTGGAGGGGTCAGAATCCAGATGGGCCAAGAAAAGGTCCACTTCACCTTCCGAGGACAGTAAAGGTGTTGAAACCATTCACAACTATTTAGGAGCTTCAATGAATGAACCTGCTGCTGTGTGGTGCAGGGACACACACTAATAGCAATAAAATGCGCTGAAGTGGTAGAAAAAAAAATAGGCTTTACAATATCAGATATGATGCCCCTCTTCCTTTGCTTTTTCCCATTCCCCTTAGTTAACATCTTAAAACTGCATCTGAATTACTACCACTTTTTCCTGAAAGAGTGGTTTTCCTGATAAACCCACATTTCAGAGCAGTACTATTTAAAATAGTCTTGGTCACACTTATATGTACCTAGTATCTAAAGTGCTACAGCTAGGCTAACAGCTATGAAATATTTACATTAAATCTCAAAAAGTAATGCTTCAAACATCCCCCCCCCCCAAAATACTACCCTTTAAAATAACTAATTAAATGTTTCAAATAAGTATACCTCTTTCTAATATTTTTAAATGTGAAAAGAAAGTATATATATGGTATGGTAGCTGGCCTGAAGTTTTTGCTACCACATTTTTTAAGAAAAATGTCTTCCTCAAAACCTAAGGCTTTCTTGTGTCAGGTTTCTCCCTCTGATCAAAAAACTCTTGCACGTATACTTTTGTCAACTCTCTTATTTGCTTTCATTTCTGCAGAACGTAGCTTGTAATTTTTCTAACAAATGTTTATTTTCTGTATTTCTAAATAAATAATACTGTTAACATTTTAACTTAAATGTCTTTTTAAATTTTGTTTTGTATTGTTTTTCCTTTTTTCTTTTCTTTTTTTCACTTAAATGTCTTAAGGCTGACAATATATTTTATATATGTATAGTATTCCTATTAGGTGTTTTACAGATTGATTATATGTAACTGTTTCCTATGTTTAAAACTAATCAAACTTGGGATTTTTGCTTTTTAAAAATTAGTGTTAAAAATGAATATATTATAGAAAAGAAAAAAACGAATATACTATAAAACCATTTGATGATACAGTTCAGGATCAGTTTTTAAGCAGGTCATCTATGCCCTTTTCCTACCTTGCTTTTCCAAATACATCAGCATGAATCATGTTAAATAACACCTTCCTGAACTTTGTCAAGGAAGTCCATGCAAAATACAGATTAAGATATGGTTATAGCCCTGGCCAGTGTGGCTCAGTTGGTTTGAGCGTCATCCCATTCACCAATGGGATGGATTTGGTCAGGACATACACCTCAGTTACCACTTCCATCCCCAGTCGGGGCCCTCGAGAGATGTTTCTCTCTCTCAAAAGAAAAAAAAAAGACATAGTTATTTTAAAGATTAAAATTCACAACTGCAAATCAAAAAGTAAACTGGCTATGTTTACTTCCAACTTCTGATTCTAAAGGGAGATTTCTCCAAACAGCAGGTGAACGCAGATTTCAACGAACAGCAAAACACACTACAGAAGAGGGTCCTTCCTTCCTTGGGAGAATGTGGCAGGGACCTGGAGGGGCTTCTCTAGAAGGGAGTGGGGCTCAGAACAGAACGCTTCAAAACAGCAACGGCAACGCTTTAACCAGTGTATGTGCTTGAAAACCAGCAGCCCAGCCCCGCCAGCCCACTCTCTTCTTTCAGTCCTACCAACGGAGACATGGGACTTGCACAGTGTTATCAGAAGTCTCTGCTGTCCTGTCCCCAGGCCGGGAACAGAAGGCACTTCTCCTCCATTAGGTCTTCAAAAGGTGCAGGGTCTCATGTGTATGTGTGCGCGCTGGGTCTCCTGCGTGCCTGTCGTTACTTATAATTACCCGGTAGCTACGGAATAAAGAATGCTTAAAAAGACCGGGGAAAGCAGGTTTTCGGGTAACAATAATCCTCTCGACTAAAGGACCGTCCCTAGAGAATTATTCATTCATTGAGCCCTCGTATAACTTGGAGAGTACATTTTTGAGGAATGCGCAAGTGTACCCAGAGTCATGCCGATGCAAAGTACAAAGAATCCCTAAAAACGCTCCATATCTTCATGTCTATGCTGAGAGAGAGACGGCGTTTGTGGGGGGAAAAAGGCAGAAACCTGACCTTGTCCACCAGTCGAATAGTTCTGCACCCCTCCCCCTAGCTTTCCCGGGAGCCGCTCCCGCCATCCCCATTGGTCGGGCTGCCCGTCCCAGCACCTGCCTAGCGGTGACAAGGGAATCTCCGCGGAAGGCGAGAGGGTCCGAAGGGAGGCGGCCTGGAACCGCCGAGGCCCAGGAGGAGAGAATTCGCAGAGGAAAAGGCGGAGAGGACCTTGGGAGGGATGAGGCCGGGCGGCCAGCGACTAATGGGGACACGGCTTGGGAGGGCGAATGGGGGGCAGGGGAAGGGGGTCTCAGGAGGGCCCAGGGGAGGGAGGGGGCGGAGAGCCTCCGGCAGACAGCCCAAAGGGAAGCGTGAAGGTGCACGGGGCATTGGGGGCGCGCGGGGAGGAGCGCGGGGCGGCGAGGGGCGAGAAGGCCCGGGGCAGCAGGGGCTGCGGTGCCGCCGCCAGCCCGGGTGCGCGGACTCACGTTCTCCCACCAGCAGGATCCGCACGTCTTTCTTCATGTCGGCGGCTCGTAGGGGCCGGGCTCGGCCCGCATGCATGGAGCGGACTCCTCTCGCCGGGAGCGCCCACCCCAAGGCACCGCTCTCCCCGCGCTGCCTGCCAGCCTCCCCCGCTGCCCCGCCCGAGCCTGGGCCACCCGGGCCTGCCGCGCCGCCTTCTCCGCTGCTAACCCGCTCCAGAGCCGGGACACAGCCAGCTCCGCCTCCTCCGGCTCCGCGAGCGGCGGCGGCAGCGGCGGCGGCGGGGTCGACGGGGCGCCGCGAGGGACAAGTGCTTTCAGAACGCGAACGCGAACGCCGCTCCAACTTTAGCCGCGTTCCCGCCTCCCCGCGGCGGCGCAGAGCCGGGGAGCTGGGGAGCCTCCCCCACGCTCTACTGGGCACAGATGCTTGCATCACGTTTTGAGCTGGGAATTTGAGTGGCAGATCCGCTAGTCTGACCCCAATGAATTTACAAAATAGGGGCCGGAGAAGTTCCTTATCCAAAGTAACATAGCTGGAGGTTGGCAGGGACTCAAGGCGGGAATATTCTCACCAGACTATAAACTCCAGGAGGCAGCGACCTGTTTGCCAAATTTCGGCTGTATCCCCACTCTATGGGAGATAGGCCTCAGGTAATGCTTGATTGAATAAAGGATGATGGCTCCCGGATCGAGCCCTTTCCACTTCCCAAACCCTGGCAGCTTTTGCATTATCAAATACGATTCTAAATAAGATGCTTTTACTCTCTCTGTGTAAACAGATTCATTTTTTTGGTAGCCAAACTAAGTGACTTTCCCCTGGTCTAAGCCAAACTTAGTTCCTGAGACAAACTAAGTGACTTCCTATGGTTTACTTTAGGTAGGGACTTCTGATACTTCTCTTTGTTGAGCTTGCCCAGTGTAGTGCTGCACATGTAGGTGGCACTGGATAAAAAACAAACAAACAAAAAAACTCGTTCTGATTTTTCTAACACTGCCTTAATTTCCTCCTGACCCCCCTTACATCTGAAGTAATTTGTTGCTACATCCCTAATGTTAGAACAGTGCTCATCGGGACATGCACAGGGAAGGGGGGGGGGGAGAATGAATAAAGCCTATCCGCGCATAATGTGCCTTTTTTCTATCTGAAATATTACATAATACATTTTTAAAGGAAATAAAATGTATACAATCCCAATCCCCCTTCTTTCTAGGACAGTGGTTCTCAACCTTGGCTGCACATTAGAATCACCTGGGAGTCTTTTTAAAATCCTGATTTCTGGGCCACCCACCTCCGGAAATTCTGTTTCTTTGTTACTAATGTTGTGGCTCCACCCCATAACAAAGAAACAGAATTTCTGGAGGATGAGGCCCAGAAATCAGGATTTTAAAAAGATTCCCAGGTGATTCTAATGTGCAGCCAAGGTTGAGAACCACTGTTCTAGGAGAACCCGTGTGGTCTGGTGCAGCAGTTAAGAGCTACTGACAAATTGGGTTTGAATCCAGAGTCCATCACCTACTAGTTATGTGATCCTGAGTAAGGTCTTTTACTTCTCCAAGCCTGTCCCTTCTTCTGTAACATGGCAATAATGATAAGAATACTTACCTGTGGTTGGGAAGAATAAATAAAATGCATGCCAAGCATTTGGTACAGTGCCAGACTGACAGTATTTACTCTACTGAACTCAGCTATCACTAAAGTGGGAGGGGGTGTCCAACATGCCAGTGTGTACCTCCCAGGCAATGCAAGTTTCTTTTTACAGCCCCTCTCTATCTCCTGATCAGCTGTATTTCTGAAGCTGTAACCTCCTGTCTTGCCTTGAGCTTTATGCCTTTCTCATGATAACAGACGTCCATCAGGGGTCACTAGGAAGTTCTCCTGGAAGACAGCATAGCTCCGTGGTTAAGAGTCAGGACTCTGGAGTCTGCCTGCGTTGGTATGAACCTCAGCTTTGCCAATTACTAGCTGTATATCATCAGGCAAATTGCTTAACTTCTCTGTAGCCTCAGCTGCCAAATGGAAATAACACCTCATGGGATTGTTACGAAGATTAAATGAGTTAATATAATAGGAAAACATATAATAGGAAAACGTGTCTGATACATGGTTAGTGATTATATAAATGTTGGATAAATATAGTAAGTTGCGAGGGAAGTGACTTTTGTACACCTCTCTGAGCCTAAGAATAGAGCCCATGATTACACACACTGCAGCAAGACATAAGCCAGAGAACGGAGTTGTTGGCAGTGGAACTTACTGTTGGAATATTATAGATTGATTACTGTATATTAAGGAGACTGGGTAAAGCCAAGAGGACAGATTGGTATCTAAAAGGCACTGATGGAATTTTCCTCTAGAATGCTGCTAGGAAAGAGCTCTACCATCACAAGGCAGGCTTCATGCCTCCTTGACATGGGGACATGGGAAGGACATGGGGAGGTCTGAACAAAGGACTTTTGCCAGGAGATAAGAGGATCCATCTTTTATGCCCATCAAAGGAGGAGCTTGCAACATAGCCACTCTGAGTCTCAGGACAGTGGAACACCCAGGGCCAGTGGGCAGGCCTGCTGGGTAGAAGATATGTCTATATTAAATGACTGACATTGGGTGGAGCAAGAGGCTGCCCTCTGATTGGTGAGTTAGACACAGCCCTGGGAAGGAGGCCAAATTAGACTTGGGTTGGCATCAGTCCCACGTGTCAGATCCATTTATCTTTGGTCTCTCAAGTTAAACCCAAAGCAACATCCATCACCTGCCCATTCTTCCCTGTGGTCTCCCATTTACTCCAGGAAGACTTCTCTTCCCTGCCAAGCTCACTCTGGTGGACTAGAAAAGTTCGGTGCTTTGACACAGGGTAAATATTTTATCTTGCCTTTTAAGGCATGTGTTCCTGGGTCACTGTTCAAACATCCACGTCCTCTGCAGAGTCACATGGCTTCGTCTCTGGAGGACACAGATTCTGTTCCCTTGGCTGGAAGGCACCTCACTCAGCACAATTACTTATTAAAAGGCATTTGATTATAAGTAACCATGTTGAAAGGAAATTTCTCCAGACAAGAGCCTCATCTTGATGAGGTTGTATCCAGTTTTGTTTTTCATTTTCTCAAGCTCTTTTCAGATACAGTTTGTAAAACAGATACCCTCCGTTAAGAGATAATTGATATTGAGAAGACTCTCAGACCATCCTCCCCACAAGTAGCCTGAATGGTTAAGAGCACAGGCTCTGGAGTCTGCATTTCATCTCCAATCCTTTGCTAGCGGTGCAACACTGGGCAAGTTACAGAACTCCTCTGAAAAAACTTCACTTCATCTGCAGAATGGAGCTATCTTATAGGGCTCTTTTGAGAATTAAGTAAAACAACGCAGGTAAAGCATTTATCACATTGCTTAACATGTAGTTCATGCTCACATATCACCCTTAACAGCTGAATTTTAAAATTTGGAATTCATTTGCTGACTTGCATTATCTTTCCAAGGGGAAATTGACTAGCATGCCCACCCAAATGATAAACTCTGAAAGGCAAAAATGCATTTAATATAATTTTTTAATTTATTGATGAGAGAGAGAGAGACAGACAGAGAGAGAGAGAGAGAGAGAGAGAGAGAGACATCAATTTGTTGTTCCACCCATCCATGCATTCATTGGTTGATTCTTGTATGTGCCTTGACCAGGGATGGAACTTGCAACCTTGGAGTGTCGGGATGATGCTCTACCAGCTGAGCTACCTGGCCAGGGTGCATTTAATATAATTTTTAATCACTATAGAGACATTAACATTTTTGCTGAGCCCTGGCTGGTGTGGCTCAGTTGGTTGGGCATCATCCCATTCACCCAAGGGTCGCTGCTTTGATTCCAGGTTAGGGTACATGTCCGGGTTCAGTCTCTATCCCTGGTAGGGAGCATGCAGGAGGCAGTAGATCAATGTTTCACTCTCTCCCTCTCCCTTCCTCCCTCTCTAAAAATCAGCTTAGAAAAATTTTTCCTGAGTTGTAAACCAATCAGTGATTTGCAAACATTTTTAGACCATATCCTCAAAACAATAAATTCCATAGAATGGTAAATTTATAATTCTGTTCATCTCTGCAAAGAAATCACTACAATTAAATATATTCTAAGAAAATAATTCAAAAGAAGAAATATACATATACCTATACATATTCTATTTATAGCAACATTACACAATAGTTAAAAATGAAAAAAACAGCCGAAACCAGTTTGGCTCAGTGGATAGAGCGTCGGCCTGCGGACTAAAAGGTCCCAGGTTCGATTCCGGTCAAGGGCATGTACCTTGGTTGCGGGCATATCCCCAGTGGGAGATGTGCAGGAGGCAGCTGATCGATGTTTCTCTCTCATCGATGTTTCTAGCTCTCTGTCTCTCTCCTTTCCTCTCTGTAAAAAATCAATAAAATATATTTTTTAAAAAAATGAAAAAAACATACAATTAAAGGGGAATAGCTAAATTAGTATGACACAAAATAATTGGAACTTTTGCAGTCATTGAAACTAATGACGATTAAAGATAAGGGAAATACTTACAAAATAAGCGAAACAAATAGAAATATAAAGCCACACATACAATTACAACTCTATAGAAACAAAGCATGTGTTCATCTATGTAACTTTTACCTTCTATACTTTGCAATTTTGAGCTTTTACAAGCATGCACCTGTGTTAATTGGGTAATTAAAAACTAATGCATGTTCATAAATATTAGATGAGAATACAAAGAAAGGAAAAATGTGTTAAAGATTATTAACTAATTTTTAGTACAAGCACTAGCCATACTGAACATCTGTGGTTCTTGGTGACACTGATTTTGACTAAAACTCCCTCCTCTCCTTAATCAGCAGGCCAATGCCTGCTCCACAATAGATGAGATGTCGCCTCTCTTGACCCCAGCCTCTTGTTTGTCCTGTGTTCCCAGAGCATTGTGTCTACCCTTATCATAGCACTTATCTCAGTCCATGGTAGTTATTTATTTACTACTCCGTTCCAGCCAGGGAGCCCCTGGAGGGCAGGGGCCTGTCCTTCCCTCCGCACCTCATCTGTGCTCCCATCACTCTATGTATTAACTTACTCAGTTTAAGATCTGTGTGGCCAGACTTTCTTAATCTGTTTTCTGTAGGTAAGGATCAAAATTTTAGATGTACAATTCTATGAATAACACCTGGGTGCCTTCTCCATAATTTGGATCTTACCAAAAATATCATAGATAGAAAAAGAAGTAACACAGAAAGGGGTCTAGCTGGAAGACTCACCAGTTCTTTTTAATTCATTTCATTTCACTTAATTCATTCCCCCTGACCTGGAATTTCTTACATTTAAGATAAATGGCTGAGGGCAGGGCTCCAGTGGTTCTTGAGCTTGAGGGCAGCATACTTAAAAGTCATTGTAAACTACTGATGTACTAAGCTGATGATAGAAATGTTCTCCGCTAAATCTGATACTACCTTGTACTGGATTCTGACATGAGTGAGCAGTTGCAAATTCCAAAGATTGAAGAAAAAGTACAAGAGAAAAACTCATTTTGAGAAAATTCTACACACTGGTAAGCTTTGTCCTACAAATTGAGAATTTACCACTATTAATTTGTCAATGAAACCCATGTTCCTCAGGAGCCGCAGCTTGAGAGCCAGTGTGTTCGCATACAATGCCTCCTGTATTAGTATAAAGGAGACCCCTGCAGTAGTCCCATGCTATTCCTGCCAGGACTTTCGCAATCTCCGGGACCAACAAGAACCATCTGTTTAAAAATTTTAAAAAGCCAAATAGGCCTCCAGAATGTTTACCACAATGTAAAGCAATACTTTAGAAGCTGGTCCAAAGAGTGAACACACCCTTAGCACAGCTACCTCCAAGGTTCCCTCATATTTGATGAGAACGCTGCGATTGATGGAGTCTGTCCCTAGGCATCCCACAGGTTGTAAAAAGAAAGGAGGCAGTAGAACACCAGCATCCTCAGGTGATCCAGCATCCTAGACTGGGAGGCAGGAGCAAGAAAAGGCAGACGAGAAAAGTACCTCCAGAAATGCATCTTCAAGCAATCTCCCAATATACAAGCCCCAGGGCATAGATATGAGCACATTTACTAGTAAAGGAGTCAAAGTGCTTCATGTTAATGGTTTCATCAAGCACTTCAGGGGTCATGTATCTGCAACAGCAAAGGAAACATGATCATGCGTAGGAAAAGATGACTTCTCTCCTTAAAGCAAAGCATTGACTCGGGAGCCCTCAGAATGCGGGTACCACCCCAAAAAAGCCCCTTGGGGACGAGGAACTGATCAATGCTTTTATTGCAAACTCCCATGTTTTGGATTCGAATCTAGCTTTGGGAAGTAGCATAGGCTACTCTTATTTGTACCTCTACTTTTTAACCACCACGATTGATTTTTAGTTTGTTTTGATTTCTTGGCAGAGATATTTGTACCGTGGATCACAGGACACTAACAATATGTAATATCTAGTTGCTACTGGGGTCTTGGAGTTCATTAAATGTAGCCCCAGTGATGGGCTGAGCTTAAAGTTCATTCTGCAGATAATGTGAAAATTATTCTACATAGTCATCAAAGTCCCTCTCAGCTAATTAATACGACTTGATACAAATCAGGGGATCACCTCAGGCCTTAAAATTTGGGGCCTGTGTCATTCATTCATTCAGGTCAAAGGGGAGGGAAAAAGCAGAACAATTTAGTGAAATTCACTGAGATTCAACCGATAAACAGACCTTCTCTTCCTTCCCCACAACAAGAAAGGACACACATTGACCACTCAGTACAGGTAGAGGGCAAAGGCAGAGGCCCAGGGCCTTCCTACTGTTTGGCTCCCACCCTCTGATTTGGGGCAATGTCAATGGTGTCAGTGACTGCATCATGACGGACGGCCAGGCCCAGGTCTGCAATGGTGCACATGCCATTTTTCTTCAGTAGGATGTTCTTCGACTTTAAGTCTCGATGAGCAATTCCAGGCTCCCCTGGCAGAGAAAAAACAGGGACCTTTAAAGAAAGGTAGAAAAATGTTACAAGCAAGAGTCTACAGCCAGACTGAATGTTAGGGAGGTCGTGTGAGTTCGAGTCCTGACTTTGCCTCCCACCAACCCAATAACCCTGGAAAAGCGACGTAACCCAACTGTAAAGACTAACACCAGTACTGATTTCACGGAAATGTGAGGAGTTAATGAATTAATGTAGGCAAGTGATGAGCTCAGAAGGGCATGTGTATTAGTTAATATTACTATGACTACTACTACTATTCACCTTCCCTGAACTAATACGCTCCAGTATTGACCTGCTGAGGAATTCAAAGAAAAACTGCTGTGTTGGCTAGGTTTTTAGAATCAAACAAAATCACCAACCAATTAATAAGGACTGCTGATATCCGGCAGAGGCTAGGAACAGGACCAAACTTTTAATGGCTGGTTTTCTGTCATGGCCAGCAAGTGCATCAGGGAACACACCTTGCCACCGTGACAAGATCCAGGATTTCCTAAAGAGCTCACATTACAGTCAACAAGCAGGGACGGTCAAGGTCTTCTGCCTCCAGAAAAACCTTCCTAGACTAGGGAAGCCCAGGGTCTAATCCACCAAGCAGTCTTTCAGCCAGCTGCCCCCAACAGTGACTGTATGAAATTACTTAACTGATGCTCCTGTCACAAGAGTCCTAGTTTCTCTGCACTGGGGAGCTGGGCTCAGGGCCCAGGTCTGGAGGGCGGGCAATCCCAGCCCAACTGTGGGAAGACAGGGGACAGAAGGGACAATCTCCTCCTCCAAAGTACAGACTGTTTCAGGGACCAGCAGTACCGAGCTCAACCTGGACCTCTTGACATTGCCATACATTTGACGCTTTCTGGGACTAATAATAATAATAATAATAATAATAATAATATCTTAGCCCTCAAATGTATCCTTAAGTCTCATCATACTTAGGAGAGAGATTGGGAGTTCTTTTTATTTTACTTTTTTTTTGGGGGGGGGGGGAGTGAGAATGACAGAGCTGAGGGTTCCTGCCTCTTTAGGGCCCTTGAGAAATTAGAGCAGTCTCTCTCTCTCTCTCTCTCTCTCTCTCTCTCTCTCTCTCTCTCTCTCTCTGTCTCTCTCTCCCTAAATTATTGATCTTTGGGAGAAGCCCTGTCCCAGACCAGCCATTGTCCCATGAGCCCAAAGAGCCTACAGTTTTCCTGGTTGGTGCCCTGGTTAACTCTCCTCACAAGCCTCCCCGAGGCTAGGAAGATAAGGGGACCCACCCTCTTTCTCCAGAACTAAAGATTGGCCTTAGGGGTGGGGACACTTCCCAAACGGGCCAGGGAGGAAGCACTGGGCAGCATAGGAGGGAGACCCCTTTGTCTTTCCACCCTATTTTCATAAAATGCAAATTCTCAACAAGCTGTTCATTGTGTGGGGGGAGCCAAGGGCGGGGAGGAGGAGGGGACCGAGCAAGTAAAGGCCACCAGCCCCCCCTCCTAACCTGGGTCTTGTGCCCTCCTCCCCTCTTTCTGGGAACTCCTCCTCAGGCCAGAGGAAGAACCCGCGGAGGAGGGGAGACTCAGGGGGCAGGCGAGGCCCGCATCCTTCCTGCCCCGCGGGCACCCTGGGACCCCTCCCACCGCGTCCGGCCCAGCCAGGTCCGGGGAGCCACCGTGACCTCGCACCCGCACCTCAGACGCATGGCAAGGGGCAGCCCCAGTTTAGACATCCAGGGTTCCCTCCGAGGGGTGAGAGAGCTCACGGACTCGGCACGCCCGCCCCTTCCTCTCCACCCGGGACCCTCCAGGGGTCAGGGCGAGCGGCGGGACCCCAGCCTGGTCCCCGCTCCAACCGCAGGAGCCGGGCGAGGGCTCCTAGGGGTCTCGAGACACCTGGGCTCCGGGAGGCAGGGCGCGGAGGGTGCCGGCCAGATGGATGAGGAGGAAAAGGGGGTGCTGGGGGGGTCAGGAGGGAGAGGAGCGAGACCGGGCGGCTGCGAGGCAGAGCGGAATGGAGGGCCCCAAGATCGGGCGGCGTGGAGGTGTGGGCTGCGGGGGCCAGGGGCTGGCACCTTCGGAGAGACTCGCAGGTTCTGGACCTGGCACGGGGGTTGCTGGCTGGGGGACATAGTGGAGGGCTGGGGGGACCCTGAGCAGAATGTTGGGGTTCAGCGGCGGGTGTTGGGGTTCAGCAGCGGGTATTGGGATTCAGCGGCAGCTGTTGGGTGTCAGCAGGGGGTGCAGGGGTCAGCAGGCACAGGTGGGGATGTTGCGGGCTTGAGGTCAGGAGGAAGGGACCTTGGGGTGGGGTAGGGGCACCGGAGCGGGGTCCTCGGAGCTGGCGGAGGGAGGACGCACCTTCGGGCGGGGCAGGGTGCCCCCTCGACAGGGCGAGCGCGTGGCACAGCTCGGCGGGGTGGTCGTCCTCCAGCGCCGCGTGCAGCTCGTCCCCCGGGGGCCCAGCGCCGGCGCCGGAGGCCGGGGTTCGGGCCCGGGCGACTTCGGAGGCTGGCGCCCGGCCGGTGGCCGCCTCCTCCTTCTGCTGCAGCTTCCAGTCGGCGGAGGGTCCGCGCTCCGCGGCGCGGCGGATGCGATCAGGGGGTACCAGCCAGGCGGGCCAGGCGGGCGGCCGTCGCCTCCCTTTATAGGACTCGCTGGGCGGACAGGGGGCTGGGGGGCGGGAACGGCCTCCCGGCGGCCTTGCCCCAGAGCCGCAGGCTCCGCCCCCGCCCGGAGCCCCGCCCACGGCGTCCGAAGCCGGGTAGGGCTGGGGCGAGTCAGGGACCTGAGCGCTCAATGGGGGAAAACCTAGCCACCCAGGAGGTATGCTCCCCAAAGGGTAACAGATTGGGGACCACCAATATCAAGGCGAAGAGTAGAATAGGGTGGAGGACCCAGCCGTCCTACTGAAGACGGATGGATGGCTCTCCCATCTAATCATCATGGCACATGAATGTACTAAAATCCCCGCCCCCCCCCCCCCGCCCTCCCGCCCACACTTACATGCTCAGCTCTAAAATAACTTTCTCCATATCCACCCTTCTTTAGTCCCCACTTTCTCCTTATAAACTCCATCTCAAAACATGAGGTCTTGGTGGACATTTGCAAAAAAGCAAAAGAGGTTAAGATGTGAGTGTGCCTGCAGAGCCTTCCTGGGTGAGGTGAGAAGGGAGGGGTATCCTGGGGCAGGTAATGCTTGTCCTGTGCAATGGGAAGGCCTCGTTAACTGTGTTGGCTTGCTGAGTGAGAGGACAGCCACCCACAGCCAGGGGCAGGCAGCAAAGTGAGGCGTGACCACGGGATTTGATGCCTCCTCGGGGCCCCGTAGGTCATAGGAATCATACCATTCACCTGGCCTCCCAGGTTGGAGATGGAATTGAAGATGGCATCAAAGCATGTGGACCATCAGTAGCCCTCTCAGGTTACTTACAAAATTCTGTTCCTGTAGATGAAACCCCATAGATTCAAAGCCCACAGATAAAAAAGTCAGTGGCTAGGAATCTGGGAGAGAAGCCACAGAGAACTAGGTCTGAACTGCCTTTGTTGGGTCTAAGAGAGGTTTCCATGTTTTCCCACTTGTTCTTGACATGAAATTCATGTCCCTGGTGCTGTACAAAGTGTGGGGAATATAATTGAAAACAAAATCCACGCCCAACCCCCCAAATCTCTCCACAAAGATGGAAAAGTAAGAAACCAGTTATGTTACTGAACAAGCATTAAATCAGAGTGAGAGGAGTATCACAGGCAACCTGCTGAAGGGACTGCAAAGACAAAACAATCTTGCTCTGATGCTGCTACACGAATAAATCGATTACATTAAGTAGGTTTCCGCAAGGTGGAGTCAGGTAACAATTTAGGCCATCGGCTCCCAGGAAACTGGGAGATAGAGTGTTATCTTCCTCAATGATTACATTGCAACGAGGTGGCTCCCAGGTCCTTGAGGAAACGGTCCTGAGTTGTAAGACTGGCAAGTGACTTATATGGCCATGAAAAAGATTTAAGTACATTTGGAAAGGACAAAGAAGGAAATTCTGAAAGAAAAGGGAGAAGTGGGGGAAGCTCTTTCCCCCTTCCTCTCACCTGGGAGAATTAAGCCTCTTATTTTAAAACTAGAGGCCTTGTGCACAAATTTGTGCACCAGTGGGGTCCCTCAGCCTAGCCTGTGGGGTCCGGATGAAACCAGCTCTCCGACATCCCCCGAGGCGTCCCGGATTGTGAGAGGGTGTAGGCCAGGCTGAGGGACCCCACCAGTGCATGATCAGGGCCAGGGAAGGATGCAGGAGGTTGGCCAGCTGGGGAGGGACAGTGGGAGGGTTCCAGGGTGTGTTTGGCCCATCTTGCTCAGTTCCTACCCTGCGGGACCCCAAGCAGCAAGCTAAGCTACCAGTTGGAGCGTCTACCCCCTGGTGTTCAGTGCATGTCATAGCGAGCAGTTGAGCATCCTTAGCATATCATTAGTGTATTATGCTTTAATTGGTTGAACAGCCGACCGGTCGACTGGACACTTAGCATATTAGGCTTTTATTATATAGGATTTATAATTGTCCTTAGAACAGCCCATCTGATTCAGGACTCAAGGACTTGAGCAGGTTTAGAGGGACTCCAGGGACCTGCAGCCACCAACCCTGGTGCAGGCACAGGGCTGTGCGGGCAGTTTCCCTCCCAGATGAGGTTCTGTCTTCCCTCTGCCCCTGCAGCCCACAGTGAGGGAAGAGGGCTCCATATTCCTGGCTAGCCAAGCCCTCTCAGGCAAAGGTGGGGGGTTTATAAGGGCTTATGTTCCCCTTTGCTTCTCCCCACTCAGCCTTTTATTTATTTTTTTAATATATTTTTATTGATTTCAGAGAGGAAGGGAGAGGGAGAGAGAGATAGAAACATCAACGATGAGCGGGAATCACTGATTGGCTGCCTCCTGCACTCCACCTACTGGGGATCGAGCCCGCAACCTGGGCATGTGCCCTTGGCTGGAATTGAACCAGGACCCTTCAGTCTATAGGCCGACGCTCTATCCACTGAGCCAAAACAGCTAGGGCTTCCCACTCAGTCTTAACCCTGTCCAGCCCCCACTCATTCGATGCTCACGTTTTTCTCTCCACCCTGACTCACAAGATAGGGTTTCTATAATGGAAAAAGAGCAAAAATAAGCCTCAGGTGGCGAGTCAGAGTCATTCAACAAAGTAACGCAAGAAGCCCTGCTCCCAAGGCTGACGCTGGGCTGCAGCAAGAAGCGGAAGAGAGCAGGGACCTGCACACACTTTCCCCCATTTCTCTGCAGGGAGTCTTTTCCAACCTCGTCCTCTCCATTGCTTCCTGGTGGAGCGGGCAGGTTCCTTGAGAGAGAAGTGTTCATGTTGGGGCAGATGGTGGTGTCACCACAAAAAAGGGGCCAAGTTCCAGGTCTATGTCAGTGAGGGGGAGAGAAAAGAGGGATGGTGTAGGTGACAGGAGTGAAATCCGACTTTCTTCTGGCCCCAGAACTCAGAACCTCAATGAAGGGCGACTGTCGGGGACTGTTCTGGTTTTAGCACTGGAAGCCCATATCCCAGAAAGTCCCTTAGTCCCTGACAATCCGAATAATAGGTCACCCTCGAGGTGGTACTTGCATGAAGAAGTTCAGAGTTTTCAGACACCTTGGGAAGGTCATGGATAGAGGAATGAACCAGTTAAAAAATCTCTGAGGGCAGGGTGACCTCTTGTTTGATACGTGTGTGCTTGAATGTGTGGGTTCTTAAAAGCACTTGGTTGATGAGGGAGGCAGAAGAGAGCTCGGCATGGCTTTTGCTGTTTTCTCTGATGTTTATTATCTCTCATTAATGCTTGAATTTCTTAGGCTATTGGCTGCTTCAGTTCATCTTGAAAGAACATCTCCAGAGTGCTTACATGCGAAATTCAGCATAAGTGAAGCGCATAACTCTATAAGAACTCATGAAAAACAACAACACCCCCCCCCTCATTTTATTTGGAAATAGACTTCCAGAAAAGCTGCAAGAAATAGAATAGCACAAAGTTCACCAATATACTCTTTATCGAGGTTACCTACTATTAACATGTTACCCCATTTGTTTACGTTTTATTTTAAAATTTATTATTTTTAGTTTTTAATTATAGTTGACATTCAATATTATATTAGTTTCAGGTGTACAGCATAGTTAGGCATTTATATAGCTTAAAAGGTGATCCCCTGATAAGTCTAGTACCCATCTGGCACCATACATAGTTATGACATAGTATTTACTATATTCCCTGTTCTTACATCCCCATGACTATTTTGTAATTACCAATTTGTACTTCTTAATCCTTCACCTTTTTCACCCAGCCCCCTAACCCAGCCCCCTAACCCCTTCCCATATGGCAACCCCATTTGCTTTATAATTTGTTTTCTCCTCCTCTTTCACACACACACACACACACACACACACACAATTTTTTTTCTGAACTCTTCAGCACTAGTTTGCACACATCATGCCCCTTTATTCTGAAACAGTTCAATGCTAAGAATAGGAATATTCTCTTACATGTCAACTTCAGTAATTTAACATCAATACAATATTTTATCTAGTCTATTGTATTCCAATTTTGTCAATTGACTCGATAATGTTATTTATAGCATTTCTTTTTCTTCCTCTAGTATAGGAACAAATGTAGGTTCAAGTATTTCATTTAGTTGTCACATCTCTTTAGTCTCCTTTCATCTGGAATATTTTGCAGCCTTTCTTTGTCATTTGTGACACTTTTGAAGGTACAATCCTGTTTTTGTGTTTAATGGATAGTTCCTCATTTCGGGGGTTTTCTGATGTTTCTTCATGGTTAGATTATGCATCCCAGCTTGAATACTAAGTGATACTGTGTCCCTCTTGAGGGATCACATCTGGAGGCACCTGATATCTATCTGCCCCTCATGGATGATGTGAGCTGACTATCCAGTCAAGAGGTTGTCTGATCTCTCATATGCACACATTCTTATATATATGTATATATTTAATTTATTTAAGAGAGATAGGGAGAGGGAGAGAATCATTGATTGGCTGCCTCCTGCATGCGCCCTACTGGGGGGTTGAGCCAGCAGCCTGGGCATGTGCCCTGACTGAGTATCGAACTGTGACCTTCTGACCCGATTAAGTCAGGTTTGGTGATTTTGTAGGAGGAACCACAGGACTCAGTATACAGTTGTACTTATGGCTAAGAGTTGTTACAGGGAAAGGATACAGAGCAAAACCAGCCTGGGGCAAAGTCCGGAGGAAACCAGGCGCAGGCTTCAACAGTCCTCTCCTAGTGGAATCACCGGACACGTGTAACTCCTCCAGTGAGCTGTGACAGCATATGGTAAGTGTTTTCTAGTGAAGCTCATGAGAGACTCAGTGCCAATGTTTTTATTGGGGTTGATCATATGTAGGGACCCTCTGCCCAGCATGTACTAAAATTCTAGGCTCCCAGGAGTAAAGGCAGGTGGTGTTCAGCGTAGACCACATTGTATCCATGGTTTAGGCACAGTGCGCCACCCTGGTCACTTAGAGGAAGTTTCAGATCAGTGTAGCGGACTGTGTACCAGTCAAGTTCCCAGGCACCATCTCAGGGCCCCCCTTGCCGGCAGTGGGCCTTTCTAAGGAGAGCAGCCTCAGGCCTCTGTTAACTCTTTTCTGCCCAGTCTCAGAGCTCAGCTGACAGGTCACTGCATCTCTGTGAAGTTTCTTTCCCCTTAAGCAGATTCAGTTTCTTCACTCATTTAATGGTTATTTGCTCTAGGCTCGTGGTTGGCAAACTGCGGCTCGCGAGCCACATGCGGCTCTTTGGCCCCTTGAGTGTGGCTCTTACTAAGCCTTAGGAGTACCCTAATTAGGTTAATAACAATGTACCTACCTATATAGTTTAAGTTTAAAAAATTTGGCTCTCAAAAGAAATTTCAATCGTTGTAATATTGATATTAGGCTCTATTGACTAATGAGTTTGCCGACCACTGTTCTAGAGTCTAGGCCAGCCGTGGGCAAACTACGGCCCGTGGGCCGGATCTGGCCCGTTTGAAATGAATAAAACTAAAAAAAAAAAGACCGTACCCTTTTATGTAATGATGTTTACTTTGAATTTATATTAGTTCACACAAACACTCCATCCATGCTTTTGTTCCGGCCCTCCGGTCCAGTTTAAGAACCCATTGCGGCCCTCGAGTGCCTAGTGCCCACCCCTGGTCTAGGCACTAGGTATACAGATGGCATAGAACTTTGAATGGCGGTATTGCATTGTGCTGTTATGTGTATACTACCAGGTGAAAAGCACTTCACAGACTGTCATTTTTATCTTTCACTCAGCAAAGAGTCTGGCATGCTTCATCAGTTTTGTATAATAGTGTATAGTTTACAAAGATTTACAGAGAATTCTACAAAGAATCTTGAGTCAAATAACAATTCTCAGAGGATTAACTTACTCAAAGTCACAGCTAGTGAAGGGCAGAACTGTGCCTCTAGATTCCATATTTTTTTCTAGCACTTTAGTTGTTTCTTGACTGAATTCCTCGGAGTCTTAGAATGTGTTCAGGACTTCAGATGGCACGGAGGTCAAGAAGGAGGCCAAGCTCCCACCTGTATCACATAGAGCAGCTTTACTGTTACCTGGTACATACTGGCATTCTGTGTAACGCTTTCTTTGAGGAGGAAAGGATTCTGCTAGAATAAAATGTTTGAAAAAAATACAGCATTGTTTTATTGCCTCTGTTGAATAAATCATTTGGTAAACGAGAAGGTTCTAATTCAAGTCAGCTTTAAAATCTCCACTCCTCCAATGGGAGTGGTGGACTAGGACATATTAATCATTGATCATTTCAGTGCTAGTAAATTGTTTTATAAAACCAGGGGGCCTACCTCATGTGGATATAATATATTCTGCAAGATGCCTAGTAAGTTCTGCCTAGTTTGCTTCAGTGATCATAAGAGCATTTATGGTGTTTTATTGTGGTAAAATCACACAAGGAATTCATTAGGAACAGCCAAATCCCATATTTTAAACGTTAGTCAACCATAATGTCTAATGGAAAGAAGCCAGGCATAGCAACTTCAGAATATCTCAGGGAAACAATGTTAGCATCGTTAAATGCATTCTCATAACGATCCAAACAGTTCTGTTATCCCAGTAAAGCACAGTGAATATAAATCTAAAGCGTTGTGCCATTAAGAGACCGGGAAGTTAAATTGTTATTATATCTGTAATCTTGGCTGTAGTAGAAAGTTGGACAACTTCTTATCTATTAAATTAAGGATGAGTGAGCTTTACTTGTTGAATTTTGATATCTGGGCCCTTAAATGTAATGACAGAAGTGTGTTTGGAGATAAAGAGAACTTTCTAAAGTAAAGCAGTTTGGTTTTAATTAATTGTTCAGTTATATCTTTGAATAAAGGTAACCATAGAGGTTAGAGCACAGCCACATTCTAACCAGGTAGGGCAGTGGTCGGCAAACTGCGGCTTTCGAGCCACATGGGGCTCTTTGGCCCCTTGAGTGTGGCTCTTCCACAAAATACTGACTTCTGCGCATGGCCCACAAAGTTTCAATCGCACTGTACATGCACGCCCGCATGTAGTATTTTGTGGAAGAGCCACACTCAAGGGGCCAAAGAGCCGCATGTGGCTCGAAAGCCGCAGTTTGTCGACCACTGATGGGCCATAGGTCTGAGGAAAGATGTGCTAATGCAGTGAGAGATTACAATGGGGACTTTGCACAAAGAAATTGCAAAAGGCAAAGAATGTGTTGCATAGTTGAAAAGGAAAAGCGAGAAAATAAAATTACATGCTATTGGAATACGTGGCATGACTTTGCCGAGACTTCCGTTATGTAAAATCAGACGCTTCATAATGTTTAAAGTAGCCATTCCCTGTGACAGATTTTCGTATTCTTTACTGTGGTCATTAAGTTCGAGCATCAACAGGTATTTCTATTGACTTCATTTATTCATTTATTTGGCAAGCATTTGAATCTCCCAGACACCATGCTCGATGCATCTTTAAAAACATCAAGAAAACGCTGTTTTCTCTTCCCTCCCTTCCCTCTCAAATTTGAAAATCAAATTATAATTTTGGAATATTTTGCTACATTAATGTGTATTACCGTCAAAATGAGTTTTTTGTTCCAGCTAAAAGATAGAGTGAAGATTAAAATGTAAGAAAGTTGAGTTCCCAGTTGTTGAAATGTAAAGTTTTAAATTATTTTCTGCAGGTACACCTTCCTTCCTGTACAGTTTTTCAAACTTCTCAGTCTTTAAGCAGAAGAATACTTCTCTTGTTCATACCATGGATTTTTCTCCAAGAAGTGATATTTTGCTTTGGGGAATGAAAAGAACCGGGCCCTACTGTATAGGTGCGTATTATTTATGTATAACAGTCAAATATTTTATCATTTCCTTTGAAAGTGTGAAGAGATGCTAATAAATCTGTAATTTTTAATCAGTTATAATAAGTTATTAATTAATAAGTTGTAGAGTGTAGAGCTTAACATCTTATCTCTATTATCTAACAAAATGTGCTTTTTTCTAACATAAAATAGTACTAGCAGAAAAGTTCACCTGGGGATTTTTTAATTTTATTTTTGAGTAAGCTTTATTTTGAGAATGCCAAATGGAGGAAAAGTAGCCACTTTAATAATATTGCCATTGTCTTGTGCCTTATGTTGATTTCACAATTTGCTATGTACTCCATTAGATTTAAATTAAAAAAAAAGTTTTCTTTTCCTGCAGCTGTAAGCTACAAATAAGGACGTTAACCACAAAGATATCCAAAAGTTATGCTCCGTCCAGGGTCTTTTCTGCACTCAGTACACTTGGCAATAGAGCAGGAACAAGTGAAATCTAATTGCATTGTTGCCAGGAGATTTAGGTGACAGGTGGCTCTTCAGGGAGAACCCAAGAGCTGGAAACCTGCCACTTAAATCACAGCCCCGCCGCCTTGCTCCCTTGTGTTGGTAGTGGGTGCTGCATAGAAGCCTGTGTTTATGTATATATGCTTTGGGGAAGGTCTGTTTTCGAAATAAAATGAAATCTGGAGTGAAGAAAAGGAGGCATGTAAATTGATTTTGAGGATATAACTGTGAAAAGCGAATATAGCAAACAATAATATGGCTTCAAGTTCAACTTACTTTGAAAGGAAAATGGGTTATACCTGGAAAATTGATATAGTCCATCATTCTCATTTCAGATCATTTTTGGTGATTCTTTCAGTTTGGATTATAGAAAAGAATACGGAGTCTTGTTGCACGTAGACATTCTCTTCCAAAGCTTTGGCCTATTATAACAGAAGTAAGCCCCACAGGCCATTAGCGTTTTCACCAGAGCGTTGCTCTTCAGTGAGAGTTTCTAACAAGCAGGTTGGACTGACAACATTTCTATGGGGTATGGCTCGTCAGGTATTTCTTAGACCCCAATTTGATGCTTTGGGACAAGCTTAAGACTTTTATCTAAAATCTGAGGTATTAGCATTAGACTCCTTCAGAGTGTCCGATTGAGAAGTCTTAACCTAGCTGCCTGGTGAGAATGATTGTGACTATACACCCCCTCACCCCCCTTAAAATATCCCTAAGTGCCCTTCTGTGATCTGATTGACAATACTCTGGGTTATCACAGAGTTGTTTAGATGATTTGTCTTGTACTTTTTCAGGTTGCACCGTTACTCAGACTTCTAAAGAGATCATTTGAAGTAAGAAAATCCTTTAAATTGCTTCTCCAGGTGGTAAGGTTACACCCATTGCTGTCAGTGGCAGAGGGACCACGTTAGCTGATCTTTGTTTCTTTGCCCCTGTGCTGCTATATATTCATTTAGGGGAGTGGGATGGAAGGTAGACCAGGAAGAGCCTGGTTGGACTTGAATCTTCCTTGGGAATTTCTTTTTCTTTTCTTTTTTTTTATTTAAAAAATATATTTTTGTTGATTTCATAGAAACATCAATGATGAAAATCATTGATCAGCTGCTTTCTGCATGCCCCACACTGGGGATTGAGCCTAAAACCCAGGTATGTGCCTTAACTGGGAAATGAACCGTGATCTCGGTTCATAGGTTGATGCTCAACCCCTGAGCCACACTGGAAGAGTGTCCTTGGGAATTTCTTATCTCAAATCACAACAATTTGGTTCTTTTCTTCTGAGGTCAGGTCTCTAATGTTGTAATTACTGAACATTTAATCTGCAAAGGAGAATAGACTGAACAGTGAGAGATAAGTATCTTCAGATAAAATGAAAACTTCCCTCAGCTTCAAATCCTCTTATTTTATACTATTCTAGAGGTCCAGTGCATGGATTTGTGCACTGATGGGGTCCCTCGGCCTGGTCTGTGCAGGCCAGGTCAAGGGACCCCACCGGTGCATGAATCTGTGCACCGGGCCTCTAGTATGCATATAAGATCTTTGGTTAATCTCTTCCCACCCTCCTCCTTCCCCCTTCTCTCTGAGATCCATCAGTCTGTTCCATGTTTCATGCCTGTGTGTTGAGCGTCTGTCCCCTGGTGGTCAATGCATTTCATAGCTACCAGTTGAATGCTTGCTTAGACTTTTACTAGTATATAGATGTTTCTTGAGAGATTATTAAGAGCTTGTCCTGTAGCTAGTTAATAGTGGATTGTCAAAGACCTAGTTAATGTTTGGTCATTAGTTTTGCTGCCCAGAATTTAAGACAGTAGGACATGCTGCTTCTCCCATGGCTTGACCTTTGAAATGAGACATGGCAGTAGTCCTGAGGCTGAGCTTTGCAGTGGGCCTATTCGTTGCAATTGACTGATTTGATCTTTGAGATTCATACATGTTGAGGGGAGACTGGGAGCACATATAGATTTAAATAGAGGAAAGGATTTTTGAAAGTAGAATAATATTGAGCAAAACATTAGCCGGGGGCAGGGGAGGAGGAAGCACTCCAGCTATCTTGCCACTGAAAATTACATTGTCAGTACATGTTGTTTCTTTGTTTGTTTTTTTTACATGTTTGTTGATGACCGGCAGTTATAAATCAGGTGTGTGATTTCTTCTGTTCTTTCCTCAGATTCAGTTGAGTCACAAGAGAAGCCCATCCTGAGAGATCTGAGAAACTTTCCAGAATGTGTGATAATGTACAGATCATGATTTTTTGAGCCAGTTGTGCATATTTAAGTTAATAGAAATGTATAATAAACACATGGCAACTTTTGTTTGAAAATAAATGTATGTGGGAGAGCAAGGGCGGGCTAGAAGGGGTCAATGAGGGAAGAAAGGGGACATATGTAATACTTTCAACAAAAAGATTAAAAAAAATGTATGTGGTTCTTCCCTCCCCACCTGCACACAGACACACTAACTTAGATGCATTTCTTTTAGAACGAACCTGAGAAATTGGAAACACCTGTCTGCAGCCAGAAAAAAAAAGACCGTACCCTTTTATGTAATGATGTTTACTTTGAATTTATATTAGTTCACACAAACACTCCATCCATGCTTTTGTTCCGGCCCTCCGGTCCAGTTTAAGAACCCATTGTGGCCCTCGAGTCAAAAAGTTTGCCCACCCCTGACATAGACGCACTAACTTGGATGCAAGACGCACTAACTTGGATGCATTTCTTTTAGGACGAAACCTGAGAAATTGGAAACACCTGTCTGCAGCCAGAAGTCACATAGGCGGGTGTTCTCCTATTTCACACTTAGCCCTGATTAGTAGGTCCTCCTTTCCCAGCGTAGGTATCTCCATGTTTCAGGGTAACAACTGACAGGCTCTGATCGGCTTGACATGAGAGCAATGAGATCCCATAGAATGAATTTCGAACTTCCAAGTGGTCCTGGAAAAGAGATTGTGGAATGAAAAGCCTTTTCTGGACATAGCACTTCAAGTGGTTGAGATTGTTCACGGGAGAGGAGGCACATGGAAACCTGTTACACTTGTCCTACTAATTATTAGCCACTCCCCTTCCTGGAAATAGTCACTACCCTGATTAAATGTTTCCTTTAAGTTCCACTCTCCTTCCTGGAAATATTCCTTACCAAGACTTAAATGTTTCCTTTGAGTTCCAAGGTTGGCAATTGACTCCATAATCCTTGGTAATATAGCTTCGCTTTAGACTAGTCCCTACATTTCTTAGGAAAAACTGACACGATGCCAAGTATTTATGAAGTATTGGTTGTGAGAAGTATCAAGTAGGTCTAAGAGCTTTCAACCCGCCTCCTTGCTAAAACATGGAAAAGTCAGGGGAGAGGAGGAAGTTTTTCCAGGGACAAAAACAGGCTTCACGCAGGGAAGTAATAAATCCCACGTAACTAATTCAAATAGGTCAGTGGTGGGTATCTTCAGTGTCTTCAAGGCCTCTTCAGTCTGTAGAGTAGCCCAGTAGGCGCGGATTGTGTTAACATATCCCAGCATCTTTCTAAAAGGAAATTTTCTGTTGAGATGGGCTCTTGCTGTACAATTGTGGAGACCCTTTCTCTTGTAACAACATTTTCCAAAGTAGATACTAATCCTAAACCTTTCAGATTCCCGACTCCTGTTGGCTTGTTAGTGTTATTTCTCTCTTGAGTTGCTAGAGGGCAGCATTGGATTATGAAGTAACTGAAGGAAGGCTTTTTGTAGATTTTTACCACTTTGTCTTTAGCTTCTGCCAAACCATTGTTTCAGAAATGGACACCAAGCCTTGTATGTGCTTATTCTGTATATGGTTTTCAGAGGCTGAAAGATTTACAGGAAGTTATTCTAGAGAGAACGATGGAAGCAGAGTTTAAGTTTTAACTCGAACATCTCTGGGTCATTTTTATACTCTCCTAGGGGCAGAGCCAAGAATCCCCAGTTCAATCTCCTGGATAGATAAATGTGCTGTTTGTTCTACAGACAGAGATGCTACCAATCCTGGGTCTTGTCTTTTAGTGTTTTTTTTGTTCTTTTTTCACTCTCTGGGGGAGTTGGGAATTTGAGTCAGGTTCTTATTGCTTTTCTTTGTAACCAGTGCTCAGTTAACTCTTCAAAGAGATGAGAACCACAATCGTGAACTCCTTTACACAATTCTCCGTTGGCAGTTGCTAAGTTAACATGAATGTAGCTCATATCTGTGTGTGTGTGTGTGTGTGTGTGTGTGTGTGTGTGTATGTGTGTGAGAGAGAGAGAGAGAGACTGTCTTTGAGCTGTGAGGTGATATTTTGCCATCCAGAGCCACACAGGCTATACTTGGGTTTATCTGGATAATGAATTGGCAAGTTGAAGTTGGGTGTATCCCACCATTTCTCCTCCCATTCCCATAAGTATTCATTAAGCTAAAGGATTATTAGTCTGTGGACTCTCTTTGAACAAATTGCAGGTGAGACGCCTCTTGCCTTCCTGCGTGTGTGTTCCTGGTGAGGATACATAAGCCTTTCTAAGCCTGCACGGGGTGAGGTGACCTGCTGTAGGGTTTGTGACCAGCATTTTCACACTTGAGCTTGGGGATGGGGTGGAGGCAGGCAAATGCCTGTGAAAATGAAGTGCTTCCTTACACCTGCAGTCAGCCCTTAAGCTACTGGGGATGTCACTTGAATCGATTTCCAAATTCGTCCCACACAACAAAAAGCATTGTCTGTCCTGTTACTCTTATCTGGAGGAAGTGGGGGCTGGGGTCAGAGGGGTGGGGAGGAGGGAGAATGTGGGGCTGGGACAGCATTTCTGAGCCCCTGGTGATATCACTTGTGCTGACATCATGATATAGGGACCTCAGGAAATTCTCATTGTTCTTTTCCCCTTTTTATAGGGAAGTAAATCAAAGTTCAGAGAGGTTGAACATCCCAACCTTAAAGTCATCATCCTTGTGAAGATGGGTGGTCCTCAAAGAAGGGTGTGTATACTCTTTTTAACTTTATTTTTTAATTGCCGTTTACACTGTGCCATTTTGTATTAGTGTTAGGTGTAGGCGTAGTGGTTAGAGAGCCATACGCTTTACAGAGTGAGCTACGTGAACGTTCCCCGAGGAGCCGGCTGCTTTTTTCCCCCGCGCCTTTGTTTTTCTGATGCCTCCTCCTTGCCTTGCTTTTTGTGCCTCTCAAACTCTGCACGTCTAGCAAGCCCGAGATGGACTTCTGTGATAGGGCTGATACCCTTTGTCGCATTGTTTGCTTATGCCGTCTTTCCATGTAAGATTTGAAGTGGTTTTCCAAAAACACAGTAAAAAGGGAAAATACACGTGAACCAGGGCCTGGGGAAAACGGGAAATTAGAACCCAGATACGTAGGCCATATACATGGTTGCTGAAGTTCAGCTGTATATTCCCCTCCCGCCCGCCCGCCCGCCCCCCCATTTTTGGCCTCAGCAATACTCAAATATAGTATTTGGGAAAAGGTACTTTTTAGAAAGTGAAAGTCCTCTTTTCCTTCCTTCTCCATGGGACCTCTAGTAGCAATTTGATGCATATCTTTTTTTTAAAAAAATATATTTTATTGATTTTTACAGATAGGAAGGGAGAGAGATAGAGAGTTAGAAACATCGATGAGAGAGAAACATCGATCAGCTGCCTCCTGCACATCTCCCACTGGGGATGTGCCTGCAACCCAGGTACATGCCCTTGACCGGAATCGAACCTGGGACCTTTCAGTCCGCAGGCCGACGCTCTATCCATTGAGCCAAACCGGTTTTGGCTTGATGCATATCTTGCTAGTATTTTTTTTTCTCTCCCATTGTTGTTGAGTCAATTATGTGTTCAGATGCAAGAAACAGAACCTGAAGAATAATGACTTAAATAATAAGGACATTTTTTTTGCTTAAGAAGTCTAGAGGTAGCTGACTGGCTTCAGAACCCAATGCACCACCTCTGGTCTGTGCATCTGCGGTTCTCTTTGCCGGTGTCTCATGGCTACCGATGGCTGCTGCACCTCAATCCCACATCCTCACACATCACGGGACATTCCTCATGGGAAAGAGGGGATGGGGAAAAGCAGCTTCTTTCCTAGCAGGGCTTTTCCTTTTATTTATTTATGTTTAAATATTGCATTTTCTTTTAAATGTTTTTATTGATTTCAGAGAGAGGAGGGGGAGATAGAAACATCCATGAGAGAGACATGGATTGACTGCCTCTTGCATACCCTCTACTGGGAATCAAGCCCCAAACCAGGGAATGTGCCCTGACCGGGAATCAAACCGATGACCTTTGGTTCATGGGTTGATGCTCAACCACTGAGCCACACCTGCCAAGCAAGGCTTTTCCTTTTGATCAAAGGAGAGAGTCTGTCCTAGAAGTCACCCTGCAGATTTTCCCTCATGTTTCCTTGGCAAAAAGAACCAATTTTCCATAAAACCAATTACTCTTCATCCCAGGGGCCTGCTGGCCATGAGCCCATAGCTATCTGGCTGTTATTCGAAAAAACTCTGGGCATTCTGTTTGCAAGGAGGGAGGGGGAGTAGGGAATGGCTGTGGGGAAAAACCAGCTGTGCTTACCACAGGTGCATGCGCACATTAAAAAAAATTATCTTGGTCTTAGTTTTTAACAGCAATGGGTTGAAATTGTATTATTCTCAAACTCAGTATTTTCACTTAATTTCACGTATCCAGCAGATAGGGCAGTACATGTAGATTTATCTCTTTCTTTGTTACTATTGCATAGTATCTGGTGGTTTCCTTCTTTTACTATTATAGAAGATGTGGCCATTAACTTTCTTATACAGGCCTCTTTGTACACATGTGTATTTCTCCAAGGGAGATATCTGGAAGTAGAATTGCTGGATAAACACATTGAAAAATTGTATTAAAATACTTGATAAAAATTGTTCTTCAAAGAGGCCATGCCAGCTATGCAGTGACAAATGTCATCACTAGATAGCACTATTTATAACCTAACGAGTGAAAAATCATATCTATTACTTTTTAGTTGGTTGTACTCGGAGTTTTATTCCTTCCATTGAAAAAAGGACAACAAACGTTATATGATTCACATTTTCCATAAGAGAGAAGTTAATACGCATTTGCATGGGAAAGCAGCCTCCCATCACCCTCCACTTCCCAATCTTGACAGTATTGGTTGACATTTTCTTTTCTGGCTAGTGTTTTATTCATCGTTTATCTCCAGCATCTAGTTTCATGCTTGCTCCACACACGAGATATAAAGTTTTATGAGCTTAAAAAATCTGACTTGCCCCACCAGCGTGACTCAGTGGTTGATCGTCAACCTATAAGCCAGGAGGTCACAGTTCGATTCCTGGTCAAGGCATGTGCTGGAGTTGTGGTCTCGATCCCCAGGGTGGGGCGTGCAGGAGGCAGCTGTTGCATGATTCTCTCTATCATTGATTCTATCTCTCTATCCCTCTCCCTTTGTCTCTGAAATCAATAAAAATATATTTTAAAAGAACTGACTTGATGACAGAGGAAACAAAGGTTAAATTATGGGGTAACAACTAAGAGCACCCTTTCTGAATCCCACATTAAAATACACAGGTGTGAGCAACTGTCTTCAGGTACATCATGAATGTAGAAATGACAGACTTCTGAGGTAGTTTGATGGCTTATACAGACAGCAGGTCAGAATATTTGGGATTGGGACTATTTTGAAGGTTAAATTGTAAAGAAGAGCCTGAGAGGAAACGCTGAGTGAGGCACAAGGAAAGATGAACTGTAGGCAGCCAGGGGCAAAACTCGAGTTAGTCGTTTTTAAAATAGATGATGAGTTGAAAATAAACCATGAAACTTTGAGTCAGCTAGCAGCCAGCAAATGCATTTTCTCATTGACAGCTAACCGGTGATAAAATTCTCTCATTGTAAGTCCTGATTTTCCTTCAGAAATCAGGCATGGTACAATGAAATCAAATTCCCAGAAATTCCAGTAAGATGATATACTGATATTTTATATGCTTCTGTTCTCTCTCAAACTCTTGCTTGCTTCCTCAGATGTAACACCTTCCTCCTATTGCCCTTATCTGGGTTTTCAAATTATCCATCCATCCATCCATCCATCCACCATCCATCCACCTATCCATCCATCTACCCACCCACCCACCCACTCAATGAATATCAATTGAGTGCCTGAGTATGCCAGATACTATGGTGCTCATGCAGGATTCCCAGAACTCCTGATCAGGATTCAGCCCCTCCCCTCATGGAGGGGAAGTCACGCATTAGATAGTTCAACAAGTGTTGTGTGCGGGAAGGGCAGAGAGCTTTGGGAACAGGGAAACTTGACCTGGCCCAGAGTGTCCTGGAAGGCTCCCCGAGGAAACCACCTTTCATTTGAGTTTAGAAGAGTGAGTAGGAGTTAGCCAGGAGTATCCCATCCCAGTCTGTCCTACCACCTCGCCCGTTTCTCCCTGAGGCATGCCCTCCGCCATGCTGTCTGAAGTGACCCATCCTGTTACGCATATGCCTGTGCAAATGCCCTGTGCATCTCTCTGAGTGCTTCTCTTTATTTGGAACCCTGGGTCCTCTCTGAAGCTCCTGGGTCTCCAGTGGACCTCGCTCTTCTCTTGATGTCTCTGCCTCATCCAGTCCCTTCCCCCTCTCAGCTTGGGGAGAGAGAACAATACGGTGACACTCCCTTCTTCGGCAGTCCTCTAATAGGACTTTGAAAGGGCATGGAGAAATCATTTTGCCTCATTTCCAAGATTTGGGTAAATTTTCTTACCATCTATACTAATAAAAGGGTAATATGCTAATTAGAGTACGACCGCTACCCTTCCCATTGGCTAATCAGCATATCCTTATGCAAATTAACTGTCAGCCAAGATGGCGGCCGGCAGCCAGGCAGCTGGAAGCGAACATGAGGCTTGCTTGCTCCAGTGACTGGCGGACTGCAACGTTCCCTGCCTTCCTTGCCGGCCTCTGAGCTGGCAGGTTGAAACATTCTAACAAATATAGGCCGGGATCTCAGAGCTGGAATTATACATTGTTTCTATTATAGAACCGAAACAAACCAGATACCTGCTCTCAGAGCTACAGCCAGAGCTAAAGCTGGCCCAGAATAAAATAAAAAAAAGGAGCGGTTGGGAGCTTCAATCAACAACTGCCAGCCTGAAAGCAGCCCTCAGCCCTTCACCCAGACTGGCCAAGCACCCCAGTGGGGACCCCCACCCTGATCCAGGACACCCTTCAGGGCAAACCATTCCGGCCCCCAGGCCTCTATCCTATATAGTAAAAGGGTAATATGCCCCCAGCACCGGGATCAGTGGAGCCACGAGGCCTCCTGGCACCGGATCAGCGTGACAGGGGGCAGCGCCCAAACCCCTGATTGGCCCTGCTCTGTGCGTGACAGGGTACGGAACCCCAACCCCCCTGATTGGCCCTGCTCTGTGCGTGACAGGGGGTGGCGCCGCAACCTCCCCATCGACCCTGCCTTGAGTGTGATAGGGGGCGGTGCCCCAATCCCCCAATCAGCCATACCCTGAGCGTGACTGAGGGTGGCATCGCAACCTCCCAATCCGCCCTGCTCTGTGCATGACAGGGGGCGGCGCCCCAACTCCCTAATCAGCCCTGCTCTGAGCCCGACCAGGGGCTGCACCTAGGGATTGGGCCTGCCCTCTGCCACCCGGGAGCAGGCCTAAGCCAGCAGGTCATTATCTCCCGAGGGGTCCCAGACTGTGAGAGGGCACAGGCCGGGCTGAGGGCCCCCCCCTTCCCCCCCGAGTGCACAAATTTTTGTGCACTGGGCCTCTAGTCTATACTAATAAAAGGGTAATATGCTAATTAGACTGGGAGACCTTCCAGGAGACCTTCCGGACGTTCTTCTGGACAAAGCCATGGTGGCGGGGCTGAGGTAGAGGCAGTTAGGGGCCAGAGGGGAGGGCAGTTGTGGGTGATCAGGCCAGGATGGGATGGCAATTATGGGTGATCAGGCCGGGTGGGGGGGGCCATTGGAGGTTATCAGGCCGGTGGGGGGGCAGTTGGGGGCAAGCAGGCTGGCAGGCAGAGTGGTTAGGGGCAATCAGGCAGGCAGGTAGGTGAGCAGTTAGGAGCCAGCAGTCCCGTATTGTGAGAGGGATGTCCGACCGCAGGTTTAGGCCTGATCCCTGTCAGACATCTCCTGAGGGGTCCCAAATTGGAAAGGGTACAGGCCGGGCTGAGGGACACCTCCTCCCACCCCCGTGCGTGAATTTCATGCACTGGGCCACTAGTAATATTTATAAGGCACTTCAGCACTGGGTCCAGAACAGACTAAAGTCTTCACATATGTTTATGTGACAATTATTATTTTTAAAAGACTCTGACAGCACGTTGCACATAACAGGGACTTCACAAGTGCTGGGTCCCTTCCAGGGCCCCAGCCTGACTGGGCAGAGGAGGAACCATAGGGATCATGCTTGGTAGGAAACTTAGAGGCCATCCACAGTAGAGTGATTTGTCTAAGGTCACACAACTTGTCAGTGTCAGAGCTAGACTTGAAATCCAGGCCTTGAACTTGAACCCAAATGTCCTGACTTGCACATTAATACTCTTTCTGCGACAGGACTGCATGCTCTCCACTTGCTGTGGGGACCCTCACCGTCTCTTATCACCAGAAGGGTGACAAAGGCCTTGAGATTGTGCTCTCAGCTCCTCTCATCTCCTCTGCAAAAAGTGGGCTGTTTCCTGCAACCCTGGCATCTCCCAGGAACTCTTTCCTCTCCAAGCAGCATCTCTGACGGTCTCTCAGAGAGGGGTTGGGGAAGAGGATACAATACCCCCTCCTGCTAGCTCCCCGTCTGTCCTATCTTGAGGGTTTGGAGGACCTATGTGCCTGAGTCTCCCTACCTCCCTCAGTCTTTGCTTGGAGATGCCCTTGAAGCACCCCTTCTGCTTTGCTTGTGGAGACCTTGCCTTGTGCATCTTCTGTTGTACAGTTTTAAGGACATGGGGCCCTTTTAGCGACATGCTCCAGGAGGCAGTCCAGAATCCTCGTTCAGAGCACAGAACCCAGAGTCAAGCTATTTGCTTTTTGTGTGTGTGTGTGTGTGATTAATCACTATGCTTTAATTATGTTCAGTTAGTAACAATGAAATTGGGGGTCACCACAACATGAGGAACTGTATTAAACGGTTGCAGCATTAGGGAGGTTGAGACCACTGGTCTAAGGTTTATTTCTACCTCAGTTGCTGGCTCCTACCCAGCCTGGCCCTGGTCCGGGCTTGGGCAGGAGGCAACCAACTGATGTGTTTCTCTCACATCGATATTTCTGTCTTTCTTTTCCCCCCCACTCTCTCTAAACATCAATGGGAAAATATCCTCGGGTGAGGATTAAAAAAACAAACAAAGGTAGGTAACCTGGTCAGAAGGTCAAATCTTCAAAGTGCTTGCAAGCTGCTCCTCCCAGGGGGTCCGGACTGAATGTTCTTCTTCTTCTTTTTTTTTTTAAAAAAATATATTTTATTGATTTTTTTTACAGAGAGGAAGGGAGAGGGACAGAGAGTTAGAAACATCGATGAGAAACACCGACCAGCCGACCAGCCTCCCCCTGCACAACCCCCACTAGGGATGTGCCTGCAACCAAGGCACATGCCCTTGACCGGAATCAAACCCGGGACCCCTTGAGTCTGCAGGACGATGCTCTATCCACTGAGCCAAGCCCGGTTAGGGCATGGACTGAATGTTCTTGAGCATCTCCAGGTAAGGGCCTGCGGG
>NW_005871335.1:575483-595444 GCF_000147115.1 Myotis lucifugus | reverse complement strand
GCCGAACAGGAAGAAGTATTTCGCCTCCAGCCAGATGAACCCGAAGTGGTTCTCATCAAACAGGATGAAGACTCCAGGTAAGCGCCTGGTGAAGGCGAAGCCCGTAAGGAAACAGCAACAGTGTCCACGCCATAGAAACACATCCTGCAGGTTCGGGGGTAGTTCTGGTCTCTTGTGCGCATGCCCACAGGAAGAACAAACGGAACAGGCTGCTCCTCCGAAGCTGCAGCCCCGGACTCCCCGACGCTGGGCTGGGCAGGGCTCTGCCAGCCATGGCCCTCGCTTTCCTCAGTCCCGTCTTCTTGCTGCTGCTGCTGCTCTCGGATCACCTGCTCATCAATCTCCTGGACCACGCGCGAGAGCTCGTTGAAGTTGCGGAAGATCTCGCCATCTCGCAGCTGGATGCGGCGCATGAGGTGGATCTCTAACACCTTGGCCGTTCCGGTGACCCTCGTGACCCTGGCATACTTCCCATGGAAGCTGAGCATGGCAATCTGTAGGCCGAAGGCATCGTAGTTGTATTGGAAGAGGCCTGGCCTGATGAGGTCGTCCGGGTGACTCGGCGGGAGGTAGAGGCGGCGGTAGGTCAGGCAGTGGTAGGTCAGGCAGTCATACCGCTGTCTCTCCTCCAGCACCAGCCCCCCTTCTTCCTCAAGCCACGTTAGTGAATACAGTCTGTGGTTTGTCTTGCACCAGGTGGTGAACCTGTCCTTCCGAATCTGCATGTGGCGCTGGTGGGGCCTGCTGTGGAGGCCTGCCATGCACTCCACCCTGGCTGATTTCCTCTTCGTCAGGCGAATTCTGAACGCGGGCTTGAAATGTATTGGGCCATCCACATGGGTGCTAAGGGAAGGCCTGTACGTCGAACCAGTAATGCATAAGCCGTCCACCACGACATTCAGCAGTGTTCTATAGTCATTATCTAGCTGCCACAATCCCAAAATGTGTCTGTATGGGTGGAGCAGCTTCGCATAGACTTCTCGGTAAGACATACCGATCATCTCCAGGGTCTGCAAGTTTTCACGAACGCCAAACTCCTCCCGGCAGCGCCGTCTCCAGATGCTGTCGATGTGCAGGATGTGGTGGAATTTGGTGCAGGCCTGGGCCAGGCTGGACAGGTCGGTGCCGGGGAGTGAGGCGAAGATTTCCACCAGCATCTCCACCGGCAGGTCCTGCAGCGAGCAACGCGGGGGCAGCATGGGGCTCGTGATTCCTCCACTCCCCGCACAGCACCGCGCTGCCGCATTCGCTTCGACGTGTTTTTCTGCCGGGGTCAGGGCCGGCTTGCCATCGGCCGCTGCCTTCTCAGCTGGGCGCTGGCACTCCTGACGACACCGCTTGTGCTTGCTTTCGGCCGCTGCTGTCAAAGCTGGGCGCTGGCGCTTCTGATGAAACCGACATCTCCGCGAAGAGCCCATGCTGCAGAAGCAAGCCCACTTCTCCATACCTCCACGTGTAACAGCCACCACAGTGTGGGCTGCTGCTCCTCAGCCGGGCTTTAATCTGGCTCATCCCAACCGCCCGAGAGTCCAGCCACGCCCCTTCAGAGAGGAGCCAATTGTAGGACTTTAAACCCATGCCCATTAACAGTCGCCTCCCTGTCCTCCCGCCCTAGCCCCAGGCAGTCACTAATCTGCTTTCTGTAGGGATATGCCTCCAGGGATATGCCTATGGGAGGGTGCTGTGGGGGGAGGGGGGGGACATTTCACTGTGAATGCAGTCATAATATCTGGTCTTTTGTGACTGGCTTCTTTCACTTAGCATAACATTTTAAAGTTTTATGTATGCTATATTCTAGTGTATGGGTATACTACATTTTGTTTACCCATTCATCAGTTGATGAGTATTTGGGTTGTTTCCGGTTTGAGGCTCTTATGAATAACGCCGCTATGAACATTGTGTACAAGTTTTTGTGTGTGAACATGTTTCCATTTCTTTTGGGTATGTACCTAGAAGTGGAACTTCTGGGTCATCTGGTAACTCTATGCTTAGCATGTTGAGGAACTGCCAAAAACGTTTTCCAACATGGCCCCGCTATTTTACATTTCCACCAGCATTGTTCGAGGGGTCCAATTTTTAAACATTCTCATGAATGCTTTTCAAAAAAATATATTATAGCCATCCTAGTGAGTGTTGAGTGGTATTTTATTATAGTTTAGAGCAGAGTTATTGACTGTAGGTTGACTTGACCTTGAACTTCATAAGGGAAATCTCTTCTATGCTCAGCCTTCACACAGCCTCTGCCAAATCTCCCAGGCCCCTGGTAGGAATGGACTCCTACCTGTGAGCAAGGATGGACTCGAGTTCTTCACTTTCAGTTGACCTCAGTTCTTCACTTTCAAGTGACTAACCTTGCTAGTTCCTTGGGTGAATGGATGCCCTAAAAAAAAAAGTTCACAGGATTTGCCCACTATGAACATAATTTTCCTATGGGCTGAGACTGGCCCTGCCCATTCAGACAGGCTTCCATTCTCATGTTGAGAGCAGCTAGATCCCTTCTCTCCACTTTTCTGGATTCCTACCAGAGAAACACTCTCACCTTTGGAGGGTCCTCTTAGCGCCCTGGGAGGAATTTGATTTGCCTTTTGTTAGGAGTAGACATTTAGGGTGGTTTATTTGATAGAGGGGTGTAAATTCCATCTGCCACAGACACTGACTTCGATCATTTTTAAACACTAAAATTTCTCAATCCCTCCTTTGAAGAATAGCCCTATATTATTATTGGTATGTAACGGGGTAATGGGTGTAAAGAATCTTCTTTTAGGGTCATGTATTGATGGGATTTTGAGGGATGGTCTCCAAGGGTACATGTGTGTCTGGTGGGTCAAGGAGAACCTAGGAATGTGAGTGCAGCTGGTTTGTGGCGCTAGGAGGGCTTGATCGGCTAGTGAAGAGATCCAATCATCTTTTGTCTCCCAGGATTGAGAGCCAGAGATAGCACTGCCCTAGGAAGAAATCTGTGTAGGAAGGTCAAAGGCAGGTCAATAGATCAAAGGAGAGACAGAGGCTGCTGCCTTTGAGGTAGCATGGGAGGAGCAAGCTACTTGCTTGCTTTTTTTAAATGAAATCTTTATTGTTCAGATTATTACAGTTGTTCCTCTCCCCCCCTCCCATTGCTCCCCTCCACCCGGTTCCCACCCCACCCTCTGCCCTTAACCCCACCCCCCCTCCCACTGTCCTCATCCATAGGTGTATGATTTCACCAGTTTATTCTGTTCATCAGGATTATTTATTCACTTGATTTTTAGATTCACTTGTTTTTTTTTTTTAAAATATATTTTATTGATTTTTTACAGAGAGGAAGGGAGAGAGACAGAGAGTCAGAACATCGATGACAGGAGAAACATCGATCAGCTGCCTCCTGGCACATCCCCCACTGGGGTGGTGCCGGCAACCCAAGCACATGCCCTTGACTGGAATCGAACCCGGGACCCCCCAGTCCGGAGCCCGATGCTCTATCCACTGAGCCAAACCGACTTTGGCTAGATTCACTTGTTGATAGATGTGTATTTGTTGTTCATAATTTGTATCTTTACCTTTTTCTTCTTCTTCCTCTTCTTAAAGGATACCTTTCAGCATTTCATATAATACTGGTTTGGTGGTGATGACCTCCTTTAGCTTTTTCTTTTTTTCTTTTTTTTTATTTTTTATTTATTAAATCTTTATTGTTCAGATTACATTTGTTCCTCTTTTTCCCCCCCCATAACTCCCCTCCTCCCAGTTCCCGCCCCACCCTCCACCCTCACTCCCCACCCACTGTCCTCATCCATAGGTGCACGATTTTTGTCCAGTCTCTTCCCGCATCTCCCATTCCCCTTTCCCCCCCAAGAATAGTCAGTCCATTCCCTTTCTATGTCCCTGATTCATTATAATCACCAGTTCATTCTGTACATCAGATTATTTATTCACTTGATTCTTAGATTCACTTGTTGATAGATGCATGTTTGTTGTTCACAATTTGTATCTTTACCTTTTTCTTCTTCCTCTTCTTAAAGGATACCGTTCAGCATTTCGTATAATACTGGTTTAGTGGTGATGAACTCCTTTAGCTTTTCCTTATCTGTGAAGCTCTTTATCTGACCTTCAATTCTGAATGATAGCTTTGCTGGATAAAGTACTCTTGGTTGTAGGTTCTTGGTAATCATTACTTTGAATATTTCTTGCCACTCCCTTCTGGCCTGCAAAGTTTCTGTTGAGAAATCAGCTGACAGTCCTATGGGTACTCCCTTGTAGGTAACTGACTGTCTTTCTCTTGCTGCTTTTAAGAATCTCTCTTTGTCTTTTGCTCTTGGCATTTTAATTATGATGTGTCTTGGTGTGGTCCTCTTTGGATTCCTTTTGTTTGGGGTTCTCTGCGCTTCTTGGACTTGTAAGTCCATTTCTTTCACCAGGTGGGGGAAGTTTTCTGCCATTATTTCTTCAAATAGGTTTTCAATATCTTGCTCTCTCTCTTCTTCTGGCACCCCTATAATTCGGATGTTTGTATGCTTGAAGATGTCCCAGAGGCTCCTTACACTATCTTCGTATTTTTGGATTCTTTTTTCTTTTTGCTTTTCCAGTTGGGTGTTTTTTGCTTCTTCATATTTCAAATCTTTGACTTGATTCTTGCGATCCTCTAGTCTGCTGTTGGAAGTCTGTATAATATTCTTTATTTCAGTCAGTGTATGCTTAATTTCTAGTTGGTCCTTTTTCACAACCTCGAGGGTCTCACTAGATTTCTTGAGGGTCTAAGTTTATCGGTGGTTTAAGCTACTTGCTTTTAAATGCTGGCTTTAACTTGGACAAATTCTGCTCTCTAAGTCTCAGCTTCTTCCCCCATAAAAGAGGGATAATAGAGGCCACCCCAAAGGGCTGATGGAGAACTAAGAGGCACTACAGCATATAAAGCATGTAGCCCATTTCCGACACCTGGCAAGCATTGGATAAATGCCAGCTGTTATTATTTTCTCATCCGACCCTACAGCAGCCTTGGGAGGTAGGCAGGGCAGGTGTTATTAACCCTTTTAAGCCCCTGGGGAGGCTGAGTTCAGAAATGTTAAATGACTTGATCTGAGGTCACAAATCCAGTAAATGGCAGTCAGAACCCCAGGTGTCCTGACTCTGAGTCCAGTGCTCCTTCCACTCTCAGAGTGGCCTCTGCAATGAATGGTATTTCCCTTGGGAATCTATCTGCCCGACTGAGATTGACTTTCATGTCTGTAAATTCTCTCCTTCCTGCTGCTGCTCCTCCTCCTGCCAGAATTCTGCCTGGTGCTAGTCTCCTGAAACCCATGGGCCAAACCTCTCCCTGTTGCTCAGAGACCGCGGGGATGCAGGTCTGTCTCTGGAGGGATCAGGAAGCTGCAAGGTTCATCTGTGCAGTGGGTGCCCTGAGCCTTCAGCTGGGGGTTCACTTTATTGTCCATTGAGTGCAATTATTTTTGAGTCCCTCTCATTTGAAATAAGATGTATCCTAAGTTTATACATTTGAAAAGGCAGAACCATTTAATTCTTATAACAGGCATTGTAACATATATATAGCACTGGACTCAGAGTCAGGACACCTGGGGTTCTGACTACCATTTACTGGATTTGTGACCTCAGATCAATACATATATATTAGAGGCCCGATGCACGAAATTCATGCAAGAGTAGGCCTTCCTTTCCCCGGCTGCTGGCACCGGCTTCCCTCTGGCCCCCGGGACCCGGGCTTCCCTTGCAGCTCTGGCTTTGTCCGGAAGGTTGTCCGTTTTTATTATGGTAGATGTGATATCACTGACAAGATACTAATGAGTTTTTACACTACTGCACTTTCTACAAAGGATAATTTCTCATGCAAGAAATTATGTTAGGTATGACTCTAGGAGGTATGTAATGTCTGGTGGCTTTTCTTTTCATGGGATTGCAGAATAGTAATATTCTAATTCTACCATTATTTTCCTATTTATTAGTTGGAATACTTTTATGAAGAGATACTCTCATTTATCATTTGACTACCCAGTGGTACAGTCTTATAGGAAAGGCAGGATAAATGCTGGATTATTTCCCTTTACCTACCAGTTTCCAAGATGACAAGTTAGCTTTCTATCCTCCTCTAAGGGTGACCAATCTTTTTTTTTTTTATAATATAATTACAAACCTATGGATTTACATACATATATAGATGGGTTTTAATCTATTGCAGTCGTTATCATTGAAGCTCAACTTGTCCCATCTTTGGCTAGTGGAAACCTCTTTATGTTGGTTCCTGAGTCCTTTTGACATGACACTGGTGGTGTTTTGTTTTTTTTTAAAATATATTTTTATTGATTTCAGAGAGGAAGGGAGAGGGAGAGACAGATAGAAACGTCAATGATGAGAGAATCATTGATCTGCTGCCTCCTGCATGCCCCACACTGGGGATTGAGCCCGCAACCTGGGCCTGTGCCCTGACCGGGAATTGAACTGTGACCTCCTGGTTCATAGGTCAATGCTCAACCACTGAGCCACACCACTGGCCCGGGATTCAGGGTTCTTCTTGAAATGCAAATGTAGCTGTCCTGGAACCACTCCAACCCCACCTTTAGATCGCATATCAAACATCACTGTCTTCAACCAGGTCCTTGTGTTATTTGCTCTTAAAGCATCATGGACCGTTCCTTTATCATGGTTTTTAATTGTAAATATTTTTGCATGTGATTAATTTCTTTCTCCTCCACTAGACTTCACCTTCTACAGGGAGAAGGCCAGTGTCTATTTTTTGCTCATCCGTGACCGTGTTTCCCAAGCAACCAACACAGTCTGTGACTTGGTGATTGTTAAATAAATAACTAAGTAACACATTTTAGTGAATGAGGGAATTAACAAATAAATGGATGGCTGCTGTGACAGGGGGTCATGGCCCCAGGCAGCCTGCTGTGCCCATATCCAGGGGAAAACAGACCAGGACAGAACGGTAGGCTGAGACCTCTTGCTTCTTGCAAGAAGATGAAGACTCATTTTGGAAACACTTACTTAGACACGTGTTTCATCATTCTAAAGATGCTTCCCTAAATAGATGTAGAGAACTGAAACTGGGAATCACAAAATATAATCTGACAAAAATTAAAGCAAATTGGTTCCTATCTAGGCAAAACTAAGCAGACTAGAAACTATAAGACATCATTCATGGCTCTTTGAGAACAGAGAGGAGGGAGGGTGAAGGACAGGCAAGTATAAAAGATGAACTTGTACAGTCTAATGTGAATGTCCTGTGGCCACTTGGTGCTTGATGCTTTTGGCTTTGGACTCCAGGTCCTTGCCTCACTGTGCTGCTCTCCCTAGAAGCCACCTCTTTTCCAACTTGAGCATCTCCTTCCAGGGTTAATTGCCTTCAGGGACGCTTGGTTGAGTTGACCACCCTTTCCAGATGGGACCACTGAAGCTAAGGACCACAATTACTAAGCCAGAGGCAACAAAGACATGCTTTTTCCAGTGGTCGGCAAACTGCGGCTCGCGAGCCACATGCGGCTCTTTGGCCCCTTGAGTGTGGCCACGAAGTTTCAATCGCACTGTACGTGTGCGTCCGCACGTGGTATTTTGTGGAAGAGCCACACTCAAGGGGCCGCAGTTTGCCGACCACTGCCTTAGCCCAAGCCCCCTTTTCCTCCAATGTGTAGGTACCACTCCATACATGAACAGCGTTTTTGCTGTAGCTGGGAATCCATCATTTCTCACCACGCTGGTGGAGACAAACACTCACCCTTCGACCCCTCTCTGTGTAGTGGTGTCCAAAGGACCAGTCTAGCTCCTGTTCCTGTTTCCTGCCTCCCTGGAGCAGTGGTCAGGAGCCGGGTGGGAGGGATGGGATGAGAGCAGAGAGGTGGGGTGGGGGTGGGGAGAAAGAGGGCCAGAGTGTGTCAATGAGGATTGATGGTGAGGTGCAAATTTCCCAGGATTTGGTATCAGACACAGCCTGGTTCAGATCACCACTGATCTTGCAGCAATTTCTCATTCTTTTATAATTTTTTTAAATCCTTACCTGAGGACATGTTTTTATTGATCTTTAGAGAGAGCGAGAAAGGAAGAGAAAGAGAGAAAGAAACATCGGTGTGAGAGAGAAACATTGATCAGTGGCCTTCTGTACACACCCTGTCTGGGAATCAAACCTGCAACCCAGGTATGTGCCCTGACCGGGAATCGGACCCGAGACCCTTTGGTGCACAGGACGATGCTCCACTCAACTGAGCCACCCGGCCAGGGCACAGTTTCTCATTCTCATTCTCATCTGTGAAGTGAGTATAATAAGATCTGCCTTCAGGGTCTCTGTAAGCATTGAATGTGTGAAGTGGCCAGCATAGACACCGTGCCTGTGGCTGGGACCCTTCAGTGTTCGCTCCCTCCCCTTTTCCGTCCTCTCTGCTTTAGGAAGTAGCATGGTGCAGAGGATGAGCATAAGTTTTGCAGCAAAGGTGAGATCCTGGCTTGGCCCTGGATGTGCTGTGTGGTCCCGCACAGGTAGCTTAACCTCTCAGAGCCTCCCTTTCCTCATCTGTAAACAGGGGAAGGCGGGTGGGTGAGGGCCCAGCTCTCAGGCTGAGCCTTACACAAGCTAATGCACTTGGTGCAAAGTTGAGGGGGTCACTCATTACATGCAAATTCCTCTTCCATGTTCTTCAGTGAATTGATGGAGTGATTTATCGTTACTCGCCCCTCTAGGGGTGATTGAGTCTTACAAAGCGCGCACACACACATTCGGAAGGAAGTGTGAGGCCAGGAGCAGCTGGGCAGAATACTAACGGAGATGTCTGCTTTCACAGCTTGTCTGCACAACGGGCTGTTTGTGGCGCCCGCTCAGTTGGTATGCCAGCCGTGTACCCACATCACGCCTTGTACAAGGCAGAACCTCTGCCTCGGATGCACGCGGCTCTGTGTGAGCCATGAGGCTTCCGAGACGTCCTGGTTACAAAATCCCCTCTCTGCTATCTCAGGAAGGGGAGCTCCTTTCGTTTTATTTATAAAAATGGCCATTAAAAGGAAACCTGGAACTCATTTCCTAGGCGAACTCCAAGAGTGTTTTTCTACATTTGTCCACAGATGAGGCAAATGTCCTCTTTCTGTTGATACTTGTTTGAAGAACTGTTGGGTATATGGAACCCAGTAAGTGAATAAAACATTTAAAAAATGTTCCCTTTCTAGAAGTCTTCTCAGCACCCAGGTTTTCTGGAACATGGGAAGGGCTGAGTGTTTCCCAGGCTGAAGAGATGGGAGTCTTCCTCTCACATTGCTAGTTCCCTGGAAGCTCCCAAAACATTCATTTTTTATCACCTTCATGTAAAAGGCAAAGGGAGGCAAAAGGATTTCTATCCAACTTCTATGTACTTACCTTGAGCGGATGCCTTATCTTTGTGAACCTTGGTTTTCTCACCTGTGGAACTAGAGGAGGTTGTTAGGAGGATTAAATGCTACAGTGTAGGCTCAGCAGTCAGCACAGAACAGTGTAGCCACTGGCAATGCTCCTCCCTCTGTCCCCTCATTTTCTTCAGAGTCTGTTCAGAAGGGGAGCTAGTTAGGTGGAATAAGGATCAGGCCCTCAAACAGGAACTGCTTCTAGACGGCCACTGAGCCCAAGAGGACAGCAGATCTTCTAGTCTCTTCTGGGCAGCACTTCAGGGCCAGAGAACCCCTTGTGTGGCGAGCCGGCACGGCCATGGCATACTCAGCCCCAGGGCGCCTTATGTGCGGTGCCAGCTCAGCCAGGTTCGGTGAGCCTGAGAGGGGGCGGTGAAGGATTGAGAAAAGTCAAAGAGAAGAAAGCTGGGTCTGGGTGGGACACTGTCCTCCCTGATGGAGAGCCTGCGACAGCGCCACGGACTACAAGTCGTGTCTTTATTTTATAGCAGATTCCACGAGGCAAAGTAAGGGCGTGGTCAAGATGTTTACAACATTCTCGTTAGTAGATCCTACTCAATTATATGCACCTGAACTCTATCAAGCCCACATCACTTAGGCACGTGGGGCCACATGTTCGGACCATAGGTTCAAGCTTACAACTATAGCCTCTGGCTGTAATTGTCTGGGAGGGCTTTGCCCTCCAAGCTGGGACTTGCATGTAGCAGTGAGAGGACCGTGCCCTCTCATTAGTCCAAGGCTTGAACCTGTCCAAACACTGTAGCTGCTCTCCACACCCTGGGACCAGGCAGAGTAAGGCATGTAGGAGAGTTGTCATTGCATATGCCTAGGCGCAGGTCCCAGGGTGCACCTCTTTTTTAAAAAATATATATTTTATTGATTTTTTACAGAGAGAAAGGGAGAGAAAGGGAGAGGGATAGAGAGTTAGAAACATTGATGAGAGAGAAACATCAATTTAGCTGCCTCCTGCACACTCCCTACTGGGGATGTGCCCACAACCAAGGTATATGCCCTTGACCGGAATCGAACCTGGGACCCTTCAGTCTGCAGGCCGACGCTCTATCCACTGAGCCAAACCAGCCAGGGCCCAGGGTGCACCCCTTGCCTGCTCACTAGGCCATGCCTTCCCACCCATCCTTTCTCACCAGTCATTTTGCAGTTGTAGCCACCGGGAACGAGACTTCCTTCTTCCCCACGGTGCCAGTGACATCATCTGGGCGCTGATGCTTCTGGGTGTGGAGCTGGCTGTTTGCTGATTGGCTGAGGTTTAAGCAGCACATGGTGCTCAGCTGAGTGATGCTTTCTCAGGCTAGTTCACGTCGACTGCCCAGGCTCAGCACCTTCATGAGTGACTTCTGACAATTACTTACACTTTCCGAGTCTCAGTTTTCCTCTTCTGCAGAACAGGGGATTAGGCCCGTCTCAGCACTTTCCAAAGTGTCATCTTTGGAATCCTGGTTTGGGAAGATGCTGTGGTTGTCACGTGAACAAAGAGTTGTGGTCAGATAAGTGTGGGCAACACGGGATGAGGTGAAGATAAAGACCCTGACCGGGAATCGAACCGGTGACCTGTTGGTGCATGGGACAACACTTCACCAACTGAGCCACACCGGGCAATATTAGCTTTTCTTATTACTGAGACCAGTGTCTGGCACGTAGAGAAAACACAGTAAACATTGGTTAAATGAATGAATCAAGGAAGGAACTTGCATTGCATGGGACACACTTGGGGAAAGGCTGCCTGCCCTCCTGAGGATGCTGCAGGGATTAGAGGCAGGAGCTGTGGGAAGCACCTGGACATCCCGGTCCCCATTCAATGTCAGGTCCCCTTTCCATTTCCAGGCCAGTGTGTCCAGTCTGGGATGTAAAACCCCAGAGAGGTCAGGCCGAGTTTCCCCTTCTGTTCACTCCTCCGCCTCTTCCTCTGTCGCTCTTTCCCTCTCTCCCTCCTACAGCAATAGTAAATACTTTTCTCAGTACAGTGGCTGGTGTGGTGCCTCGAGCGGTTAAATGCTTCGTAGGGGCTCTGGATGAGGCTGGCAATGACAATTCAGAGTCCTTAAGCCCAGCCGGGTGTGGCTCAGTGGTTGAGTGTGGACCTATGAACCAGCAGGTCGCCGGATTGATTCCTGGTCAGGGCACATGCCCAGGTTGCGGGCTCCATGCCCAGTGTGAGGCATGCAGGAGGTAGCCAATCAATGATCATTGATGTTTCTATCTGTCTCTCCCTCTCCTTTCCTCTAAAATCAATTTATAAAAGAAGAGTACTTGAGGGGTCTGAGCAGCAATGGAAATGAGGTGAATGGATGATGGGGGACAGAAACTCAAGGTCTAAAGAACTGGAAAAAAAAGAGACAGAAAGGACCTTGTTGAAGAGCAATGCTGTTTTTTCTCAATGTACCTAAGAATTAGAGGTGTTTTAATATTCACTTTTTTAAAATCTTAAAAGCCCTTTCCTAGTTTCCTCCTCCATCTTAGCTGTACTTAGTCACTAATTCAAAGCAGGTATTCCTCCCCAGGCCCCTCCTCCGCAAGGTCTGCGCGGCAACTACTTCTCGCGAATTAAAATTGATTTGCTTTGCAACCTTTGTGATTCTTCTTGAGTGAAGAAAAACAACCAACATCTGCCCGGTGCTCTACATTTGCAAGGTGCTTCTGTAAACATTATCCTCTTTGAACTTGGAAACAACCTGGTGAGGTGGGTGTTGCTATTGTCTTCATTTTCTGGTCGAGGGAAAACCAGGGCCCACAGAAGAGAAGCAACCTTGAACAGATGTTAGCGTGGGAGCCTATCCCACAGCATCCAGCTCCAAGCCAGGCATTCCCCCCACCCCCACTCCCCGCTCTGCCTTCCATAGGGAGAGGGTATCAATGGAGGTTATTGATAAATTGCAGGATATAGACTTGGGTCCTTGTATAGCAACAGTACCTGCTGGTTGCCACTGGAGGAACACTGAGGAAGTGTTCTTAAACTCTACCAGCCTCTGAGTCTTACAAGATACCTTTCAATTTTTTTAAAAAAATAAATTTTTATTGATTTCAGAGATGAGGGGAGAGACAGAAACATCAATGATGAGAGAGAATTATCGATCGGCTGCCTCCTTCACACCCCACACTGAGGATTGAGTCCACAACCCAAGCATGTGCCCTGACCCAGAATCAAACTGTGATCTTCTGCTTCATAAGTCAATGCTCAACCACTGAGCTACTCCAGACACCTTTCTATTTTAAGTCAGCTTCCTTCAAATAGCAGAGGAACGGTTGGGAGCCAGCAAGGGGAGATGGAGAGGCTGCCTAGAAGCCTCGATGGATTCCTGGGCTTGTCGGGAGGTTCCCTGATGTCTTTTGGCTTCTGTCCCCCATATTGGTGTCCTCTACAGAGCAGGCCCATCACTGTAATGCCAGCCACCGGGCAGCAGGCCCAGGCACTCAGGCCACCCTGCTCCCTCAGTGCCCAGAAAAGGGCGACAGTAGCAGCTTCTGAATGCATTCCCCTTTGCTCCCTGGGAGAGGCCAGGCCAGAGCAGTTCTCTCTTGGAGATGTACTGGGTCCAGGGCCTGGTGGGACCTGTCCTGCATGCCCATTGTGCTTTAGTCCGGTGGTTTTCAACCAGGAGTAATTTTGCCTCACTTCCTAACCCCTGGGTGCCTTCGACAATGCCTGGAGATAGTTTAGATCAGCGGTTCTCAACCTGTGGGTCGCGACCCCTTTGGGGGTCGAAGGACCCTTTCACAGGGGTCGCCTAAGACCATCGGAAAACACATATAATTACATATTGTTTTTGTGATTAATCACTATGCTTTAATTATGTTCAATTTGTAACAATGAAAATACATCCTGCATATCAGATATTTACATTATGATTCATAACAGTAGCAAAATTACAGTTATGAAGTAGCAACGAAAATAATTTTATGGTTGGGGGTCACTACAACATGAGGAACTGTATTAAAGGGTCGCGGCATTCAGAAGGTTGAGAACCACTGGTTTAGATTATCATAATTTGGTGGAGGAGGGGGGTTGGTACTGGCATCTAGTGGGTAGACAGAGGTCAGGGATGTGCTAAGCATCCTACAGGACAGCCCCCACAACACAGAATTACCCCCCCCCCCCATGTCAGTAGTGCCAAGGGTGAGAAACCCTGATTAGCACTATTCCTTTAGGAGGGTGGATGGAAATGGGGGTCCAGGTGAAAGAAGGCAGCGACAAGGTCATTGCTACCTCCCCGTGTTCTCTTTAGGGATGGGCTCAGACTGCTAAGCAGGTACCTGTCCAGGGCACCCCATCAGTCCCCACCCCCTCCACTTATCTAGCCCTCCCTTGTCCTTTGAATTGTTTGAAACCAGTATTGTGAGACCGGGCAGAAACATCTTCCCGTGCCGGGCCTGCCTTTGGCCGTGGCCTTGATGGCTCCGGTTGGGAATTCATGTCACTGTTTGGAGAGAGTCATATTTTTTTACAGCAACACAAGCCATTTTACCTTTATAGTAATTGTTTTGGAATAAGAAGTAATCATCCAGGACTGACCAACTTGCTTTACTAAGCACTCCTTTCTCACTCCTGGCAAATTGCTTTGAGAATTGAACAAAGCCCGGCTCAATCATGCAGGATATCCATTCCAAAGGATGCCGGGGAAGTAAATCTCTGTTAAGCCAGCCCCCGTCATGCCTCCTCCCCCTTCTTCCCAGGGATCACACCGTGAGCGTGCGCTTCATTGCGCATGGCCCTCGTCTTGGGGATTGGGAACCTTAAGCCTGGGGCTTCACCAGGGCGGTGGCGATGCTCATGGGGCCGCAGAGGAAACGTGCAGCAATAGACTGATCTATTAAAGAGCTTTCGGTCCTTGGGGCTGATGTCAGAGTCAGCAGTTTCCACGTGGCTGTGAAATTAATGGATGGCAGTCTTTCCCTGACGTAGGTGCTGTGGAGTGTGAAACAGGTATTGCATGCAAAAGTAGTCAGTGAGTGGAGAACCCAGGTTCCTCACCGCAGGACTCCTCAAGACCTTTAAATTGTTAAAAAGCTGTGTGAACTGTCAAGAGGAGGAGGTAGCATGTAGCATTCCTCAAATTTATTTGTTCTGAGAGCTCTATTTCTATGGCGTGTCTCTCATGGTGAGTGATCTGCAGAACAGGATTTTGGAATATTGGAAAGGGGAAGGATTCAATCTGCCCTCCTTTGCCCCATTCCCTCCCCTCCTCCTCCTCTTCTTTCTCTTCATTCCTTCTCCTCCTCCCTCCTCTTCTTTCTCTTCGTTCCCTCTTCCTCCTCCTCCTCCTCCTGCTCCTCCTCCTTCTCCTTCTCCATCTCCTCCTCCTCCTCCCCTTCCTCCTCCTCCTCCCCTTCCTCCTCCTCCTCCTCCTCTCCTTCCTCCTCCTCCTCCTCCTCCTCCTCCTCCTCCTCCTCCTCCTCCTCCTCCTCCTTCTCTCTCTCTCTTTCTCAGTCTGTGAGGAGGGAATATACCTCCAGGAAATGTAATGAGTTTTAGTCTTGTCTGGAGCTCCATTCATGTAAGTGGGGGTTTGCGAGGCAAATGGCAACACCATAGGCTCTCTCACTGTAAGACTTGGAAAGTGCTTTCTTCTCCTGGAGGGAACAATCACCAGCCCCTTCCCCAAGCGAACTCCTGCTCACTCACCTTTCAGGGCTCAGCTTCAATATCCCCGCCTTGGAAAAGCTCTTTTCCCCCCTCCACCCAGGGGGGTCTGGGACCACATCCCTTGGGGCTCAGCTACTTCCGAGTTGCATGAACTCATAGGTTCAGTTGGCAACATAAGATTGAGATGTGCTAATGACCTTCACCTTAGTAATCATTTCACCATGCAGACGTCTGAGTGTCTGCATTTCTCCCCCCCGCCCCCCGCCCCCCCGCCCACATCTCAGTTCCCTCGTCTGGAGCAGGGTTAATAATGGTACCTTCCTCATGGTGTCATGATGGGCATGAAAGGAGATGATCCACTTAAAGTGCATACTAAGTGCCTGGCACAGAGTAGTTGCTCAATAAATGTTGCCTATCTTTGTGTCATGCCAAATGAAACAACAAAGACTTCCAAGACAGAGAAATCTGTGCTAAGGAAAGGAAAACAGAACCCAGCCGCTGTGAAGTCCTAGCCGAGGTGTTTTCCTAATGAACAGGGAGTGTGTCAGCTAAGCTTTTGAGGAACCTGGAATTCCCTAGGGTGTTGTAACTGTTCCCTGCTGGCCGTGTAGCCCAGGCTGAACGCTCTCGGTATAGACATCTCGAACCCCGCAGGCACTCATATCTATGAGGAGGGAGGAAGCCATAAATGAGCGTCATTAAGTTCTTACTGATTGCCGAAAAGTAAATTAGAAAAAATAAACAGAGCTGAACATTTGTGTAAACCTCAATCTTTTTGATGTTTTTCAATTAGCAGAGCCATTTTTCATGTGAAAAATTAATGGCTGTCATCTGCCACCTGGCTATATAGAATCAAGTGACAAATGTGTTTTAATGACCACTGGCATATCCTTGGCTTTAGCTAGGTAAGACTAGTTATAGGCCACCTGGGGTGGGAGGAGGCAGGAGGGAGGGAGCTGGCCTTTAGAAAGCATTCGATGTGCCAGATACTGTGGTAGGCTCAGGATCCACACCATCCCTTGAATTTCCTCCATGGCTCATGGAAGCTGTTATTCTCCTCATTTTATAGCTGAGGTTCAGAGAGGTTAAGGAACTTGCCTAAGGTCACACAGGAGATGTGTGGGGCAGTCGATTCTACAGTCTGTGGTCTATTCCACTAAGCCACACTCTGCAGAGGGGGACACTTGGGAGGAAGGTGACTGCTAAGCTCTGGCAGGCCCCCCAAAGAGGCGTGGGGCTGGAGTGAAGTGAAGGAGTTTGAAGTGGGCTGAGTCCAGCTGCAGGATTGGCACGGAGCTCTCTCTCTCTCTCTCTGAATAGCAGAGCATCTGCCATCAAACAGGGGCTTCTGCCTCTGGGAGAGGGGCCATCAGAGCCAGGAGGGAGCCAGGCAGGATGTCTGTGTGAGGAGGGACCTGAGTCAGCAGGTGCTCAGTAAACTTTCAGTGACAACACTGAGCGGTTTGTGAGAACAAGGCGCGTACCAGAGTCAAGGTCCACCTCTGATGCTGGGCAACCCCAGGAGGGTGGGATAGCCGGAAGGAAGGCTGGGTGCTGAGCTGTGTTCTCAACCCGGGGCTGCCTTTTGGGAGAGTGAGGGAGGCACAGAGCCTGCAGGGGGTTCAGAGCCTCAGCCTGGGCAGGGTTGAAACTGGGGTGCAGAGCAGGGGTGCAGTGTCAGCCTCCCGGCAGGGCTCTATGTCCATGACAACAGCTTTCACTGATTGCGGACAGGCCCCTTTATGCGCAGAATCTTTTTTTTTTTTTAATATATTTTATTGATTTTTTACAGAGAGGAAGGGAGAGAGATAGATAGTTAGAAACATCGATGGGAGAGAAACATCGATCAGCTGCCTCCTGCACATCTCCCACTGGGGATGTGCCCGCAACCCAAGTACATGCCCTTGACCGGAATCGAACCTGGGACCTTTCAGTCCGCAGGCCGATGCTCTATCCACTGAGCCAAACCGGTTTCGGCTATGCACAGAATCTTTAATCCTGACAGAACATGGGGAGAAAGGCACCAGGACCCCTCTGTGTAGGCGAGGAGGGGAAGTTCAGAGAAGTGAGGTACCTTGCTTATAAGGGCACACAGGTGCCAGCCGGCAGAACAGAGGTGCAAATCCAGACTTGTGTGTGTGTCTCACTCGCCCCATTCATGCTGCCTCCCTGCCATCCCTACTCAATGCAGACGATCACTTCCTCTGTCCGTTCCTTCCTTCCTGCCTGCATGTGCAGGAGCGGCAGCTGCCCTGGCTCTGCCTCCCTGGGCATTCTACCCCTGGCTGCAGGGAACCTCTTGGCTGTAGGGACAAATTTGCCAGTGGCTGGCGCACACATAGACTTCCCGGACTGAGGGCGGGCCGCTGGACCTGACCGTTGCAGCTTAGCCTCCCCTCTGGCCATGCACCGCTAAACAAGAAAAGAAGGGACCTGCCAAAGTCATCCATTAATTTTAAAGAGTATTTCTGCAAGGCTCAGGGGTGGGCCCATGGGTCCCGGCTGAGGCGAGCCTCTGCTCCCGGAAAGTGAGGCAGGAGAAGGACAGGGTGACTCCAGCAGGTTTCTTGCAGCCACAGGCTCTTCCCAGGAGTTTGATTGATGAGCTTGAACTTGATTTTGAACCTGGTGGTAGATAGAGGTGTAAAGGGTTTCCATCTCTCTTTCATCTGGTTTCCTCTCCCATTTCTAGTTCCCGAGGTTCATAATGATTCCGTTTGCCCTCTTGTAGTGCGGTGACTGTTTTTGCTGTTGTTGTTGCTGTTTCTTTCGGACATGTGGCTATGTTTCCCTGTACACCCCAGTGGGCTCTGGGATGCCACACTCTTCTTTCTGGCATCATAAGAGAGACAGTGTTCCATCCAGCGCAGGCCAGGCTGGCCTCTGAGAACAAGGCTATGATGCCAGGGGCCTGGGATGCCATTGAGGACTGGGATTCCAGATGGTACCCAGCGATGTGAAAAATGTGTTGGGTGAAGACACAATGACTCAATGAATTTGTAGAGGATCCTCGCCCCACCCCCCTTATTTCTAGGATCTGCTCTTGGGCTTCCCGGAGGCTGTCCTCCCAGCACCCGCCCAGGAACTGGGTTCAGACTTGTTGGGAGTGACGGGAGTGACAGGAGTGACAGCCTGGGGAAAGACAGCTTCGGTTACGCACTTACCTACAGTTTCAGGCAGCGCTTCCTGGCGTTGGGCCTCAGTCCCCATTTTGTAAAATGATTTCCGAGCTCTTTGCCTTCTCAGCAGTGAAATGTAAGATGATTTAAAAAAATAATTTTCCCACATTTATTGTGATATAACACTATATCAATTGACATATAACATTTGGTAAGGTTAAGGTGTACATTGTGCTGATTTGATACTTATATAGCAATATGAGTATCACTGTAGCTTTTGCTAACACCTCTATCACATCACATCATGACCTTTTTTAATGGTTAGGGTTACAGTTAGGTGTATAATACAATATTATTACATATAATCATTATACTGCACATTAGATCCTCAGAACTCATTTATCTTAAACCCAGAAGTCTGACCAACATCTCCCCATTTCCTCCACCTCCAGCCACTGGTAACCACCATTCTAGTCTCTGTTTTTATGAGTTTGGCTCTTTTAGACTCCATATATAATTGAGATCATACAGTATTTGTCTTTCTCTGACTCACCTCACTTAGCATAATTTCCTTGAGGTCTATCCATGTTGTAGTAAATGGCAGGATTTCCTTCTGTTGAACAATATTTCATCGTGTGTGTAAAATCACATTTTCTTACCCATTCACCATTAACAAGCATGTAGGTTGCTCCCATATCTTGGCTATTGTGAATAATGCTGAAATGAACATAGGGGTGCAGGCAGGGAGAGAGCTTTTGAGTCCCCATTCCTTGAGAATGCCTGATGATTCTCCACTCACTCTCAGAGCAGTTCTTTGCTCTTCATGTTCAAATAGCCCTGCCTTCACATCTCTTTCCTCTTTCACCCTATCCAGTGGGCATTGCCCGAAGTTCCTTTTAAGATTTTATGACTTTTCTGAAATTATTTTCCAAGCCTGACCAGCTCTCTTTGACCAGCCTTTGTGTTTTTCCTTGGCGGTGTGGGCAGGAGGGGAGCGGCCGCTGAGGGTGCAGGCTTCCTTCTGGGGGACTGACAGCTGCTGTGGCCGCCTGGGGTGTCACGGTCGCTGCTGTCTCTGCAGAGGCAGAGTTAGGCTTTGATCAGGTCACTCTGGTTTGAGAGCTGTTGCCTGGCTGCTCATGGCACCAGGACGTGGAGTTTCTTTATGGTTCACCCTGCAAGGAATTTCCCTGCCACTTCCCAGGGGACCCTGAGCTCCTTGAAGCTGGAACGCTGTCACTTCTGAGTGCTGACAAAGGACTGGGAGATCAGAAATTGGGGTACAGGAGATGGAAACCCTCCTTTATCATTCCTCCTATTTGTAGGAACTCTCCTTTGTATTTGATTCCCAGGGCAGCTGTAACAAGCTTGGCGGGGGGGGGGGGGTGGGGGGGCCTTTTGTGTGGTGTGGTGTGTTTTTTAAGGGGTGAGAAGGTGAAAATAATAGAAGTCAAGGTAACATAGGGCTGCACTCCCCCTCGACCCTGTAGGGGAGAATCCTGCCCGTCCTCTTTCTCCCTCCTAGTGGTCTCAGTGCAGTGCTTTGTGGACCTCAGCTCACAGCCGTCACTTCCATCTCCTCTTTCTTTGCCACAATGGCCTCTCCCCTCGGGTGCTTGTGGTTTTTCCCTTTATTGGACATCCACCATAATGGATCAAGGGTTCATCGCACTCCAGTATGGACCTCATTCTAACCCAATACATCTGCAATGACGCGGTTACCAAATAAAGTCAACAATTTTCTGGTACTGGGGGGTTGGGACTTCCATATTTTATTTGAGGGGAGGCACAAATTTAATGCATAGCATCACCTATAAGTGAGGATCCTGGGTTTTATAGATAAGAAAACAAGCTCAGAAGAAGTTTGTGAATCCTGTTAATTTCGTAGGAATGGG
>NW_005871335.1:408233-575130 GCF_000147115.1 Myotis lucifugus | reverse complement strand
CGGTTCATATAGATTTGCGGTGGAGTGCGGGAAACGTGTAAACTCGGGCCGATTGTAACTGCGTATTACCAAATATTTGTTTGTAATCCACCCTTTTGGTGGATGGAACAAAACCAAAAGACAGAGCCATCTTATATTTTGGCGGGAAATTCACCCGCACTCCAAGTGTTTATATACGTTGTGACATGATCACCACAATAAATCTAGTTAATATCTGTCCCCATGACTTAACTATTTTATAACAACGTTTGTACCATTTTGATCCCCTTTCACCCATTCCTCCTCCACTTCCCCCATAGCAGCCACCGTGGTATTCTCTGTCGCTATGAGTTTGGTTTGTTTGCTTGTTGTAGAGTCCACATATAAGTGAGATCATACAGTATTTGCCATTCTTTGTCTGACTTATTCACTTAGCATAATGCCCTCAAGATCCATCCATGCTATACAAATGCAAAGACTTCCTTCTTTGTTATGGCTGAATCATATTCCATTGTATATAATACATAGCACATTTTCTTTATCCATCCATCTGTTGATGGCCACTTGGGTTGTTTCCATAGTTTGGAAATTGTAAGTAATGCTGCCATGAACATGGCAGTCCATAATTCTCCATTTTTTTTGGATGAACACCCAAAAGTGGAATAGCTGGATCATATATATGCTAGTTCTCTTTTTTTATGTAAAACATAATAGGCATAGTTATCTACTCTATATATCTGCTATCTGCCTACTCATCCATCTATTCTAAGAGTGGTTAACTGCGAAGGTTTTCCATGTGCCAGATACTGCACGCGCGTGTACACACACACACACACACACACACACACACACACACACTCTGAGCTTCCCTCCCGGGTCCCCTGTGCACTGCCCTGATTTCACCACAGGGACCAGGACCCAAGCTTTTAGGCCAGACACTGCTAAGTCATTGAGAGCTGAGTTCTCACAGTAACACTGTTACCCCTGTGAGAGCTGAGTTCTCACAGTAACACTGTTACCCCTGTCTTTAAGACGAGCAAATGAAATAGGCAGAGGGTTGGTAACTCCCCCCAGGAAGTGGCAGAGCCAGCCAGGAGGCCCTGCTGTCTGATGCTCAAGCCCAAGCCCTGAGCCACGGGAAGCCACGCTGCTTCTCTGCCGTGGCCGGTGTGGGGGACTTGCCTCAGTGCCTTCTCTCAGGTACTAACCCTGGCTGTTCCTGAGTGGTGCCTTCAGGGTCATTTGTGACTGACTTCTTTAAAGTCTTCAGCAGTGTTTTAATTTTTAAATGATGTGCATGTATCATTTGCATAATAATGAAGTAAGAAGAACTAGTTGCAGATAATCCCTAAAATGATTTGCAGGAGGCGAAACAGGAAGCAGGGATTTTTTCCTTTCCTTTTCCTTTTTTGGCCAGGCAAAAGAAAGGGCTTTGAGCGCGAGTGGGGGAAGTGACTTTGATCTTGACTATCATTTTCGGGTGCTCTTTGGAGGCTGAAAGATTGAGGGGTCCTCTTGATGCTTACCAGGGCACTTCACGGCCTCGCCTCTGTCTGCCACTAGATGGCAGTCACAGCACAGTGATGGGCCCGCCTGCAGCCTAGAGAACACTTGAGCTCTGTTCCCAACTGCAGAGGTGCTTCCCCATCACAGTGGCAGGAAGGGGCTTTGAGAAAGGGACGCCAAAGCGACATCCCCGAGGACCCCAGCCCCAGGCAGCCGGGCAGTCGCATTCAGATGCTTCCATTCGCAGTAACCCACAGCTCTCCCCGGAACAGGGCTGCATTATCCACTTTGCTTTCTGAAGAGACAGAGAGACAAAATGGCAGAGAGGCTTCCGGGCATGGGATGAGTGCCAGTGAGCCTGGAGAACGGGCTGTGTGTAATCTTGTTTATTTATCCTGTGACATGGGTAGATTTTTTGCTCCATGAGAAGAAAGTGATGCTTGGCCTTCTAGGGGCAAAGGCTACAAGGCCCGTCCCAGGACAGGAAGCTGGCAGCCTTCCCCGGGGTCTTTCTGGGTGAGTGTCTGGGTAGGGCAGCTTCAGTTGAGGCCAAGATTTTAGGCCAGGGAGGAAGACGACCAAAAACAAGACTGGTGAAATGGGGCAGTGCACAGGTGACTGAGGAGGGAAACTTGGAGTGAGTGTGTGTGTGTGTGTGTATGTGTGTGTGTAGGAGGGTACATGGCATTTCCACCACCTGAGATGCCCAATAGGGACTGGCTTCAGGTATGGGAAGTGGGGGTGGATTCCTGTATCAGTTAACATGAGCCGTTATGATAGATGTTGCTTTAAATCTCAGTGGCTTAATGTTCAAAGTGGGTGATCCTGACTAGCAAGCAGGTAGTTCTTCAAGTGGTGATTCAGGGACCCAGGCTCCTTCTGTCTTGTGACTCTGCTATTTTCAACACATGGCTTCTAAGGGCTCTTAGAAAGTTCATAGAAGAGCATGCCAGGGAGGTTTTGTGGACCAGGCCCCAGAGGTGTGAGGCATTACTCTCACTTCCATTCCATTGGCCAGAAATGAGTCAGATGGTCATGCCTAACTACAAAGGATGCTGGGAGATGTAGTCTAGCATGTGCCCAGGAGGACAAGGAAAGGGTTTTGTGCATAACTAGCCAGTCTCTGCCCCAAGACTTATTATTGGAGTGGTCAAACTATAGAGTTTATCCCAAAGACACAATCAGATTTGCACACAGATATTCATGCATGAAGTTGTTCATTGCTCTGTTATTGTTAAAGTAAATATTTAGGATCAACTTGAATATTTAGCAATAAGGGACTAGAGCGGTTCCCAACCTGTGGGTCGCGACCCCTTTGGCGGTCGAACGACCCTTTCACAGGGGTCGCCTAAGACCATCCTGCATATCAGATATTTACATTACGATTCATAACAGTAGCAACATTACAGTTATGAATTAGCAACGAAAATAATTTTATGGTTGGGTCACAACATGAGGAACTGTATTTAAAGGGCCAGAAGGTTGAGAACCACTGGGAGAATCTATGGCCTATTCACACAAAGGGATTCTATGCTGCCACTAAAAATCGTGCTGTAGAAGGATGTTTTTTGGCCCTATAGCCATCATAGGGCTGTATTAAGTAGAAGCCCCAGGTCCCATGTGAGTCAAGGCATCTATTTTTATTTCACTGCTCTGCCACTAGAGTCATACACAAAATATTTACTTAAATATAACCTTTAAAATATATTTTTATTTATTTCAGAGAGGAAGAGAGAGGATGAGAGGGATAGAAACATCAATGATGAGAGAAAATCATTAGTTGGCTGCCTCCTGCATGCCCCCTACTGGGGATTGAACCCGCAATCTGGGCATGTGCCTTGACCAGGGATCGTGACCTTCTGGTTCATAGGTAGACGCTCAACCACTGAGCCACACCAGCCGAGCTAAATATAACTTTTAAAAATATTCTCTCTGCATTTTTAGGGACATGTTTCCTCAAAAGCAAAATTTACAATTGAATTATACCGCACACTTTGTAGGAGACGATTTCATTAGCTCCCAAGTTCAATGTCTGACCCCTATCCCGAACTGTTAGCTGCACAGAGCAGAGATTATGCCAGGCTTGTTTATTGTTCTACACACAGTGCAGGGCTGATCGTAGGCATTTGGTAAATATTTATTGACTCAAATTGAATGGAATGGGTGACGTCAAGTGAAAAAAACAACTTGAGTGAAAAAAATACACACCGAGAAACCCCCTCGAATATTCTATGTAAAAAGAAGTTGAGAGGTTTATACAAAGACTGCAAGAGAGCATATCAGCATAATAGCATTGTGTCATGTTCTTTTGCTTAGAATTTTCTCTATTTTCCATATTTTTACAGCGACTCACTCGTATAATCATTCACATCTATCATTTGCATAGTCAAGATGAAAAGAAACAGTTGTTCATAAAAAAGGCTGCTGAAGGGACCAGAACTGCAATTCTGAATCTGTGCACAACCTCCTGGCAAGGATGGGTGAGGTGTGGGGGCTACTGAAAATCCTTAATGCCCAGGCCCTTAGTTTGGGAGCTGGGCTGGAGCCCAGCCTGGGTGTGAGGAGCTGGGGAGCTCTGAGGCAGGGCCTGGGAGGGAAGCTGACACTTTTCTTTTGGGTATCCAACCTGGGATCTTCCTTTTTAAAAGATATGTTTTTATTGATTTTAGAGAGAAGGGAGAGAGAGAGAAGGGGAGAGAGAGAGAGAGAGAGAGAGAGAGAGAGAGAGAGAGAGAGACATTGGTTGGCTGCTTCCTGCATGCCCCCTACTGGGGGGAGAGAGAGAGAGAGAGAGAGAGAGAGAGAGAGAGAGAGAGAAACATTGTTTGGCTGCTTCCTGCACGCCCCCTACTGGGGATCAAGCCCTCAACCTGATCAGGAATCGAACCAATGACCTTTCGGTTCATGGGACCACCTTCAACCAACGGAGTCACTTCGGCTGGGCTCCATCCTGATATCTTCCTGGCATTCCCTCGGAAGGGTGAGCATGTCCCTCGTCTGGACTAAGAGTAGTATGGGTTTAGCCTCTGGGGAGAGAAGTGTGGGGTTGGGGGGAGAAGTCTCCTAGGCTGGGCAGTTGGGTGTGTATCCTTTCTAGGAGCTTCCCACCTTCCTAGGGGTGCCAGATAAAATACAGGATCCCAGTTCAATTTGAATTTCAGGTAAACAATGAATCTTTTTTTTTTTTTGTATAACTATGTCCCAAATATTGCACCTTTCACATAACTCTACCAAGTTCAGGATCCTTGTTTTGGTGAAACATCTTGTTGCATAAGAAGTGAGGGAGTTGCATAAGCCCTTATTGTCTTCGGACCCAAAGCCCAGTAAAATTAGTCTCCTGACTCTGTCCATCCACCTCCTTTCCCTCTTCTCAGCCTCGCCTTCCTCCTGTAGGATGGTCAACAGTGATGTCCAAACCCAGGGTGGCATTGCCTACCTCAGGCGGTGTAACGTCACGGTGTTTCCCTTGGAAAAGCCCTCCCCCGGGGTGAATCAGACCCTGCAGACTCTTCCTGGGGCCTCCCAGGGCTCACCGCCTTCAGCAGCCCCTTCTTCTGCTGACTCTGCTCTCTTCTGGGTTGCCATCTCCCAGGTCCGTGTCGGCGGGCCCTCAACAAGGTCGCGAGGCTCCCAGCAGGCCACCTTCCTGAGGTTTTTCTCAAGATGGCTCACATTTTTAGCAGAACAGACTGAATAAACATGACAAGCATTGTCATAGACATTGAAAAGCATTCTCTAAAGCCATCCTGTGGTGTGCTGGCACTGGGTGGGGCAGAACAGGGGGGTGAGGGAGGTGAGAGGGTCTGTGGAGGGGAGAGAAGCCAGGGAAGCCATGTCCAGTGTGAGAACTCAGGTCGGGCCGGTCTGATCCTGGAGGTCTTCAGGAAGCAGAGGAAGAATCCGGGGCCATGACCAGGAGACAGAGCAGAGGACAGGATCATCTCGCCAGCAGATGGGACACATGGGTTCAGAGCAGCGCACGGGAGGGTCTGACTTGATTCCAGCAGGTGATGCCTTTGAGAGGGCCAAGGCCAGGTGCGGGAGCCCACAGGTACGGGGTGCGATGGTGACCGAGGCCCGCCTCTCCCAGGCCCCTGTCAAATAAAAACCAAATCGTTCTCTCGGGTTGCTTATTGGTTCTGAAAAGCAAATCTTCAGAGGAGGGCTGTGAATAAATCATCCACGGATATGGAATTTTCCATTTTTCAAAAGATCAAGTCGAACCAGGTGAAATTGACCTACAGAACCAGTGAGTTACCTGCCATGATTAGAACACTGCACACGTGCACAGGTAGACACCTGCACGTAAACATGTACTGCTGGCACAGGTAGACTTTGGTTACTAGGGGTTGGCAAATGGGCTCAGAAAACCCAGTCCTGCCGCAGACAACTGCGGTGGCTAACGTCATCGACAGACGTCATCAACAGACATCATCGACAAACCGGCTCCAGGAGTTTTTCTCGGAATCGCCAATTGAATTGAACAAGTTTGCACAATCTCCTCTGCGTATTTGGTGCCTTCTTCGGAGAAACTACTACGCTTCTAGTTTCTCTAAAAGACCCCCCAGCTTTGGTGGGATGTGCCCCCCAGCCTATCCCAGGGAGCCAGGGCAGAGTCCCGCTGGGGCCAAGTTCTCTTTGCTGCAAAGCCCACAGTAATTTTGAAAATGTCAGCCACACCCTGAACTATGGTGTGTGTTGCTATTGTCACCTTATATATTAGCTATAACTTTGTGGGGTGGGGGTGGGGGGCGGGTACCTAAACCTTCTAGTCAAAAGGCTTCCTGGATTTGGTACTTTTCAACTGCTGTCCTATGCCTCTGCCCCTGTGACCTCCTGCGGTATCCACAAGTGAGAAGGAAAAGCGAAGGGGACAGGCAGAATGTGGAAACCCCACCCAGGATCAGGGACCGTGCCAGTTAAAATAGCAGGAGGCACAAAGTTTCAATGAGGCTGAAGATAGAATGATCTGGAAAGGTCCAGAAACCAGGGTAGCAGAGTGTTTGGTCTATGAGTATCATGTGGAATGCAGTCTGTTGTGACGAGGTGGTGTCTTCTTCAACTGTCTTGTTAGCTGTGTGACCTTAGGCAAGTTTCTCAGAGAGGCTCAGGTTCCTCATCTGTGAAATGGAGAGAATGGTTCCCACCTCATGGGGTGGCAACGAGTGTCCGATGAAGAAATAAAAGGGGAAGCATGTTATAAACAGCGGGAGCTGTGTGTAAGCGTCACATGTGGAGGGCAAGTAAAGGAGGGAAGAGGTAGTTTCTCTGAGACTTGGAGAAACAGACCCTCAGGGAGTGATCCCAGTAGTCTACGGAGGAGGAACGGACTGCTATTCTGGGTGGGTGGACAGGAAGGGAGCAGGGTTGCTAGGGAACCAGCCGGAGTCCTGCTGGGATGAAGGATGTGATGCAGGATGCCAAATGTTCACGATCAATTCAGGCTCCTCAGAGCTGCCAGCGACGGAGGGTCCCTCCTGCCTCCCAGGACCATTGTCGGGCTCCAGCCGGCTGTTCTCTCAAAGGTCTGGCAACACAGAGGCCCCAGGAGCATCTCCCTTACAGACTGTTTCCAAGGGCTTAGAAATCGTACATTGTGGTATACGTTTCTCAAGCATCAATGGCCATGAAACATTTTAGAAATCATAATGTAGTAATATTCAGCAACAGCAGTTTGAGCAGCAATGTTCAATAGTCAACACCGAAATCTAGAACGTACATGTGAATTACAGGACAAGGTTCCTCATATAACTTGTGATCTAATAGATGCTCCTGAGCTTTCATGATACCAGGGACTTCCCCTGTCCCAGCTCTTGTCCTCCTTGCGAGGAAAGAATCTTACATAAAAGTGATGGAGCCTGGTCAGTGTGGCTCAGTGGTTGAGCATAGACCCATAAACCAGGAGGTCATGATTCAATTCCTGGTCAGGGCACATGCCCAAATTGCAGGCTGCATCCCAGTGCAGGAGGCAGCTGATTAAGGATTTCCTCTCATCATTGATGTTTCTATCCTTCTCTCTCTCTCTCTCCCTTCCTCTCTCTGAAATCAATAGAAACATATTTTTAAAAAAGTGACAGAATACAACTCAAAGTAACTTAAGCCAAAAAAGAATTTCTTGGCTCAGTTATTGAAAACATCAGTGGGACAGCAAATTTTAGGGCTCTGGGTGTCTCTTGGACTAATTAGCTGGCCCCATCACATACCAAGAGGCTTGGGGCAGGGCCATCCCATAGGCTGACAGAACAGCTCTGTAGAGGGCAGAGGGTGACATGTGTCCCCGCCAGCAGGGAGAGGACCAGCGGCTGCTCCCAGGCTGAGGGTTCTCATCCGAAGACCCTGCCTGGTGCTCGTAGGCCGAAGGGCTGCTCGGGCCTCCCGGAGCACGTCTGTAATTGATTTTGCTTTAGAGGATTTCATGACCCTTCTTGAGATAATAAAAAGGACTAACATAAAATTCTCCCAAACAAAATCAATTGCTTTCGTTTCCCCACCAGCACAGAGAGGCAGCCTGCGTTCCTCTGAGTGGGCAGACTACTGAAGCGTGGAGCCCGGGGCACAGGGGAGGCGTGCTGCCTGGTCTGGAGGGCGTTCATGCCAGGTGGCGGTAGGAGCCATGTGGGTGTGAGTCGCATGCTCTTCCTAGACCTTTGCGCTGTTCTTCAGGAGGTTTCTACTTCTTTTGACAGAAATCTTTGAAGTTGGTTGGCTTCCTAGTGCCAGAGGAGGCCAGGGCGTGCACCTAGGGCTCAGGCATGGTGGTGACAGGTTAAAGGTGGAGGCTCCGAGCTAAGCATTAAGTTGCTGCCGGGAGAATGAGCCCCTGCATCTTCAGGGGAGCAGTAAGCATCAAGCTGCTGCAGGCTCCACTGACAGCGAAGCAAAAAGCATCCTTTGTGGTGAGAGCAAGGACCAGGTGCTCAGCAGCCTACCTGGGACTTCGCTTCCAAAATCCAGGTGAGCTCCAGCCTCCAGACCAACCCAACTCAGTGCCTCTAAAGACCCCACAGGTGAGAAGGAGACGGAGCATGTGCTTTGGAACTAGGCAAAACCACGCTTGGATTCTGGTTCTGCTTCCTGCTAGTTGAGTGACCTTGGACAACTCAGCCTACCTGTGCTCATCTATACATGGAGGCTAATGATGTGCGTCTTTGGTTCTATTGATAGAAGGATCATGTGAGGTGCAGAGCTTGGCTGGCAGTACAAAGCAGTCATGCTTAGTCTGAAAAATTAGAACGGTTGACTATCTTATCGCACAGTCCATTAGGAACATCACCTGCTGCGTTGGTTTATCCAGCGTCTTCTCTATCGGTGTCCTAGCTCAGATCATAAGTCGCTGACTGCCTCTGGGCAAGAGGCTTCCACTCTTTTGGCCTTGGTTTTCTCATCTGTAAGAAGAGGCTGTAAGATAAGATCATCTCCAAGGTCTCTCCTTGCAGGGAAGCCCTGGGGTCTTCTGGGAAAGGAGCGTGAGTTCCCCAAAGCTCAGTCAAGGCCGACCACTTACAAGACTGCTAGAAAGCAGGGGTGCCGCCCTCTGCATGCAGGGGCCTGGAAAGACCCAGGCAGGGAGACTGCTATCTCTGTATCTGCCCTGCTATTTGACTCTCAGATTGTGTGCTTTGTTAATATAGCTTGAAGCTGCCAGTCCAGGAAGATCTGTGAATTACAAATAGTTTTTCAATACCACATGCCACTTGAATACGATATCAAAGATGACTTGTCCTTATTGGCAATCTACGAGTATGGAGAATTATCCTTTTATAATGAGTTTTGCATGTAGTTTCAGGACAGAAAAGCCAATGTTGTCAAAGATAGGTGACCCGAGGTGCCCAGAGCAGCAGTATCACCATAACATGGCCATTTTAATGGACATCCATGAACGCTTGCTTGCAGTACTCAAGAATTGGGGTTGGCTATTATGCAAGAGCCAATCTACCTCCTCTAGCCCTCAGAAAGCTCAGCCCAGGGAGTTGTGTGGCATGGTCTGCCACTTTTCCTGGGACCACAGACTGACTGCAGGATTCTTGGAGGACTGTACACGGTGATGTACCCATGTGTGTGCCAACTGATGGGCACTTCTCGGTGCTGGGGGAGGAGGCTGCACCTCGTAGGGAAGAGGACACTGGAGCTGGAGACAGGAGCTCCCAGTCTTAGTCCTGGCACGTATCCTTCTTTGCTGTGTGGTTTTGGGTCAGTTGTGTCATGTCTCTGAGCTTCTGCTTCTTGCTCTACAACATATAGAGGTAGCCCTGTGCTCCTTCCCTCCCGTGTAAGATTGTCAGGAGGGGGTGTGAGATAACGTGTTGAAAATGCTTTGCAAAGTGTAAAGTTCTATATCTATGTCTATGTCTATCTCTCTCTATAAATCTATCCATGAGTTATTCTGCTTATTGCAACCACTATTGCTTATTGATTATTATAATTACTTATCAGTGAGGATACTATCAGTCTCTGGGGTTAAAGAGAGGATTCTAGGGGAAGGTTGTTTAGTGGTGGGGTCTGGCTTTGACCTTGCTTCTACCCATGCAAACATAAACTCTCCAGTGGTGTTTTTTTTTAATCCTCACCTGAGGATATGTTTTTTTTAAAATTGATTTTAGAAAGAGAGAAGTGGGGAGAGAAACATTGTTTTTTTTAAAATTGATTTTAGAAAGAGAGAAGTGGGGAGAGAAACATTGATGTGAGAGAGAAACATCAATTGGTTGCCCCCTATATGAGCTCTGACCAGGGATCAAACCTGCAACTTAGGTGTGACTGGGAATGGAACCTGCAATCTTTACAGGATGACATTCCAACCAACTTAGTCACCCATGGTTTTTGAACTTTGCTTTGTGTAACCTTCGATTTTTCGTAGAGATATAGGGTTTCTGCAAATGTTGGATCATCACTGCTGTTGGAGCCCAATGGCAGGTCTTGCAGCAACTGGTGGAATTTCAATCTACCTCCAACTTTGGCCCTTGGTTACCTTGGTTATCCCCAAATACAATTATCCAGAACTATCTATAAAGATCATGTTGAGGAAAAGCCTCTGGACCTCTCTGACTACACAGGGTTCCTCTCCTTCTCCCTTTCCTGGGGCATCTACCGAAGAGCATCTGTTCAAACATGCTGCTCTAAGTTCCTTAGCCAGGCAGCGCGGGGAGGCAGTGGAGCGCTGGCAGGAGGCTTGTCCTTGCAGAGTGCAGGAGTAATTAAGGTGGCAAGAGGAGGGAGGGGGGCAACCTGGATTTCATCACTTGGCAGCTTTGGCCCTGGAGAATACTTCATGGCTTGGGAAATGACCCTTTCGGCACACTAGCATTTTTCCTTTGACTAAATGACAAACATCCATCATGTAATACATCCCTCGCAACATTTCAGCCTGTCACTAATGACCTTATTGCAAAGAACATTTGATTTAAGACTTAAACCTTTCACGACAACCTCTCTTTACATACAGTTGAAATAAAATGAATATGGCCTTAGCCTGCAGTCAAGTAGTAAAACCATGACTTTTCTGGGTTTAGGCATCAGCAGTCTCCTTTTATCCCCTCCTCTTCAAGTCTTTAAAACAAATGTGATTAAATCAACCCCCACTGGGTCGTGGAAATACAGTTAGATGACTTCATACCTTTTTGACCAACGGATGGTATATTCTCGGAGGAGTCAAAAGAATTATCTTATTTTAGGAGTCAAGGTCTGTTATTCTCTCTGATCGCTGCTCATCAGATTCTAGACCGATGGTCCCTGTGGTGGAGGAAAAGATTGAAGTCTGGAGAACGGACAGTGAATATTGTAGCTGCATCTGACAACTTCTGTAGAGCTGAAGCGATGTTGTTGCTTCCATTAGAACCTTTACTTTAATATGCATGCATCTGCAATATCTATCTATCTATCTATCTATCTATCTATCTATCTATCTAAATAATTTTGTATTTAAGCACTGATTTTATAAAATGTGGACAACATTTTATAAAGGTGTACAACATTATGTAAAGGTGAACAACATTTACAACTTAATTTGTTCATGTAAATCACCTTCAAAATACATTGCACCTAAGATGTGTATAGGATTTTGCACACATTTGGGAAGAAGTTACATAAAAGCAGCTGCTTTTTCAATAAACTTGGCCAGTTTATTTTTTAAACAATTTTTTAATTATTGGTTTTATTTTAAAGATAGAGAAAAGGAGAGGGAGAGGGAAAGAGAAACATCATTGTGAGAGCAAAACATCGATCAGCTGCCTCCTGCATGCCCCCTACCGGGTATTGAGCCTGAAACCCTGGCATGTACCCTGACCTGGAATTGAACCTGCAACCTTTTGGTGCATGGGGCGACACTCAACCAACTGAGCCACACCAGCCAAGGCAACTTGGCCAGTTTCATGTCTCTTGATCAGCTGACCACAGTCATGCAGGTGAGAGTCATCAGGACTTTGTTGTATGTATTGAACCATCCCCGGTGATGACTCAGCTTCTCTTCTTTTATTTTTTTTATTATTTATTTAAAAAAAGTATATTTTATTGATTTTTTACAGAGAGGAAGGGAGAGGGATAGAGAGTTAGAAACATCGATGAGAGAGAAACATCGATCAGCTGCCTCTGCACACCCCCCACTGGGGATATTTCCACAACCAAGGTACATGCCCTTGACCGGAATCGAACCTGGGACCCTTGAGTCTGCAGTCCGACACTCTATCCACTGAGCCAAACCGGTTATGGCCCATCTTCTCTTCTTTTAGAGTAACTCAGGACATAAAGCCAAATGCTTGCTTAACATTTTTTGAAGAACTTTTTGTAGATGGCATCTTTCTCTCTCTGACTTTCAGCCACATTGTTGCTTTAAGGTCAAGTATAACTTGGTTCCTCATCTGACATGACCTCAAGTATAAAAAGGAGACATATGTAATACTCTTTGTAATACTTTAAGCAATAAAACAATTTAAAAAAATAATAAACCTTATTCTCTCTCTCTAAAAAAAAAGTATAACTTGGTTCCTCATCTGACATGACCTCAAGGCCAGGAACCGCATCACCACACACGGGTATTTATTGAATGACAGGCTGACTTAAGGAATGACATTCTACTCTGCCATCCAATATGGTAGCCATTAGCCATGCATAGCTATTTAAATTAATTAAAGTTGAGTAAAATAAAAAATTTGGCTCTGTTTTTCATGACTTAGTTTCTCATGTTGGCTGAGAACAGATTCTGGCATTTTCTTCAGATAGGGGGGCCGGTGGTAAACTTTTTGAGTCCATGAGTGTCTGAAAGTGTCTTTATTCTAGCCTCACATTTGATTGATAGCTTGGTTAGGGCAAGAACTTTAGGCTAAAAATAATTTTCAGTCAGAATGCTAAGCGGTTACTTCATTGTCATATTGCTGCTGCTAAGTCCTAAACTAGCCCATAGAGCTAGTGATGAGGGAGAGGAAGGGTGTGGGGGGAGGAGAAAAAGACACACACACACACACACACACACACACACACACACACAGATGGAAGCTGCAGTATGTCTTTTACAATCTGATCTTGGGAATGACTTACATTGCTTCTGCCATGTTCTATCGGTCACACAGACTGACCCTGGTGCAGTGTGGGAGGAAATAACACAAGTGTGTGAGCGCAGGAGATGGGATCATGGGGGCCATTGTTGAGCTTGGTTATCACAGGGTCTATGTTCCCTTTATACAGATCTTCTAGAAGTCCATTCCCAGCACCCCACTTTTCAAGCTATCTGTTGCCTCTCATCTTTTTTGCCTTGCTGAGGGCCTGAGGGGATGAACAGGTTTGCTTCTCATGATCTTTTTCTCCGGGTGCTCGGCGTTGACCTTTCTCTGCCATGTCATTTTCCTGCCTCTTTCCTTCTCCATTTCTATATGTCATGGTTTGATTTTACAGATCACTTGCAGCCTCATTAATATGGAGTTTTTGCTTCTGTATCCTGCCCTTCTTGTTATTTTGGGGCGATTTTTGAGAAGGGAAGGGGGTAGAAAGAGTTCTGCTTTATCATTGAGGGAATCAAAAGTCTTTCCAGGAAATCTCCAGCTGGGCAGCCCAGTTTTGCTCTTTGTCATGTATCTTCTATGCTCTAAATTCACTCAGGACTTGAGATTTTCAGTTCAAAAGCCAAGAATTGACTCACTGTTCTCTGTATTTGGCTATGTGATTCCTCCCCTAAGATAGCTGGCATGGAATGAGTGCTCAGATTTGTGGATAGATAAAGAAAATGTATGGAGCTGGGATACCCTGGTCATTTATCAAAATGTTATTCTGTTACAGTAGTTAAAGATTAGAAAAATTAAAGACCAGGAACACTGGGAGCACCAGGGAGGAATTGGGCACGTAGCCATAAGGCGTGCTTTCAAACTGAGAATGGCAAACACAAGAAAACTCCAACCTGAATGCTAGAATCCAAGAAGAGGAGACCTTGGCAGGTTATCTGGGGGCACATTGGCACACCAGCATTTGGTGACCCTGGCAAAATCTAGCTAAAGAGAGCATCTAGCCAGTTCTCTCCCTGTACAAATGGGCAAATTAAGATGGGAAGGGACTAGACCAAGGTCACTGAGTCAGTTAAGAACACAGATGGAATCTGAACTTTGGTCTTAATTTTGGTGCTTTTATCCTTGCACCATGAAGGCTTACACATTAAAAATATTTTTATTAATTTTTAGAGAGAGAAAGGAAGGGAGAGGAGAAAGAGAAACATCAATGTGAGAGCAGAACATTGATTGGCTGCCTACTGCATGCCCCCTCCTGGGGATCTAGCTTGCAACCAGGGCATGAGCCCTGACCCCGGAAAGGAAAGGGAAGATTTAAAGTGGGAGGGAGTTAACCTGCTAAATTCCAAAAGGAGCTGGTGACTCTGCCCCAACTTTCCAAGTAGAACAACATAGTGTGGCTGCTGCTCCCTTCCCTTCCAGTCTTCCACAACAGCCTCTCTTATGCTCTGTCCTGGAAGTACACAGGGAAGGGAATTTTGCGAAGTTTACTTGAGCCTAAATAAGCTAACACATCACAGAAGCCCTGAATTTGTCTGGCTGGAGTACTGGATGGGAGGAGTTGCCAAGAATTGGTGTGTGTGTGTGTGTGTGTGTGTGTGTGTGTGTGTGTGTGTATGAAGCAGGGCAGTGGTTGTGAAAGTGAGCACAGAGGAAAGAGTTGGGAAGGACCTTCACAAGGTGGAGGGAACTATTCTGAGGGCTGAGCGGTAGGAGGCTCTTTTCTTTCTGCTCCTCTCCCCACTGCCTTGAACATTAGTTCCTGAGAGGAGTGTGGGGACCGTGAAAACCAGCGTTCTTTTCTTTTCATTTTCTTACTTTACAGTCCAAGTTCTCCCATAGGGTTAGAGAGCTGGAAGTCCAGAAGACTGGTTTCAGGCTGGAGCCACCCAAAGCCTGTGAAGTGCATTGAGGACTGGGACAAGGAAGGTCCCACAGGCTTACTCACCAACGACTGAAGATTTTTCAATAATGAGGCCAGTCAAGGGTCAGCATCTCAAGCAGATTTTAATGGTCTTGTTTTCAACTGTAATAGTTGTGTTGTGGGTGGTTTCTTAGGGGTAGTTGTCTGGGTGCACAATTTTGGCTGAAGCTAGACACTAGTAAGAGAGAAAATAAAGAAGACTCTGTTTCTGAGAAGCAGGTCAAAAACACTTTAGGTGCCAAAGAGTGGCTCATGCCACAGGATTTGTGGCTGAGCCATGGAGTCAATCAGTACTTCCCTTTGTAGGGCTTCCTGCCTTCAGAATCCCTCTGGATCCGGTCATGCTCAATGGCTCCTAATTTAGAGAACACCAAAGACCATCTTTCTTTGTGTCTAAGGGTAGATGGCCTCCATCATTCATCCATTCAACAGCTTTCTGAGAGCTTATTATGTCCCTGGCTCTGTGGGAGGTCCTGGAAATACATCCTTGGCCCTTGGGAACACATGGCCAAGTGGGCAAGGGTGAAAGAGGTCTGGTGGTCCTGTTCAATGGGGTATAGAGTGATTATTGGCCTTCCTCTTGATCCTCATCGCCATTTCAGACCATTACTCATCCATCCTCGTGGAAAAAACTTTTCTCTGAGGTTATCCTTATCTGGCCAACAAAGCCAACAAGGTTTAGAGGGGCAGCATTAATGTGGCTGGGCCTCGAAGGATGGGCAGTTATTCCAGCTGAGAAAGATGAGGGAGAGGCTAAAGAAGGGCATTCGAGGCAGAGCAAAGAGAGGTCAAATGTGTCCTTAGAATTTTAGGCTGCTGGGTACCTCTCTCAGTTTCCAGTGAGATTACCCTCCTGGCTCCAGAAAAATGCTTTATTGCCTAACCCCTGGGAGAATATTTGCTATTCTCCATCTACTTTGCAGAGTTTATAGCCCTGTTTCTAGGAAATTTTGTCCTTTAAGGTAACAGAGAAAGAAATCAATGAACTGCAAGGGTCCATTTAGCATTGAGACCGATTTAACGTGGGAAAGGTACAAGGATAAATGTCTGTGTGCAAATTAGGGTTCTTTTCTACAATTGTGTTTGCATAAATGGCTCATGGCCAAAGATTTCCCTCCGGAGAAGGCGGAGTCTTTTTTTTTTCCTTTACCAATCCCTGAGGAAGTGTAATTGACATGAGGTTTGTGGGCTCCCTCAGTAATTTAACCCATTTATCAAAGCAGATCTTAAATTAAAGAGAAATAACACGGTTTCATATTTTTTTGACTTGTACGGTGGTTGATCAGCCATAATTTCCGAGACACCGATGCAGTATGCAAGAGAAGAAGCCTTTGATTAGATTTAAACAAAGTCTCGAATAGCGTCTGAACTGGGAAAGGAAAGCGGCACTGCCCTTTGATTCTGCAAAAATAAAACCAATTTGTCTTGGAAAAACTTATCTCAATTTCTTTCTCTTTTCCTATTTGCAAGTTAAATAGGATTAAGTCCCAATCAGCCATTTATTTTACACTTGCCAAGTATGGAGACTTAGACTTGGCTGGGAGTCAGATCTCCTCATGGCCAAGTTGAGCGTCAGGTGGTCTGATTAATAGGGACCTTAGGAGCTGCTTGTGGTATCATCTTTTCCTACTTAGAAAATGTGTCATTTTCCCCTCCTTGTAGCTTAGAACTCTGTCTCTAACATCTATAGACAACATATAACTTTTCAGAATGCAGAGCATGGCCAAAGACATTGGAATTCATAATGTAGGGCGGCATAAAAGGGATATATAAATTCACAATATCTGAGATCAATGGCTACACAAAGTTCTAATGTTTTATTTTTTGATATTCATTTTAGCTTCCATTTTGCTTTCAAGACCCCAGAGAACAAACATTTGGTTTCTTTTTTGCCACCATGGAGAAGGGTTTTTGAAAACTGAGAATCTACTTTCGTGGTGGCCAAGCTCCAGCGATAAACAAAGCCCTTTCCTAACTCACTCACCCGGGGACTGAGATGTCAGAGTAGATAACTGTTTGAGGGAGGAACTGAGGTTTCCTCAGCTACCCTGTCGCCTCCTGAGCACAGTCAGATGGTCTTTATAGAATGGAAATAAAAATCTCTCTATCTTTGTTTTTTGTTGGCACAAGAATTTTGGCTCAAATAAGAGCTTAGGACCCCTACGCTGAGGCCTTGGGAAAGGGAAGCACAAGGGATAAATATGTATGTACATAGCTGCTCACTATACCCAGCTCTTTCTCTCTCTCTGTGTTCGTAACCTGTGACTGCCCTAAAGGGAAAGATTAAAATTCAAAGCATGCAGATCCTTGGCTGTTTGATTTCAGACCCAGATTTGGAGACAGGCTGCTAAACATACTCAGCACGCATCCTACTCTCCTTTTCTCTGTGTTCTGTTACACTGGGCTCAGCAGAGAGGCAGGACCCTGCTAACTGTGGCCTGGAAGGATCCCCTCTCTCCTTCCTGATGGCCAGGAGTCCATTGTTCTGACTGAGAGTCTCCTAACCTCCCTCTATCTCTCCAGTATTTTTGAAACTGATGAGGCTTGGAAGGGCCTGGGTGGGAGCAAGCTCACGTTTATTTGGCTACCTTTCCATGGGCTGGGGCCAGTGGGGAAGGCTTACCTATACAGGAATGTCTCACCTCCCTCTTGGGAGGACAGTCATGTGGTCTTGAGGCCCACAAGATCTTAGAGGTAAATGAGACCACTGATAGATATTAGGAGGACAAGGTGACTCCACCTGCCATGATTCTGGGGAGTGGCTAAGGTCTTCCATGGGTTAGGATCTTTCTTTTTATCGGCCTGCCTTTTAATCCTTGGCTTTTTAAAAATATATATTTTATTGGTTATTTTACAGAGAGGTAGGGAGAGGGATAGAGAGCTAGAAACATCGATAAGAGAGAAACACTGATCAGCCGCCTCCTGCACACCCCCTACTGGGGATGTGCCCGCAACCAAGGTACATGCCCTTGACTGGAATCAAACCCGGGACCCTTCAGTCCGCAGGCCAATGCTCTATCCACTGAGCCAAACCAGTCAGGGCAATCCTTGGCTTTTTGAGGTCAATACTCAAATGGGCAAATTTTGCATTAATCATTGAAAGCTTAGACAGCAAGGCTAGGTTCCTTGTCCTGTTGGACAATGACTGTCTTAGGCCCAATAGTATAGAAGGACATTCCTAAAGTCTTAAGATTGGCACTCTCATGCATGTTTTGAACCTCATGGACCTTTGGAGGAAATGAACAGCTTTGCTTCTTAGCAGCTGGCAGCATTAGATTCTAGGCCCTGTGGTATCTTTTACTCTACTGGGCTGTCAGCTGTAGGGCAAGGAAGTGGGAGTTTATGATTAGCAATTCACAGAGTTTTCATTTAAATAGTTAGGCAGTTTATTATTACTAATTATTGGGTAGCTCTGGCCAGTGTTTTGCAGTGGTTAGAGCATTGGCCCATGCACCGAAGGGTCATGGGTTTGATTCCCAGTCAAGGGCACATACCTGGGTTGCAGGTTCAATCAGTCAGGGCACATGAGATAGGTTGAATATTGCACCCCCCCACAATATGCCCACACCTTAATCTCCAGAACCTGTGAATATAATTTTATATAGAAAAAGGGACTTTGCAGATGTGATGAAGAATCTCCAGGCGGAGATTACCCTGGATTATCTAGGTGAGCCAATGTAATCACAAGGGTCCTTAAAAGGGAGGCAGGAGGGTCAGAGTCAAGGAGAAGGCAATGTGATGAAGCACAAGTTGGAGGGATGTGCTTTGAAGATGGAGGGAGGGGCCATAAGCCAAGGAATATAGGCAGCCACTGGAAGCCGAAAAAAGCAAAAAAAAAACAAAACAAAACCAAAAAACACAACAACAACAACAACAAAAAGGATCTTCCCCTCAGAACCTCTAGAATGAAGCAGTCTTCTTTCTTGACTTCAGCCCAGTGAATTGGAGTTCAGACTTCCGACTTTCAAAACTGTAAGAGTAAACATGTGTTTTTTTTAAGGTACTAAAATTGTGACAATTTGTTACAGGAGCAATAGGACACTAACGCAGTCGTATTCTTATAACCTCCATTTTTTACAAACAAGGGAGCTCAGTGAGGTTGAGTAATTTGCCCAAGGACACACAGCTAAGTGAGAGATGGAACAAAGCTTTGGTCCCAAGACTGTCAGACTCAGAGCCTCTTCATCTCTCACTGCTTTGCTGATTTTGCTGCCTGAGGAATCTTCTTTCGTAAGCACATCTTTGAACACATCGGCAGGTGAATACAGGGGTACCTGGAGCCGGAGGATAGGTGGGATGGCCTCTCTACATCTTTCCTTTCAACAGTGCCAGGTAGTATATTTTTGCCAATTGCGCAAAAGTGCAGTAACCTGCTGCGGCCCCAGCGGCCGGGTCCTCCCAGTTAGATCTGGCACCAGGGCCTTTAGGTGCCTGCTTCTTTGAAGATGCAGGAGTAGGTCTGATTTATTACGGTGCATTCCCCGATTTCATGCCAAATGATTCAATTACAGCCCCCCTCAGCACTCTGGAGAGATTTCCTGCTGGCTCACAGAGATGAGACCGGGGGTGGCCTGGAGCGTGTAGGAAAATTTCACCTTATTATTTATTGAAGGGGAAAGTGGCATCTCTCCCACTTTGCAGTAGGTTAGTTAATCACCACGTATGAGAGAGAGGGAGGAAAAACCTTCCCGTTTCCAAAGCGAAGCCAGGTTTTAATGAGGAAATATGGCAATGTTTTTATTTTATTTTCCCTGGCAGCCTCATGCTTCTCAGTTCAGGGTTACTCCTGTGCCATTGTAAGGAATGAATGTTTATTGACTTCCCACTAACATTAAAGCAATGGCTCCCATCTATTAAGCACTTACTATGTGCCAGGCACGGTGTCAGGCAATTTGCAAGTCATCCTGAAACGGAGCCTGCAAAGTAAATGTTACTATGCTCATCTTATAAATCGCGAAGTAAAGGTGCAGATAAATGAAGGAATTTGCCCAACAGTGCCATCTGGTCAGCTAGGATTCCTTCCTAGGTTTCTCTAAATCTGGAGGGTCTGCCTTTTTCCAGAAGTGAGAGCAGGTTTTTAATTTTGGAATCTGATTGATTGCCTGCTCCTATCCATTCTGCAGGTCTAGGCTCAGATGTCACTTCCTTCGCGCAGTCTTCCCTTATGTTCAAGTCCAGGTCCTCTTCACCACTCAGTGCCTTGTTTCATGTGGCATTGGCATTGTCGGCTCCTTCTCTGTGTCCCCACTGTCCCACAGACCCTTGAGGGCAAAGCCTTTGTCTTCCTCACCATTGCATGCCTGGTACTGAGCAGGCTGTCAACAATTGCTTCTTCAATACATAAATGAGTCAATGGCACACACACTCACATAAAGGCTGTCACTAAAAATGACCAACTTTAGATATTATTTGTGGAAGGTACCATAATATGCAAAGTGCATTCAAATATTATCACTTAAAAAATATGGAACTGCCTTGGCCGGTGTGACTTAGTTAGAGCGTCGTCTAGTACACTGAAAGATCACTGGTTCCTGGGCGGGGCACACACCCAGGTTACGCGTTTGATCCCCGGTCAGGGTATGTACAGGAGGCAACAGATCAATGTTTCTCTCTCACATTGATGCTTTTCGCTCTCCCTCTCTCTCTCTCTCCCTCTCCCTTCCTCTCTTTCTAAAATCAATAAAAACATATCTTAAAATGTTTTAGACATTTTAAACATATCTTAGGATAAAAAATATGGAACTCATGAAAGGTGACACAAGTAACTGATTATGAAGATTTTATTGGAACGACTTATTGGTGTTCAGCTAAACTTAAAAAGATTTATTGTACCACATGCAAGGAAATTTTCTAAAATCATTAAGCTGGTTTCTTTAATGTGGATGTTCTCTACAGATTGGCACAGAAAGGCTGTAAAAACATTGCTTGGTTCCCAGAGAGTATTTGGACTTTTATTTCCAAAGCACCCCTTTGGATGTGCACATCCCCTTTATTAACTCTGTTTCTGGCTGAAAATGTATTCCTCCGGGCCCATTTGAATGCAAGTACCCTAAGGGCAGGACTCTGTCTTGTTCACTCAGGAAGGGGTGAGTGTAGGAAGCAGAGAATAAGGAGCACTTTTCCTGGGTGTGGCTGGGGGGGAGGGGCGGGTGTCATCAGCCTGAGGCAAGGGAATTGCTTGGGATCAAGCTGCACTCTGGAGTTGAAGTTCACACCATGCAGCTGGGGCCTGACTCTGCTGCTGAAAACCACCTGCTCTCATCACCATGCAGACCCTGGTGGAGAGGCATTCATTTACAAGAAGGGTGCCAAACAGCAGGTGTGCGTCAATAGGGACTTTGGACTCAGGAGAGGAAACAAATCTCGTTTTGGAATTAATGTCATGATTGACTTTAGAGCATATAAACTTGTTATGTAATGAATCTCCTAGCAGAGTGAGGCTGTGACGGGCAGGTACACCTGACATTTTTCTCTCCCCCATCTCACCCTCTTCTCTCCACCTGGGGATGACAGGCTTGAGATAGGAACCAGTCTGTTTTTCTTTTTTTCTTTTCTTTTTTTTAATTTTAGTTTTTTTAAAAAATTGATTTCAGAGAGGAAGAGGGAGAGAGAGAGATAGAAACATCAATGATGAGAGAGAATCATTGATTGGTTGCCTCCTGCAGGCCCCCTACTGGGGATAGAGCCTGCGACCTGGACATGTGCCCTGAAGGGGAATTGAACTGTCATAGGTCGATGCTCAACCACTGAGCTGTTTTTCTTTTTAATGCTGCCCGGGGAAAGGTCTGCTAAAGTGTCTTTGACTCCTCAGCCTACTGTTTTAACTGTTGTTCCAGCCGTACAGTTACACCCTAGGTCTGACTTGTATCCCTCGTGCTGTGCTTAGGGGCTGTTCGTTTCAGATGGCAGAGGACATGAACAGCAACAGGTCTACCTTGTAAAGGCGCTGGTCGTGATTGTCTCGTGGTCTGTGCATCCCCGGGACACATTCACACCAATACCTGTCCCCCCTTCCTTGTGCCCTCCCTTCCCTCCACCACCATCCTTACCGCCTCCCTGTTAAATCAGACCAGCGAGTGGTGACAGGAAACAGGATCCTGCTGGTGGGAAAGTGGTGTAAGCTGTGATGAGAAGCACGCCACTAAATTTTAAGAGTCTGAGTATCCTGGCTTTGAAGTTCGGTCTGATTTATTTATGGGCTGGTCTCTGTCACCCAGAGTACAGCATTATATCAGCCAGCATGCTGAAGGTGCCCCCCATGGTTTATGGCTGTGATAATGGAGTTGTTACTGGCCCCAGGTGAGCTGGAATTTATCAACGCCCGGGTTCCTGACTCTGAGATATCGCCTAACCTCTGTAAATACAACAACAACAGCAACAACAGCAACAACAATAATGAATAGCTCATGCCTGCTCAGCCTTTCCTATGTGGCCGCTAAGCCTAATAATGGCACATATGTTACCACTGAACACATTAGTTCATGCTCCTCAAATTGTCTTGCAAGATGGACATCATTCAATCACTAATTTACAGGTGAGAAAACTGAGGCGTGTGAAGCCAAGCAGTGACCCCAAGGCCACACTTGGTAAGATGTGAGCTGAGAATTCAAACCCAGACAGTTTGAGGCCAGAGCCTGGATTCTCACGGTTCTTCAGCAACCACAGGAAGAAGGGGACACTCTCACTTTGACATTGAGGGGCTTCTTGTCCTCAGTACACTCTGACTTCTGCATGCATATGAGTGTGTGTGCGTGTGCATACATGTTTGCAAGGGCAGCTGCAGTCAGCTCAGGAACATCCCAGGGGAGGATGCTGGGTACCTTGGCCTTAGCCTATTCAATCCCACTTACTTGTTCTCTAGGGTGGGTTTCTGGAATCACTTTGCAGGGGGAAGTCAGAGGCAGCTTTCAGGGTCATCCTCTACCCACACTCCATGGCACCTTTCTCCTGGGTTCCTCCTATGCAGGTTCCATCAGCCCTTCCGTGGGAACCCTGATCTACATACAAAGGGCTTCAATACACACACCTCGTTTAGATCTCACAGCATGCTGTGAGGGAGGCCTGGGTTCACACAGGGGAGGCAGAAAGCGTGACTAATAAAAACAAGCCAAGGGATTTAAGAGACCCAGTGGTTCCCAGGCCAAGCTACAGTCAAATTGGTGGATATTAAAGTAGCTCAAGGAAGACTGTGTCCAACAGTAGGGGAGCTGGTTAAATGAATTATGGCACATGCTTATAATGGGCTACCAGGCAACCATGAAATGAAGGATCAAGAGTAATTGGCAACATGAAAAGTTGGCTGCTATACATCATTTAGTGAAGAAAACGTCACCAGAAAGTATATACAATATGATCCCATTCTTATAAAGGCATATGTTTATATATGTGTATGCACCTATATGTATATTTATATGTATACGTATTACCATGTATAGAAAAAAGGTTAGATGTTTGTATTCCAAAATATTGACTGTGGTTATCTTGGTGGTAGGACTGTGGATGATTTAGAATATTTTTCTTTAGTGTGTGTTAGAAGTTTTTTATAATGAACGTGTAGTTGGAATAAAATAAACATGTATTAAAGGAAGAGAAGCCATTCAAAGGGAGGTATTTAGTGTCGAGCCCAGAAAAATGGGGAATAAAAAGGTGCAATGTATAGCAGTGTCCTGGCCATTGAGATCGGAATTTGAGGGCCTTGAGAAGTCCAGGCCCTATTGTGTCCAGAGATGGATCCTGAGCTGGGCCTCACCTTGGCTTCCCAACTTCCCTGGCTCTGACTCCACACTCACTAGGATTTTTCCCCCATGAGGGAGTTTATTTACTTGCAGCAAGTATAGGAGACAGGAGATTCATATCCAAAGCGCTGCCTCCTGGAGGGAGGCTTAGCCATTGCTCATATGCACTATTTGATCAATTACGTGTTGACGTCTTCTTTGCAGTTGCTTATCCTATTTACAGCTGGTCTGCAAAATACTGGGCTACATTTTCACATTTAGCAAGAATAGCATTTAGAAAGAACGGTCCATGCTGTGGGGATATAAGAGTTCTGCCACTAGGCCTCCCATCTCATTCAAAACAGATTCTTCTGAGTTGGCCCTTATGCTCCCTCAATGTCTATGGACATCCCCCACCCCCATGACTTACAAAGGTCCCTGCTTTCCTATTTATTTACTTTAAGGATCTGATGAAAGCTATGGACCCGGTCTTCCCTCCAAAATATATATGCATATGTGTTCTACATACAATTTCTTGGAGTTCATGAACTCTTTCAAGCCCATCTATAGATACTGTCACCCCTACCCCCATGGTCAAGGACCCCGCATGTTAGGGAGAAAAGAGGATGGTGTGTTCCTCACTGGGATTTTTAATTTGAACTTGTCTGCCCTGACAGCAGGAAGGATTTTGTGCTGGTCTAGGGACTAGAGCATTCTAGTTACAAAAAAGAGGGACAATGTCCCCCATGAGAACCAGGCATTTTGGCATCTGGTTTATAACTGGTCCCTTGTGAGCTTGGTTAATGGGAGTCTATCCAGGAGCGATTGGTCTCTCAGGTCTTGGGCCTGCAAGCTGAGGACTGGACCCAGGGATGTGGTGGTGAGGCTGAGGCCGTCTCTGGCTAGAGCTGGTCAGCTGGTCTTTCCCCGGCAACATTGCTGCCTGGGAGAGGGTGTGATATGCTGGAAAGGGCCTGAAATTTGAACTGGGCGGACGTATAGTCAAAACCTAGCTCTGTCATGTCTTAGCAATGTATGTTGAGCTGTTAGTTAACCTGTCTGAGACTTGCCTGTCTTGTCCGAAAGTGGGCATACTAATACATTACAGAGTTCCTCTGGAGATGAAATAAAATGGAATGCAAAGTTCCTGGCACCTGGCTGGCATGTATCAGTAGTTCGTTCTTGTTTGTCTGCAATATTGGGGAGGATAGGAGTAACAGACAGTATCCCTGTTATCCCCGAACTTGGATCCAGAGAGATGATGTGCTTTGCTCATATTGACACAGTGTAACCATAGGGGAGGTAGGGAGCATGACTACTAAAAATCAGCCAAGGGATTAAGAGACCCGATGGTTCCCAGGCCAAAATCTAGTCAAGTTGGTGGATATTAAAGTAATTAAAGGAAGAGTGAGTCCGAGAGTAGGGGAACTGGTTAAATGACCATGGCTCAGGTCTTCACCTTGCCTTCGGTGGCTTCCACTCCAATATGGCCTTGGGTCAGTCTAGAGTGGGGACTGGCAAACTATGGCCCCTGGGTCCAACTCCAGCCCACTACCTGCTTTTATAGGTAAAGTTTATTGGAGAACAGCCATGCTCATTCATTTACATGTGTCTATGGCTCAACAGCAGAGCTGAGCCTGCATGGCTCACAAAACCTAACGTCTGTACCATCTGGCCCTTTACAGAGAAAGTTTGCTGATCCCTGGTGTACAGTGTCGTTGCCTTCTTAGGTGGGAGGAATTTCAGAGTGGGGAATCGCAGAACCAGGAAAGTGAAGAAGGGAAGGATTTGGGAGGAAACACTGGCTTCCGGGGAACAAAGGGAGCAGAATCAAGGGAGCATATAATCCTTCAGCCGACCTGGTAATAGCCCCAAAAGACTAGCCAGGAAATATTAGGAAATCGATAAATCTGCTCCCTTTAATTCCTTAGTCTCTCCGGGGGATGCAAAGCCATTTGCAAAGATTATGAGAAAATAGTTGTTGAGTGCCTGGCAAAAGGCCAGGTCTCGAGATGGTCCTTCCGAAAGCCTGGCTGGCAACAGGGCTGTCATCTATTATTTGTCTTCCCTGCCTCTGGGCTCTGACTTCAGGAACTGGAAGGCGATGTGTCTTGGAAATTCATCATTGTCTATAGCCAATTGGTCCCCAAACCCTGCCTACTCTGACTCCTTAAATATACATTTTTCCCTCTCGTTCTCCATTGCCACAATCCTAGTTCAGGCCTCATCGTCTCTCACTAGGATTATTGTAATAACATCTGCCTGCCCATCCATCCATCCATCCATCCATCCATCCATCCATCCATCCAGTTGTACTAAGTACCTGCCATGTGCTATATACTGGCTCAGCCCTGGGACAGAAGGCTGAACACAATAGTCTTTCCTTCAAGGATCACTACCTAATGGTCTTTAATAACTGATTTCCACGTCCAGCCTCACCTCCATCCAGGTTCTTCTTCTTCCCTGTTTGCTGGGTGTTCTTTTGAAAGCACACATTCAATTCTGCTATTCCTCCACTTAAAACCCTTTAATAACTTCCCATTACCCATAGGACAACGTCCAAATTCATTAGTGAGGCATTTAGGCCTTTGCAAATTGACCCCCACTTATTTTTTCAGCCTTTCCCCCACAAATACAAGTTTTAGCAAATAACTTCTAGTTTTAATTCAAGCCTAACATGAAGTTTCATTCTATATTAGTCAGGGTAAGTAATGCTATGCTCTGCCGAGGTAACAAATAAACCTCGAAATCTCACGGTCTTAACACAATAAAATTTTATATGCTGATTATATATACTTGGATGTGATATTTCTGGTTGGGTGGCTTTCCTGGTCAGCTCTCCTGCAAGCAATGATGTAGAGATTCAAGTTCTTTCCATCTTAAAAGTGATTGCAGGTTCATTCTGGAGTCATCCAGTCAGCAGATGAGAGGATGAAAGTGCTAGGAGTGTTAGGAGTCAGACCTTATATCACTCTGGCTCCATTTCATTGGCTAGAACTCAATCCCGTGGCCACAGTTAATTGAAGAGCAGTCTGGGAAAGGTGTGCCCAAGAAGATAAAGAAATGAATGGATTTGATGAACAGATAGCATTGTTTCTGTAATTCGAATCTTTGTGTCTTTGAACTTCCTATTTCTTCTGCTTAGACTCGCCTTCCCCTGCTTCTTTGGGCATGTGAGCATCTCCTTATTCTTCCGTCACCACTCCTGCGAAGCCTTTCCTAGTTCCACACAAGTCCCAGTCCCTCTCTTTGGTCCCACAGCACTTAGTCTATTGTTAACATTGATCAGGTTTTTCTATGTGCCAGACCCTGTTCTGAACTCTTCATATGCATACCCCTTAAGATCTTACACAAACTCTATGAAGTAGTTACTACTAGTATAAGTAGTATTTACTATAAGTAGACAATAATCCACATTTCAAAGACGAGGAACCCGAGGCTTACGAGAAAAAGCAAGTGTCTAAGGGCTTTATTATGGTATCACAGTTCATTGTACTGACTCATTTTCCAGTCTGTTACTCCTCTGGGACCATGAACCCCTTACAAGCAGGAGCCTAGTTTTATGCATCTTCTTTGCCTGCAAATGACATGTCCTCAGGAACTATTTATTGCATGAAGACATGTCGCATTCAATACATTCATATATTTATTGATCAGTAAATTTACTTTCTACGGATCCATAATGGGGATCATTATTTATTTATTGCCTGGTTGGTTTAAGAACTGAGTCATCAGTCAGTGATGGATGGCTCATTCTTTCAGAAGGAGCACATGACCAGCTGGACCCTTCAGTGGTATCTGCAGATGCCGCAGCAGAAATCTGCTCCTGACACAGCACTTGCCTTGCAAGCTGTTCTCTCGTGGCCATTGTGAGCGTCGCGGGATGATCTTCAAACAGCTGGGCTGCACTGTGACCCTTCATGTGCCAAGCTCAGATATGTTTGCTCCTGACCCCAAGATTTGAGACAAATCAGATGCCACACGCCTTTAATTTCATCTTTAGGAAAGCTTTGATACCATCATTTTAGTGGGTGGACAACAGCACTTTTTTTTTTGGCTCAGAAAATAAACAGTGCAGTTTAGCTGATCCAAATGAATTAAGCCTGAATTATGTCCTGGGAAACAAGAGTGCTGGATGATACAATCTCTCGCATAACTCTTAGTTTTCACCTTTCCTGAGGGGCTCTATTCTTTCAGAAGTCTCAGAGCAATGGTAGCATCCCAATGCAATGAGGTCAATCCCCTACCACAAATCCATAGCTTCCTCTTGAAATGGGATCTTGAGACAATGCGTCGGAGAAACTTGGATATGGAGTACCTGTGCACATCTGAAGATAGTTTCTCCAACAACACTGACCAAAATGTATTTCAGGGAACACTAGGCCTGTGAAATGATCAGTGAAGTAAGTTTGGGAAATGCATTTCCTATCTCCCCTTAGAGATGCCTAGTGTATAACAGCAAGTACAAGAATTGTGATCTGGAGCTGAACAGGGTTATAATGATTAACACAAATCCTCCAGGAATGAAATGAACACCCATGGAGTCACCCATCAAAGACCTCCATGCCCAGGTATGAGCAAGGACCGAGGGAAGGATGTGCTGTTTACTTTCCCCACTAAGGGTAGGCATTGCTCTCCAGGGAGTAGGATCTTTATGAGTACTTATCAGAATTAAAAAATCATTTGGTAGTAAGGATGTGGTCAGGGGATGGAATGGTGGCAAAGGAAGGTTGTGGGATCAACAAGGACTGTACCCAGTATGAGGCTGCTGGCTTTACTGAAGGGACCCGACAAAAATCCTTTTTCTCGATAGCAGTGTAAGTGGCAATGGCACCTTGGACATTGAATGTTTGCAGCCAAGCTTCTGCTAGCAAACAGTGAGTAAGAGCCTTTTTCTGTTTCCATAGGGTTGAAAAAAAGATCAAATCTTAGGTTGGGCAAAAACATCCTTTAACTGAAGAATGTTGAAGAGGGGTGAGGGCATGTGCATTTTCACTTGACCAAATTGCTCTTATAATTTCAGAGAAATGTCAACTACAAAGCCTTCCTTTTCTGTGGCCCATCCAACCACCAGCAAACTGCCTACAGTGCACCAGTGAAACTACCTAAGTGTACCTGTGTAACTACCTATATTGCACGTCTGATGGTCTACAATGTACCAGTGTAACTGCCTACAGTGTGCCAGGGTCTGTGGTAACTCCTGGAGATTTGGGGATGAATAAGACATGGCCTTCCCACGAGGATCGCAGAATCCAGGATATTTAGGAAATGGAGTAAGAGCTTTTTCTAACAAAGCTTGGGTATTAGAAGGACAAGATGGGGGCATGTAACCTAACCTGGGAGTGTCAGGGGAGGTTTCCTGAGGGAGGTACTGCCTGACCTGGGCTTTGAAGGCTGTGTAGCATTAGCCAGATGAGCATGTTGGCAGATGAGCAAGGAGAGCATTATGGGCACAGCTGAGAACAACAGCATTGGAGGGCGAAACAGTCGAGTGGGTGACAAGAAGCCTGACAGTGTTGCTGGGAGGAAATGTGTTCCATCCTAAGGAACTAGGGCTGCCGTTTGCCTAAGGCAGTGTTTTTCAAAGTTTGATCCTCATACTCTGCATCTTAGGTGCTTGTTTAAGATTCAGGGTCTACAGAGCTTTGGGGGAGGCACCCAGAAATCTGCATTTTAGAGAAGCTCTCGGGTGATTCTGGTGTACACTAAAGCTGACAGCTGTCACTTCAGGGGACAAGAGTCACTGAAGAGTTCTAAGTGGTAACAGAGATGACTGTGGTTTAGAGAACTCTCCCTGGAGTGGAGTGTATGGTAGATTAGATAAAAGCAGGGAGACCACATAGGCATCTCTTGAAATAATCCTGGTGGAAGTGAGTGCAACCTGAACACAGTAGGGGTGGCCAGGATGCAGAGGCAGGCTGATGTGGCCACAGAGGCAGGAGTACAGGTAAGCACGGGACACTCAGCCACTGTTTTCTGCACTAATTTACTCACCTGGGGCCTAAATGGCTAGTCCTGGTTTAGAAAAAGACCAAGTGTGCACTCACCTGGTTGGTGGGGGGCATGAGTAGGGTCAAATGAATTGGGAGTAATGGTCTTTGGAAGATGTGGTAGGCAGTAAAGGGATTCTAAGTTGATAGAACTCAGAAGCCAGACTCAATTTCAGGTTCAATAAGATAATACTTTAGGATGGTGCACGTAGATGGCGGGGTCTGAGAATCACCTGCTAGCAGGATGCACGTGCACGGAAGTGTGCACTAGGCGGCAGAGGACGTCATCTTCACGTGTAAAAGGAAAGGTGTTCAATGTTTATGGAAAAGGCCAAAGACTTCTGCACAGAGTGGGGGAAATCAGAATGAGCCTGATGCAGACGTTCGCAAAAGGTGGGATTTGAGTTCTCTTCCTCCGGGAAGGTATCTACTGTTAATAGTTTGGTGTTTAACCTTTCAGACCTTCTTCTGTGCATGTACATATGTATTTCTTTGGAAATACATGGTTTCATTTTGCATGTGGTTTTGTATGGTCAATGGAAGGGTTTTCTTTTTTTACGTTTTATTGGGATATAATTGACATATAACATTGTATTCGTGTAAGGTGCCCAACATAACGATTTGGGCTCTGAATATGCACACCATATTTGGTACATTCTCATTGGAACTGAGCGTTCCTATTTCTATTTCTTTACCACTTACTTTTTTATAAGTCCAAGGATCTGGCAACAGAGAAAAGCCATTTATTGGAGAGAGAGAGCCCACTGGGAGAAAGAAGAAAAGCACTTGATAAAGAATTTCATGATTTAGAAAGAATATAGTTATCATTTCAGCCCTTGAAAGAGATGTGAAGGTTACAGCAGATTTGTCCCAACCACATCTCTTCACGCAGGCATCAGCACAGGTTACTTGTAACAATACCAGCCAAGGAGATGAGATGCTGGCTAAAAAATAATTGGAAGGTCTAAGCGAACCATGAAACGAGGTCATTGAGACATCTCTGGCTTCTCCACCCACGTGCTGATGGGAGAGTTGTGTGGAGGCTTATTTAATTGAAGAAGTCAGGGTGGAAACCACTGAAAACCTGCTGCTTCTATTTATTCTCTGGGTTTCTATGGAGAGACGAGCTCTGAGTGGTGATCCTTTTAACGAAGGACATATGAGGAAAATAGCTCCCTGGTGGTCAGGGAGGAACTGGGGAAATAGGAAATAGTTGTGTGGTGATCAGGGAGGAACTGGGCTTGGGTGGAGGAGGTGGCTGCATTTGAAGGATGACAGTCCAAGGATGAGAACCCTGCCACTGGTGACCTGTCTCATCTCTAACTCCACCAGCCTGTCATCTGGTTCTCTCTCTTGTCACTTGTTGAAGTGGAAATTTGTTTTGGGGCCACTCAGGCCCATTTCTGTGTTGCTTTCTTTTTGGTAACAGCACCAGAATTTCCTTCTGGTGCCACCTTCTCCCTCACTCTCAGGCCACAGCTTTGGATGGAATGGTTCCATTGCTGGCTTTGGGGGTGGATCATGTGACCACACCTGGCCAATCAGAGCACGGAATTCTTCTAGCCACAGTGATTGGCTCAGGGGTGGGCACACGCCAGGATTTAATGGGCGCCACAAGGATAAGAGGCACCCTCTGCTGTCTTGGACCTCAGTGCTGGAAGGATGGGATACTAGACTACAGGAGCCACTTTGCCCTGCGAGGGGATATGGAATACTCAAAAAGGCTTAAATGAAGAAAGATTACTGTCAGGACTATTTACCAAGACTCGGGGGAGATTAAGGGACCTGAGAAACCATGGTGAAGTGCCCAGGAACTAGTAACAGTGGGAAACTGTTGGTACCCTTAGTCTTGAAAGGGTGGGGGGAGGGAACAATGATACCAGAGCCTGGCAAGGGCTGGAGCCGTGGAAGAGGACTGCAGCCACTGCCAGACTGACAGCCAATACTCTGCCCTCCCCTCCCCACGCCTTCCAATCTTCTGCTGGTACCTGCATGGGCTGGAGACAATCAAAGTCACAGGTCAGACTCCCAGATGCAGACTCGGGTAGAGAAGGGCAGAGAATGAATCTGGGGTGGGGGAAAAAGATGGAGAAAACCAGTACAAGCTGCCTGATACCCTACTACATTGGTCAGTTAGGAGAGCCAATAATCCTCCTTATGGCTTAAGCCAGTTTGGGGTGGCTGTACTGTGATCTGTACTGTGAGAGTCCTCTTTAAAACATCAGTCTCACTAGCTAGCTCTTCTTGTAGTTAATGCCTATGCCTCATCTTCCCTGCTAGATGTGAACTCTTTGAGGGCGGGGCCAGTCCTTTTTACTGAAGTCTCAGTGAGGTGTCTGGCACAAGTAGATGCACAGTAAATGCTTCTGAAGTGAATTGAGCTGAATCCCAGCCAGGGGGAATAGCTCATGCAAAGACACCGGGCACCCACACCACGGCCGACCGTGATGTGGGTTTGAAATGGGTGCACTCACTTCATTGCAAGGTGGTTGGACATCCTGGCTGCTTCACCTTCACCCCTGCTGTGAAAGCAGAGAAGACTCCAGCTCCCTGAAGAGGAACTTGGGCAAGTGTCTGGGAGGGTGAGAGAGATCAGAGGGAAGGGCATCCGAGTTCTAGGCCATGGGGAATAATTCAGCACCATGGACTGTGGGGGCAGTACAGCCACCGTGGGATTTCGCAGGGGCAATGAGGGGTTCAGCAAGAAAAACTGGAGCAGAACCTCAGTGTTAAAAGAGCCAATAGAAATCATCTGGCAGAATCCCCAACATGTGAAATTGTAAATGTAGGGTTGGGGTGGGAGGGCAGGATGGATGAATCTAAAGTACCAGCATAAAGTTGATGATCCAGTATAACATGCTAATACCTCAAGAGATAAAGAAATTGCAAGCCAGAGGAGGGTTCTGATTGGCCTGTCTGGGTCTGATGTCCATCCCTTCCACCAATCACAGAGGTCTCGTGCTTCTTTGTGCACCAGTTACCGGAAGCGGTGGGGGTGAGGCTACTGGGAAGACAGAAAGTCTGTATTTTGATATTTCTAACCATATCAGTCAGTCTGAAGCCAGTGTCTCTATCTTATTTTTCACAGATAGCGTTGCAAAGATTGCATACCGGCGGGGTAGTCTGGGGTTCTAAGGGGCCATAAATTGCTCCAGGCAAGAAAGGTGTGGGCTATTATTAAACAGTTGACTGGAAAAACAGAAGGAATCCAGTCAAACTCTGATTGCATTCTGAGCATCCCAGTTACTATGCCTTAAGGCAGCGTTTCTCAAAGTGTGGTCTGGAGATCCCTGGAGGACTCTGCGATCCTTTCAGAGGCTCCTCAAGGTCAAAACTATTTTCCTATTAATACAGGATGTTATTTGCTTATGTCATGCTCATTGTCTCATGACTGCACTGTGGAGAAGGAGAGCGAAATGGTCCAGAGACCGTCTGGCATGTGATCATGCTACAGACTGAATGCAGAAGCAGGTGTGAGAACCCAGCTCTTCTGTGAAGCCAGGCATCAAAGGGGTCTGCAAAAATGTCAAACGGTGTCATCTTCTCACTATAGTTTTTTTTGTTTGTTTTTGAAAGTAGTTATTTCACATAAGAACAAATCGTTTATGTTGACCATGCAATGGTTTTACTGTTCTTTTGGAGATTACTTAATATATAAATATTTTAAACATTTCTCAGCTTTAATTTCTAATATGGTAAATATGAATAGATAAAACCTACATAAATAAAAGCTCTTTGGAGTCCTCATTAATTTTTAAAAGTGTAAAGGGGTCCTGGGACCAAAACGTTTGAGAATTGCTGCCTTGAGTTTGAGTTAAATCCCCAGCAATGAACAGGGGAAGAGAGTTCATATTTTGCAGCTTGTGTTTTCGTTGCCGGCTGTCTGTTTTTATACTAAGGTTATAGCCAATGAGCGATAACACTGCTTATCCTGTGGAGATAGCCCTATGCAGGGGGTAGTGGAAAGATCATGCATGGAATTCAGTTAGACTGTCCTGTCTTTAACTCCCAGCTCCTTTGGGCAAGGATCATGATCAAATTACTTACTGTTTCTGAACTGCAATTTCTCATCGCTAAAATGTAGATGGTAACAGCGCCCATCTCACCAGAACTTTACAAAGATTAAGTGAGCTGTTTGTGAAAGCATCTAACCCTTTGGCAGGGGCTCCATAAGCCTCAGTCTCCTTTCCTCTAAGATCTCTCAAAGGACCGGTCCCTTCAGATTCTCTAACAAGAGTTCTTGTCTGAAGTGGTTCCCCAAGATAGCTCTGCCTGATCTCTGGCATTTTCTGGTCCCATAGTCTCTTGCCCCCGAAGAATCAATTTACCAGATCATGGCGCCCCCCCCCCTTTTTTAATAATATCAGTGTCATAGAATGATATTTCCCGAACTTGCTTATTCTTGGTGGATATACAAGTAGTGAAGCCACAAGGGGAGTTTTATATATAGAAATATCTTCAGTGAATTTTTTACAAACACCCCCTCCTTTTCCTTTGGGATCAGTATTGGCTTAGTGGGGAGGGGAAAAGGCCCCAGTTGGAGAGTTACCTAGCAACTGTTGGAATTCAGGTGACATCTGCTAATTAGATTGGTATGGAGTTGCCTAGCAACCAGCAGTCTCCTGGACCTCACTGCAGATTTTGGTGGAGGGCATCTCTATTGCCTCCAGAGGGTTCCCCTAAAGTTGCTTGTTCACGAAAATTTCCAACCAAATTTATCCATCCTGATGGTCTCTTGCTATCTCTCTCTGTTCCTCCTTCCCTGCTTTCTCTGTTTCTCCACATTAATCAATCAACCTGGCAGCTAAAAGTTGAACTTTTTTGTAAAAGAATATGTTTTTATTGATTTTAGAGAAGAAAGGAGAGGGAGAGAGAGAGAAACATTGATGTGAGAAACATCAATTGGCTGCTTCTTGTACGCCCCCTACTGGGGATTGAGCCTGCACCCCGGGCCTGTGCCCTGACTAGGAAGTGAACCAGCAACCTTTCAGTGCACAGGATGCCACCCAACCAACTGAGCCACACTGGCCAGGGCAAAAAAAGTTGAACTTTTTAAAATATCTGAGAGGAAGGGAGAGGGAGAGATAGAAACATCAATGATGAGAGAGAATCATTGATCGGCTGCCTCCTGCCCACCCCCTACTGGGGATGGAGCCCAGGCATGTGCCCTTGACTGGAATTGAATCAGGGACCCTTCAGTCTGCAGGCCGACGCTCTATCCACTGAGCAAAAGTTGAACTTTTAAAGGAAGTGCAAGACCTAGTGGAAAGAGCATGAGTTCTGGAGCCAAATAAATATGGATTTCAAATCCATTCTGCCACTTACTGGTTCTATGAGTTACATAAGTTATCTCATCTCTCTGAGTCAATTTCTTCATCTGTGACCCGTGAGATAATAGAGCCAAGCTCAGAAGGCTATTGTGAGGTTTAAATTAAATACGCCCCAGAGAGCCTGGCACATGGCCACACTCACTGAACATTATTTCCTTTCACTCCTCTTTGCAAATTAGATATTCCCAATTCTGTGAGGAATCAACCACAAGGATTAAAATATTAGAAAATATAGAGTATATTATAGTTTTTTAATACAGAATACCATATTACATAAATCTATTGGGAACCACTTCTGCCACTGGTTCTTCAAAACTAGACATTTAAAAATGGAAAAAGAGAACAAGATATGTTTGAACATTGGTGAAGGTTTCTTTCTTTCTTTTTTTGGTGTCATTTTTTCCATAGAAGATGCTGTCGGATCATGAATCTGTTTTTTACATCAGAAACATTAGGATGCTGTGGTAGATGGAATAGTGGTTCCTTAAAGATGTCCCTATCCGAATCCCCAGAATCTGTGAATAATCCTTTTTATACGTGACAAAAGGGATTTTACAGACGTGAGTAAGTTAAGGATCTTGAGAGGAGGCAATTACCTTGGATTGTCATGGGCGTCCTCATGAGGGACAAAGGGAGGCAGGAGAGGAGAGGACAGAGGCAGAGGTCAGGGGGGAGGGAAAGTTGAAGATGCCACACTGCTGGCTCTGAAGCAAGAAGAGTCACAAGTCAAGGGATGCCATGGTGCCTTCTTAGAAGGTGGACAAGGCAAGGGAACCAATTCTCCCCTAGAGCCTCAGAAGGAATCCACTACGCCTGACACCTCCATTTTAGCCCAGTGAGATTCATTTCTGACTTCGCATCCCCAGAATTTTAAGATAATAAATGTATTGTTCTTAAGCTACTAGGTTTATGACCGTTTATCCCAGTGGCAATAGGAGGCTAATACAAATGCTTTTAGACCTGGGGGGCAGGGGGACTGAAGCCCCCTGCTCCCTGGCTGCTCTTAGTTGAGACATGTTGATTGTTTCTCTGAACTCATTTTCCTCACCTGTTTATTCAAGGGACTGTCTAAACCAGGATCTCTCTTGGGGTCCTACCAGTGCGACTTTTTAAAATATATACTTTTTTTTATTGATTTCAGAGAGGAAGGGAGAGGGAGAGAGAGATAGAAACATCAATGATGAGAGAGAATCATTGATCAGCTGCCTCCTGCACGCCCCACATTGAGGATCAAGCCTGCAACCCGGGCATGTGCCCCACCGGGAATTGAACCATCACCTCCTGGTTCATAGGTCGATGCTCAACCACTGAGCCAGCTGGTCGGGCCCTGTGTGACTTCTGTATGACTCTGCTCCAGGACTGTCTAGTGTAGACAGTTGGAGTGAGTCGCTAAACGTGTCGCTAGGTTCTTTGGAGGATTTGTGTTCATTCAACAAACTGGTACTTAATAGGTGCCAGGTGCTGTGCTAATTACTGGGGATATACAGACAAATAAGCTATTTGTGCTCCTGCAAAATTGTGGTCTAGGGGGAGAGGGGGAGAAAAGAGGTGAGACACAGTGCTGGGCCAGGGCATTCACGGTGTGGTGGGGCAGGGCCAAGGCTCCTGACTGGTGTGAAGGCAACATCGACACTTCCAGAAGAGGTGAGGATGAGGAGTGCTTAGCAGGAGGAGAAATGGGTGAGAGGGGTTATGTCTGCAGAGCCTGTGTAACCGGACAAACAATGGGTCTGTGCTGCCTGTCACTACTCGAGCCAATGAGGCAGAGACAGGGTTGAATCCTATATGAGCATTTATTCCAATATTGCGGGCAGTATGGGAGAGCAGCAGGTTATCTACAAAAGTCTGCTCTGCAGCCCACCAAAAGCCAGCTGCTTATATAGCAAAAGGGCAGTTTACAGATAGGCAAAAGGATTAGGGGTCTTCAAAGGGCTTAGTGATATGCAAGGGCTGGGGTTGCATGGGGAAATAGCCAAAGGGAGAGCTAAAATTGACAGGTAAGCAGGCTGGAGGTTTGCAAAGGCCTGCAGGTATGCAAAAAGGGCTGGGGATCTTCAAAGGGCTGGCCATCCTGGTTTTTGTAACAAATCTTTGTTCATCTTTCCATGACAATAGGCAGCTCTAAATGGGAAGGAAGGGCTGCATCTCCAGGTCAGCTCCAGCCAGGGTAGAATGTGCCTTCTTTAATCAGAATAAAACAATCATGGTTAACAGAGCGTGATTAATATTTCTTATAATACTAGCTGGTTCCCCAACATTCTATTTCTGCCCCTTTTCACCTGTGCAAAGGCCGGGACACACCGGGGCTGGCCGCCTGGGTTACACCAAAGAGGAAATGTAGCTGCATGAATGAATGGAGGAGGGAGCCATGGGCTCAGGCAGGAGTCAGAGCCTGGAGGGCCTCCCCAGTCACACCGCAGGCAGCAGGGAGCCCCAGAAAGGGTTGCCATGGGACACGACAAGATAGACAAGATAATCCTACAGGCGCTGTGATTATTTTTCACTTTGATATTTTAAAACTAGAAAGACTATGAGGTAAAGAGACTTGCCAACAACACATGGATATTAAAAAAAAAAGTAAAGGCCTACAGAAAAATGGGTCAAAGCCTTAACTCTGGAGCTAAAATGTCTGGGTTTAAATCTCGGTTCTCTCGCTTGAAGCTGTGTGACTTTGGGCAGATCGCTCAAGCCTCTGGTGCCTCTGTCTTCTCTGTAAAATGGGGTCATAGCAGAATTGTATCAGAATTGAATGAATACAATAAAATGCCTAGAACATTGCCTAGAATACAGCAAACGCTTTAAGTCTTTGCTGTTATAATTCCTGATAAGCTCCTGCGCATCAGAGTCCTTTTGAACAGGACCCTCCAAAGCGCACAGCTTGGTGTGAGGGAGGCAGTTCTCTTAGACCATGTCCAAGGGGCCTAATTACTGCATGGGGTAAGGTTACCAACTTGTTAAAATACCAGTTCTTCTGTTTGGCAACAGAGACTCCCAAGAGACCATTAAAGTGACACTCTGGTGTACTTCAAGAGTGTTGTTTGTATACAGCTGTGCCCAACTGGCTAGGCCTGGAACGGTAGCCCAAGGCAAAACTTGTAGGGGCCACGCTTATCTTTGGCTTCCTCTACTCTCCCTTGAGAGGGTCTGCTAGGCTGTTTGACCTTAGGCAACGTGCTGGCTTCTTTGAGCCTTAAGTTCCTCACCCATAAACAGAGGATAATGACAATACTCTATCTAACTCAAAGAATTGTTCATTCATTGTGATCGTTACCTTATTGCTGCAATAACAAATTATACCAAAACTTAGTGGCTTAAAGCAACTAATCTTTATTATCTCTGGATTTCTATTGGTCAGGAATCTGGGCCTGGCTTAGCTGGGAGTCGGACTTTGGGTCTCTCATGAGGTTGTCCTCATGCTGTAGGCCAAGGCTGTGGTCATCTCAAGGCTCAGCCAGGGCTAGAGAATCCACTTTCAACACCACCCACAGGCCCTTGGATCCCATCTAAGTCTGCTAGGGCTGCTGTGACAAAACACCACAGGCTGGGTGGCTCATATAACAGGAGTCCGTTTTCTCAGAGTTCTGCAGACTGGAAGTTTAAGATCAAGGTGCTGGCAGGCCTGGTTTCCTTTGAGGCCTCTCTCCTTGGCTTGCAGATGGCAGCCTTCTCTCTGTGTCCTCACATGGCCTTTTCTTTGTGCATCCTTGGTGTCCCTATGTCTCTTTATAAGGATAGCAGTCATATTGGGTTAAGGCTTCATTGAACTTCCATGACCTCTTTAAGGCCCTATCTTCAAATACAGGAGTAATTGGGGTTAGGGCTTCAACACATGAGTTTTGGGGGACACAGTTTAGTTCATAAGAATTCTTTACCACCTGGGCTTCTCCATAAATTGTCTCAGTGTCCTCACTACATGGCAACTGGTAATCCTAAAGGGAGTCAGTCCGCATTCCCCAAACACTGTCTTTTGTAACCTAACCTTGAGATTGACTTTTTGTCACTTCCGTCATATCCTATTGGTTAGAACTGAGTCACTCAATCCACCCCACAGTCAAGGAGGGAAAATTGCATAAGGGCATGCATACCAGGGGGAGGGACCATGGAGCCCACCTCAGAGGTACCTATCACAGTTACTCATACAACAAGACTGGGCTGAGTGCCTACTGTGTGCCGCTGGTGATGCAACAGCAAATAAGATCAACAAGACTGTGTATGTCCTAGAGCTTGCGTTCTGGTAGGAGAGGTAGGCTGAACTGTGGCTTCACTTTCCAAAGTTTTCATGCAGTGGTCCGAAAATATTTCATGGCAATTCCAGAAATAAACAACCTGTACGTTTGAAATTGCAGTGTTTTTCTGACTATCGAGATGACATTTCAAACCGCCCTGCCTGGGACTGAAGCATCCCTTTGTCCAGTGTATCCACAGCCATTAGTCACTTAGTGGCCATCTCAGTTATCAACTGTCACAGTACCGCAGTGCTTATGTGCAAGTCACCCTTATTTTACTTAAATAATGGTCCCAAGCACAAGAGTAGCGATGCTGGCAATTCGGATGTGCCAAAGAGAAACCGTAAAATGCCTCCTCCAAGTGAAAAGGTGGGTGCATGTAATGAAGTATTTTGAGAGAGACCACGTTCGCATTTATTACAATATATTGTTATAATTGTTCTATTTTATAATTAGTTGTGTTAATCTCCTCCTATGCCCAATTACATTAAACTTTACCATAGGTATGTATGTATAGGGAAAGTCATAGCATATTTAGGGTTTGCTGCTACCTGTGGCCTCAGGCATCCATTGGGGTCTTAGAATGTATCCTCTGCAGCTAAGGCTGGTATTAATAATGCCAGCCACATAGCATGGTCAGATTTCATCTGTCTCGTGCCCCCACCCCCCGCCCCCCCAAAAAACCAAAAACACACCAACTAGGAACAGAGACTGGGCATGATAATAATAATAAACACAGTGCATGCTTATATAGCACTTTTTTCTGTTCTAGATACTGTCTGGAGCGCTTTATAAATGAACTCACTTAGTCCTCACAACCACCTTACCTGGTAGGATACTAATATTAACCTCCACTTTACAAACCAGGAATTGAGGCACGGAGCCGTTAAATAACTTGCTCAAGGCCCCCTGAAGCACTTCTGGGCCCTGATGATTTCTGAGGGAGAGAAGGCTGGGCAGACGGCCAGCATCACACAGGCACCGCAGAATTCATGTTTTCTCTGCATCCTCCCCTGGTCTCGGGGAAGGTGGTGCGGCTGCGGGCGGGGAGGGAGGCAGCTTCATCAGTAGGCATGGGCTGTAGCCGGTGCTTCTGGATTTGTTCATGAAGTGAGATTTCGTTGCCTTTATTGCAAACAGGCAGCTCGGTTTCCTGTTAGCTTGACTCCTTCCCATTAAGTTACTGAACTTTGAGGCTTGGGGAAGATGAGCAGGGAGGGAGGTGAACAGGGTTAAAACAAGACTGTCTTCAGCAAGTACTGAATCCCCGGCAGCTTTCCCCACTTAGTCTGGGCACACTGATAGGATGGGAAGATGGGCTTCGTGGCTTTGTCCTGCTCGCAGCTTGGGAGATGAGGGCTGGCTCTCCGGTTGGGGAGCTGGCTCGGGGAGCAGCCATCTGCTGCTGAGGCCAGAGGGGAGGCTGGCAGAGCTCTAGGCACAGGCCGGCTCAGCCAAGAGCGATGGAGTGAAGCCACATGGGGTGTAAACTTGGGTTTGAACAAGGAGTCTGGTCAGAGAGTGGGAGGGATTCCCCCTCACTGAGGTCCTCCCCTTCGACTCACTTAGACAGCGGGGAAGGAGCGGCCACACATGCAGGGCCTGGTGGGGGAGGCATGGTGACAGGCCCCATCAAGCCTTCTCTCATTTAATCTGCATGCCAACCCTACAGCATGATTTTATTATTTTACTTTATAGAAAGGAAACTGAAGCCCGGGGAGATGAGGCGAATCTTGGAAAAACACACCGCAGAACCAGGATTCAAACCCAGATCTGCTGGACTCCAAGACCATTCAGAGACCCTGGGTCCCCAAGGCCTGGATTGCTGGCATTCTTCGTCCTTTTCCATATCTGCCATATTGTCTTTGCAACCCCAGGAGATAATTTGATTATTGATCATAACTAGCATGGTTGTAGCCATTTCTGTTGGTGGCCCAATACTGACCCTGGCTTGATCCCTCCTGAGCCAGCGCAGAATTCCCAGCCTCTGTTCTTGGCGCACACCTAGAAAGAGATCTTTCCTTCTTTCTGTTGGTACACAGTCAAAATGTCATTCCCTCTTCCCTCTGCATTTCCAACTACCTGTTTGAATGTGAGGCAGTCAGCCCTGGGGACCCAGGCCTTTGAGGCTTTGAGGCAGCCGCTGGCTTTGATGTGAGCATTTGGGGACTGCCGATCAGCTGGTAACAACACCTGCAGAGCGTGTCTAACCACACATCGCAATGATCCTCTCCAGACTTGCATTGTCTTTCCTTAGAATCTCGCCCCTGGCCCCCTCCATCTCCCCTCCTCCCCCCGCCCCGTGCCCATAGCACTGTGGCTTCCACTTGGGAGCTCATTGCCTCCTTAGTTTCTTTCTGCATCGCAGACGCCGGTCCCCTCAGACTTGTGCCCTTGGCAGGTAGAGATTCTTGATCCATTCAAGCGTGTCTTCCAGAAAAGACTTCAACTTTTAAAAGACATCCTGTGTCTATGGATGCGGATTTTTACGACCAGCTTCCAGGGGCCCTCCTTGACTGCTTTTACCCGAGGGAAATTTCTAGACCTCATGCTATGCATGCCTGCCTCTCTGACAGCTTACCTGCACCCACCCCCAAATTGTAAGGTTGATCTCAAAAGAGTTCCATAACTTCCTTCTGATGGTTGGGAGATATTCCTAGGACGATATTCCAAATGGAGAGGAAAAAGGCAGGTGGGGTGGATAGTGAGTCTGAAAGTGGGGCAGATGATACCCTTGAAGGTAGAACTTTACCTCCTGATCACGTCATGGCCTGAAGCTAAGTTTGGGGCCCCTTGGATCAGTTGATTGAACCATAGTGTCTGTGCAGTGAAAGGAACATGTTTTGTCAGAGGTAGGAAGAAACCCCTCTACAGGCAATTAAACAACGAGGATGTCCCCATAGGTGAGTTAGAAACTCATCCTTTATCTAGACTCATTTTTAGAAGCCCAGAATGTGGGTCAGTGCTCTGTGGAATTCGGGGAGCCGGCCCCTCCACACTGGGGTGCCATCTGGAGAAGTATGTGGATGCTTCAGCAATGCAACCTATTTTGGGGTCCCCAGTATGTCACCATAAGGATGAGATCCAGAGAACATGACCTTTAGTTGAACAGAGTTCATGAATTCTCAAATATACAAAAGTAAATGTGAGGAGGGTCTTAGGAGGTATAGAAAGTTCAAGAACCTGACCAGAATCTGGAACCTGTTCCAGAGAAAGGTGGTAAGAATGCTTGGGGGTGGAAGGATACAGGGGAGAGAAAAGGATTTCAAAGAATGGGGATTTTTACTATTAAATTGCAAGCTGTTTTTCTTTGAAATAAATCCCCACCTGCTGCACCAAACCCTCAGTAAATTCTTCTAGACACATGGCTGGAGGTGCGGCTTTGGGCAAGGTAATGAAAAAGAACTCTATTGCCCATTAGAATTGGTGAAGGTAGAGGAAAGAAAAGCTGGGAAAGGGAATTCATAAATGAGGCAGAGAATTTGGTAAGAGCAGGGACTGAAAGCCAGCAGGGGTCAGTCATGACAACATTCATCTTTGGGGAGTCATAGAAATCTTGGGGAGGGCATCAGACTTCCACAGGATGTGGGTCTAGGCACTGGGGCCCATTTTATTTAAATATGTTTTTTTAAATTGATTTCAGAGAGAGGAAGGGAGAGGGAGAGAGAGATAGAAACATCAATGATGAGAGAGAATCACTGATGGACTGCCTCCTGCATGCCCCCTACTGGGGATCGATCCCACAACTCAGGCATGTGCCCTGACTGGGAATGGAACCCTGACCTCCTGGTTCATGAGTTGATGCTCAACCACTGAGCCATACTGGCTTGGTTTACTTAAATCCGATAGCTTAGAAAAACCTCTTCTCATCCCTGTGTATGCTTGGATGCACATAGATAAGAAATAGGCCATAACAGCCCAAACTGTTTAGCTACATCTGGGAAGTATTACTTTATATGAGTGACTGGGAAGTTGAGGGAACCTTCACTTTTTTCTCTAGACTTCAGCATTATTTCAATTAAAAACATATAAATCATAAATATACCATTTTATAATTTAAAAATGAAAAAGGTACAAATTACCCATAATATCACTGTCTAGACGTGATAACTTTTAACATTTGGTATGTATTCTTCCTGATGTGCTTCTGGTCATATGTAAACACATATGTGGATGTGTAAAACATGAGATTATACTATTCTTGATGTGTAGACTGCTTTTGAAGCATAATAAATCTTAGACTTCTTTCCATGTCCTCAAAATATAGATATGCACCACCATCTTTTCATAGATGCATGATATTCCATTGTATATATGTCCTATAGCTGATATAACTGACATTAAGTCATTAAGATTGTTTCTACTTTTTCCTGCTATACACGACTCTGCATTCTACGTAGATGCATCTTTTCATATTTTTAAATTACGTTCATAGGAAACATTCTGAGAGGTGGAATTACTGGATCGAAGAGCAATCATGCTAAAAATGTTGTTACATATCCAACAGTTCTCCAGAATGTACCAATCCACTTCCGCCAGCTATCAGCACTCACATATATTTTGGGCATTTACTCCAGACAAATACACATTATTTCGCCCTGAGGGGGTTTACACTCTATTAGATGGCTTGTTAACACACACTAAGACTCTCTATTTATTTAATAAGCACTTACACAACCGCTTACCATGTGGCAGATAGTTTTCTAAGGACCTTAAAATATTAAGCCATTTAATCCTCACGACAACCCTATAAGTCAGTACTATTACTGCTCCCATTTTACAAATGAGGCAGCTGAAGCACAGAAGTTAAGTAACTTGCTCAATCAAGGTCGTACTTGTGATAAGTGGCAAAGCCAGGAGTTGAAGCTAAGAAGCACCCTGGCTCCGGAATCCGTGTTCTTAATCCTGTACTCAACAGGCAATAAACCTCTCAGCACTGAGATGATGAACCAGAGCTTGGAAAACCCACATTCAATCATAGAAGCTGGGAAGGAGATGGGCTCTCGCCTGCCCATGCCCCTCCCTTTAGAGCTAGGATGGAAGGGGCCTCCAGGGGTTGAGAATAGAACAGAGGAGTGAGAATCAGGGGATTTTTTTTCCTGGAATTTTTCGTTCTAAGGCTATCATTGGAGGAAACACAGGGATGGGTCAACTAGTTGAGGCTTTATGGCTGACACATGAAGATAGAACTCTTTGGAGGTTTGAGCTGTGCATTGATTCTGAGGAAGGAGGGCGGCTAGAGAATGAAGAAAGAGGAGGGGAGAGGGGAAAAGAGGAGAGAGAGAGACTCCAGCTTGAACAAAGATGTCAAGTCCAGGGAGCAGGGTGTGTTGTCTAGGTAGGGACTGGTAAACCATGTGGCTGGAGACCGAGCTGCAGATGGGTTCAGTGGGAGACAGGAAAGGCAGCTGATTTAAAATCTTGGGAAGCTCTGAGCCCAGGCAAGAAGCTGGCCTGAAGACAATGGGAAGCCATTTGCTGTCCAGTTACCAGTTGGCTATAAACGAACATGCCATGTATCGATCTGCTTTTACTATATTATGCTTCTAATGATGGTTAGCAAGACAGGAAGTAGAAAGAAGGAGGGCATAAACTGAAGAACCCAGTAAATCTATCAAATGGCCTGGCCTTGCGGATTCACCCAACCTGCTTTGGTGGATTTCATATCATGGTGGCGGAGCCCCAAAGGAGATTGTGGAGTCAGCTCCCTTAAATGCTCTAGCCAAAGCCTAAATCTTCCCAAAAAGTACCCAGCTCCGCCTCGTTCCCACAGTGCCCTTTCTGTCCCAGATGCCAATTGCATTTAATTAATTTACAGGTGAAGTGTCCACACAGAATTCCATTTTAATGAGCATACTACAACTCTGTGTGTAAATGTGCTCTGAGAAGTCCTATTGCCACCACGTGGAGATGCTAATGACAGGGTCCCTTGATGTTTTCCCAATAGCTTTTAGCTGCAAAAGAGTTTGGGCAGAACATCCTGAGCATCCTGCTCAGCTGTATTCCCGGGGAGCACCTCATGGGCTAGAAGTTGATCCTCTTGTAACTTTACATTTACTCTTGAACCCCAGATGCTGTGAAAAGTTAGCAGTGTCTGGGATGAAAACAAGACTTACGCTATGAACTATTTTCTTTCCTCTGGGCTATGAAATTTTAGACTTTAAGATTATTTTGTCCAGCTGGCTCATTTTATAGGTGGGAAATTTATTATTATTTTTAACTTGAACTAGGATCAGAATCACCACTAAGGGCCTCATTAGCGGTTCCTAATGCTGGAAACCCATTAGAATCACCTGGGAGCTTTAAAAAAGTACTCATGTCAGGTCACCCGGACCAACTAAATCAGATTTTGGGTGGGCCTCCAGCATTGATAATTTTTTCAAAGCTCCCTGTTATGAGTGGAAGTTGTCCCCCTCTAAACTCAGATGTTGAAGTTCTAAACTCTGATACCAAAGCATGCAACTGTCTTGGGAAGGAAGGGGGGCCTTTTAAAAGGTAATTAAGTAAAGATGAGGCCATAAGGGTGGGTCCTGATCCAGTATGACCAGTGTCCCTATAAGAAGAGGAGATTAAGTCATGGGTCATGGGCTATCGAGACCTTGTGAAGACAGCAGCATAAGAAGGCCACCTACAAGCCAAGGACAGAGCCTCAGAAGGAACCAATACTTCCAACACCTTGACCTCAGGCTTCTAGGACCCGGAATTGGGTGAAAATGACACTCTGTTGTTCAAGCCACCAGTCTGGGGCACTTTGTTATGTGGCCAGAGCTAACTAATACACTTCCCAAGGAATTTGAATGTGCGGTGAAGGTTGAGCACCAGTGGGCTAGTCCAGAACCTAGACCTTAACAGAAGCTGATTAGTTGGATTTTTAAAGAAAGGATTGGGTTTTCTAATTCTTTCCAGTGCTCTTGCCGCATCAGGCCCACAAACATCTACATCTATTGGAATAATGTACCGATAGTGTCATTTTTCAGTATTACATTTCCCCCCTTTCTCTGCTCAAGGCAAGGGGTGTCTTTACTGTTCTGAACACTGTTAAGTTTTCCTGCCTCTGGGCATCTTTTCTTCTTGCTAGCTCTCATTTTACCTTCCTTCTCTGCCCTAGTCGAGCTGTCCTTCCCCACTCGGTCTCCTATAGCTGTTATCAACCGTGGGATTAACTTGGCATTGAAATAAGCACTGCCCTTGATATTTATTCTATTGTCCTCTTACCACTCTCACTGGGTAGACCCTGCCCGATGTCTCTGTTGTTAGATTCTCAGGGTCAATTAGCTGCTGAGTGTCTTCATTTGCACAACAGAAACAACATGTACTCAATTCAATTTATCATCTCGGTCCCCAACGCCTCTCTCCATCTTTCCATATTTCCTGTGTCTGGTAAGGACATCTCCATTTCCTAATAGAGGACTTCCACACTCCTCTGACTGGGACCCAGAGGAAGAAATACATCTTATATCATAACTGACAAAAGCTGCAAGACATATTACTTGCCTGTGATGCATTCTCATCTATTCTGTTTTATTACCTTCTTTTTTTTCTTTATTTGAATAACGGCCAAAGAAGAAGTGTTTTGGACTCAGATTGATCATTCCTTCATTTATGCAGCTAATGTTTATGGAAAGCCTGGATGTACCTGGTATTTAGATGCTGGTGTGACAATGGGGGGGGGGGGGCGAGGGGGGCTGGGAAAGAAGACACAATTCCTTGAGTTTACTTTATCAAGGAGACAGGCCTTGAACTTGTAGTTTCAAGATGACTTGCAACAGTGAGGTGATTGCGGGGTGGGGTGGAGGTCAGGGGGTGGAGGAGGGAAGGTGCAGGGGAGTGGAGGGAGGTAGAAGAGGACATAGAGGGGATAAATGGTGGTGGGAAAAATAAAATAAATTTTAAAAAGATGACTTGGTCCAATTCAGCAAGTCAGGGGAAAGGAGAGAATTGTCCAGAAATTACATCCACTGAGCCACACCAGCCAGGGCTCAGCCTAACCATTCTAAGTGGACAGTTCAGTTGTGTTAAATATAGTCACATGGTTGCATAACATGTCCCCAGAACTTTTTCATCTTATAAAATTGAAACTCCATATATCCCCTCTAGTTTTGAACTCCAAAAAATGCAAGGAAAATATGCTCTGAAGGGGATGAGCTAAGTGTGCAAACTGTGTGGGTTTCGTCTTACCCCAGGGGCGGAAAGGAGGAAATGAACTAAATTCATATTCGTGGAGCACCTGCCAGGTGCCAGTTCCGGCCCCACGATCTATCCAGGTACTCTGCAGTTCTGAGGCCCCACCCTTAACATGTTCGCTGATCTTGTTGACATGAGGATGCTACAGAGGGCTGCAATTTTTATATGTTTTTAGCTAAAGCCTGACTCCCTAAAGCTGCTATCTGTGGCACTTGCCAGTTTTTTCCCAGGGTTCTGAGCTCCAGTTTTGCCCACCAGCCCTGTTCCCCAGACCCGCGGGGAGAGGAGCAGGGGGTGTGGTGGCGGCTGAGAACCAGGACTCATCATCCTTAGCACCCGTGCTGATGGAAGCAGAAGCACTGCATTCAGTCCTGCGTATCGGACTTTCAACTTATTTATTCTTTGCTCCATGTCAACAAAGCACTTGGACGTGGCATGAGAAACAGATACTAATCAACCGTTTAAATAATTGATAAGGAAACTTGGACAGAGGGGAGAAGAAGGCAAGGCGATAAGAAGATGGAGCTGAGTAAGGATGCTGGCCATACATCCCGTGTACAGTTCGCTGGCTCCAGGGAGTTCATTTTGTTAATTATTTATTTATTTTTATTGATTTCAGAGATGAAGGGAGAGGGAGAGAGAGATCAACATCAATGATGAGAGACAATCATTGATCGGCTGCCTCCTGCATGCCCCCTACTGGGGATCAAGCCTGCCACCCAGGCATGTGCCCTGATCGGGAATGGAACCATGACCTCCTGATTCATGGGTTGACACTCAACCACTGAGACACACCAGCTGATCTCCATTTAAACCCTCCGAACTTCAGCGCTGTCATTTATAAATTGGGAACCAAACGACTTACCTCAAAAAGTCATGAGAATCACTTTATGAAAGCACTGTATCAATGAACTGCTATCATAACAGAGATTCCTTCTTAAAAAACCCAATCTAACCAGCTTCCGTTAACAATGAATTAGATAGACAAGATTTTCAGGCAAGCAGGCACTGTCTCAGCCTTTTTGAGTTGTGGCTGCTTCTTCCCAGTGGGTTCCTGGGGAAGATCAGCAGGACAGGATGCACACTCTTTTGACAAATCATACAAAGGAACTGAGGGCCAGTTTTAAATATCCAGGCCTCCAGGTATCACTTTTACAATATTTCCGGAAACTGTTTTATGAAAGCTCTCTGGGTGTCTCTGTAGGAAGGAAATCTGTGCTTCAGTGGGAAAGTACATATTGTCGGGAGCATCCCCTTTTAGGTTATTTTATTCTGATTCGATGGGGGCTTCGGAGCCTGTTCCCAGTTGAATTGTGTACCCCACCCCCAATTCATATGTCGAAGCCCTACTTCCCAGGGACCTCAGAATGTGACCTTATTTAGACATAGAATCTTTATATTATTATTATTTATTTTTAATTAGTTAAGATGAGGCCATACTGGAAGAGGGTGGGCCCTTGGTCCAATGGGACCAGTGTCTTTATACAAAGGGAAATTCGGACAAAGACACTCACAGGGAGGACACCGTGTGAACACGAAGACAGAGATCAGGACCCTCTCGCCCAGTCCCCACGGAGGCAGGCTGGCCAGGGGGAGGGACCGTGGTAGGCTGGCAGCTGGGGGAGCCGCCAGTAAGCTGGGCTGAGTTGAGGGGGGAGGTGGGCTGGGGGTAGGGACCTCTGCTCTCCCTCTCTGAGCCTCAGTTTTGGCATCTAGAATATGGGCATGGCGACCCAGTTGCTGGCTCCTGTCAACCCAGGTGCTCCAGGAAGCAGAGCCCCACGCTGGACTCATTAGGGTGAAGGCCTGGGAGGTAAGGGCGGGGCTGGGGAATGCCCTGCATCACCCTGCAGTTGGGGGCTCCCTGAGCCACGTAGCCTGCACTTCCCACCAAGCAGCCTGCCCTGGTGTGCCCACTGCACTGTCACTGCCGAGGAGCCCCCGGGCGGACTGGGGGGAGCGGGAGACAGGCCGAGGCACAGGCATGGGGAGAATCTCCCTGTGAGCCCTGCAGTGAGAGGTCTAGGGGTCTCCCCTGCCGGATCACAGGGCTCTGCTGTCCCCAGAACCCGGTCAAAGCCCCAAAAGGAGGGGCAAGGAGGGGTGTATTTTCTGAGGCTGCTGCTCCGATGACTGCAGACTGGCCTAAACAAGCAGGAACATGTGCCCTCCCGTCTGGGGCCAGAATCTGAAATCAGGGTGTCTGGGGCTGTGCTCCCTCCAAGGGGCTCCAGGGGAGGGTCCTTCCTACCTTTTTATCTTCTGGGGGCTCCTGGAGGCTCCTGGCCCCATCACTGCAATCCTTGTTCACATGCCCACTTCCGGTCGATCACGCGGCCCTTCCCCCTTAATCACGTGCCCATTTCTGCTTGATCACTTGACTCCGCCCCCTTGTTTAAGTGCCTGGTCTCCGGTGATCTTGTGGCCCCACCCCCTTGAGACCTTGGATGGTCTCTGTTTCGGGGTGCCACCTCCCTGGCTGGCTGTCTGCCCCTACTCTCACACCAGTCAACAGTCGCTTTACCAAAGTTTTTCCAGAAAATCGTCTCTGTGTGCCAGCTCTTTCCTGCTGGGATTGTGACAGCTGGGATTGAAAAGGAGACAGGAGAGCAGAGGCCCATCCAGAGTCCATGCAAGAGGCCCAGAGGGGCCTGTGCAGTCCCTGGAAGGCTGGGGGAGGGAAGGGTGTTGAGGCGGGGCAGGGGTTCTGACTAGGAAGCGAAAAGCCCTCAGGGCAAGTGGGGCGCACACACAATTACCCCACACTCCAGTGAGGAGCAGCTGTGGCCCCTTGTACAGGTGAGGCTACTGCAGCACAGAGAGGGTGAGCAACTTCCTCAAAGGCACACAGCAGTAAAATGGCAGAGCTAAAAATGGAACCCTGGGCTGCCCACAGCCTGTGTCTCCTTCACGTTTGTCCTCTGGGTAGGCAGCCCCTCACCCTGTGGCCATTTGCTCTGATGGACTTCCCCTTCCCCACAACCCCCTCCACTCCCAGCAGACAGGGGTCCTGTTGTTGCACCAGTGCCTCTGGGCGGCTGCTCTTTGTCCCACGGTTTCTCCCAACTGGTAACCTTGGCGGACTCGCGCCGCATTGGGGCATAGTATGGAGAACGCCCCGCCTCCCCTTGCCGTCTGTGGCTTAGCGTACAAAGTATCATTATTTTTCCTGTGTCTGGCTTCCGCCATCTACCTCCCCTGGCAGGTTTTGTTTTACCTTAAAAAGAAATTGATTTGGGGTCTGAAAACTGGCTGACTTCCTCTGCCCCGGTGCCGCCTGGTCCAAGTCCCTGGTGCCACCCCACCTTCGTGGCAGCATCTCTCCTCTCCCAGCCCCCATTCAGTGCCCAGCACCCTCAGGGCTTCCCTGCAGCTCCAGGGACCTGCTCAGCCAGGGCCCCAGCCTGTCACTAGTCCCCCAGTCCTGCCTGCAGCCACAGGGTCCTCACACCAGTTTGGGAGGGGCCGGTGGGTTGAACCCTTAGACAGAGGGGTGCAGACACCAGGTGTGCACTTCGCCCTCCCCACCAGCCCTCCCGCCCTGGAAACGACGTGCTGACGTTCAGCTCCTGGAGGGCTCGGCCTATGCAGTGCGGCCACCAGAGGGGACCCATCTGCAGAGTGGCAGGCGCAACAGGCCTCCCAGGGCAGCTGGATGCACACCTGGGCCCCAAAGGCATCCTTCAGCCTCCCCCTTACCCCTTTTGAAGGGTAACCAGGTGTGGTTTCAGCCCAGCCCAGCTGCCTGCCTTGGGAGGCGGCGAGACTGTCGCCCCCTGCTGGCCCATTCCTGTTACTGCAGAAGAAGGCACGCGTCATCCCTGCCGCCCAGCACATCATTCCCATTTCACAGGTCAGAACCAGGCCTCGGTGCTTCCCTCAGCCTGGGTTGGGAATCAGGATGGTCTCTGCAGCTGATGTGGGTGGTCCCCATTTTCGCAAACCCAGGAGGCTCCAGGGCCCTCGGTGCCTTTGTCACTGTGGCTATGTCGCTGTATTACCAGAGGTCTCTCCAGGGCACAGGCTGGGACGCAGTGGCCAGGACTTGTACGCAGCCTCTAGGATCGGAGCCTCTGCTCTTTCCTCCACATGCTGCAGTGACATCCTGCCAGGCGTTCCGCTCAGAAATAAGAGGGTATCACATGTCCGCCAGCCGCCTGCCTCGTGTCCAGAACACCATGTGGGCTCAAGTTGGGTCACTTTCTTCTCCTCTGGTCACTCAGGTTCAACGGGGCTCCCCTCAGGTTCAATGTGCCTCTCACCTCAATTCCCGCTGGGCCCACACATCAGTCTTTTTTTTTTAAGTTTTAAATGTTTATGAGAGAGAGAGAGGAGAGAGATACATTGATTTGTTTTTCCACTTACATATTCATTGGTTGATTTTTTTATGTGCCAAGAATGGGGGTCGAACCCACAACCTTGGCATATTGGGGCAATGCTCTAACCGACTGAGCTACTCAGCCAGGGCTGGATTGTCTTTTGGTGGGATGTTAAATCATGGCTTAAGGATAAAGGTTGGCTGGAAGTTTTAGGTCTCTTATAGTCATGAGGATCAGTAATTCAAGAAGTAAACACAGACAGTAACATCCTCTCCCCTACCTCTTTCCTTGCTCCCACCGTTAGCCCTCTCTTGCCTTAGCTAAACAATTTGAAATCCTTCTCCATTCTTCTCTCGTCCTATTTCCAGCTTCTCAGTCATCCCCGCCCCACTTTGATCTTGAGGTGTCTCTTCTGAGGGACAGGCTTTCTCTGCATTAGCTTAGCGTCACCTGCCTGCCCCCCAGGTGGAGGCAGGCTGGAACATTTAGAGCAGCGGTTCTCAACCTGTGGGTCTCGAACCCTTTGGCGGTCGAATGACCCTTCCACAGGGGTCGCCTAAGACCATCCTGCATATCAGATATTTACATTACGATTCATAACAGTAGCAGCATTACAGTTATGAAGTAGCAACGAAAATAATTTTATGGTTGGGTCACAACATGAGGAACTGTATTTAAAGGGCCAGAAGTTCCACTGATTTAGAGTCTTTGTCCTCTGGGCCTGGGCTTGGGGCTCTAGTGTGCAGACTGTGTTTGACAAAGATGTCAAGATGTCACTGGTAAGTGGCTGAGAGACAGGGTGGATGGGGTGTTACTACCTGTCGCACTGTCTGGGGCTGCAATCTAGCAAAGCGCAGAGGGTATAATTAATGCCGCATGTGTATTGTCTAATGGCATCATAAATCTGCCTGTGAGGGCTTCTTATGGGCGTTTTCTGACGCTTGGTCCTAGCTTCACGGGTCCCCATGCCTGCTTTCCAGGCATGTCATCACTTGGCAGGTTATCATTTGCAAAGTGAGAGAGACACCTATTAGCACGGAGCCAGGTGAGGTTACATCAGCAACTTCATTATACACCATGCATCTCACAGGTTTGTAATTACGCCGTTAAAAAAATAAAAAACAAATTGCCAAAGGCAGCCACTTGACATAGATATATAGTTCCAGTCTGTAAGAATTATTGATATAATTTTGTTTTGCCTTCTTTGATTAAAAAAAGTAGATTAAAAAAAATCAGTGAGCTTTGTGTACACGGAAATCCCAATACAGTTTCAATGCCTGATGTTTATCAGTGTAAAGTTGTATCTTGGATCATAAAAAAATATTAATTTGCTGCTCTTGCGGCAACGGAAGTAGAACCCCTCCCCTCCCCTCCCCCGTTCATTTATTCTTGGGGATCTTTATTCTTCTAGGATGCTGTGGCTATAGATTGCGTTGTGGATTCAAAAGGTGATGGTAAGACCTGAACTTGACCAGGAGCAGGCAGCTGGATCTGTGTCCCCACTGGGGGCAGGTGTGGGACCCTGTTATCTAAATCCCAGCTTCTAAGTTTGAGTCAAGCAGGACAGGACCCCAGATTGCTAGCATGCCATCGACTCAACCAGAAAGTCATGTCTCTCAGCCACCAGCCACCTACAGGTCCATGGCCAGGGCCAGCCCAGCAGAGTCCAGTGACCAATAGGAAGTCTGCTATTAAGTCTTCAGGGCCAGCACCCCCTCCTTCCCACTCTCCTCTAACTCCTTCCTAGAAATGGAGGCCCATCAAGTCCCAGTCCCTGGATATCCTCCCTCGATTTACTGTTTATATCAGCATGTCTCATTACACCTTGGTCACAACGAGGACAGCCCCTTGGAGGTTTCTTCTCGTAGGAGATGGATCTATTAAATATTTTCATGTGACTTCTGGCTTATCCATCAACCCCAGCAAAACTGCTAGCTAAAGATACTCGCACTTTAAAATCTTCATTTTTTCTTTCTAAAAAAGGTAATGTGCAACTTTATAAATCATGTATACCAAAAGGAATCATTTTCACACCTTATGAAAATCTAAAAATAAATTATTATGTCTCTTCTCTCTTGCAATCTGAGTATGTATTTATCTCCTCAGGAGCCATGGTCTGAAAAGTTCAGAGTCAATGGAATTCTCATCACCGATGTTTTATTTCACCATTGTTTACACAGTCATCTCTGAGCTTAGATTTTAGCTAATTTCTCTCTCATGGTCATTGAGTGAGAGCGCTGAATGCTCTGCTCTCAGGTTTCACTGTCAAGTAATTATTAACCTGCAGGCCAGCCCTTCAGTTGACTAAACGTTTGCTATTTTCTATGTAAAACAAATTTCAATGAGACACCCCCCCCACACCAGTCAGGATGGCTATTATCACAAAGACGAGATACTGAGGATGTGAAGGAAAGGGAACCCTCGTGCACTGTTAGTGGGATAACAATATGGGGGTTCCTCCAAATTAAAACTAGAACCATCATATGATCCAATAATTCTACTTCTGGGTATATATTCAAAGGAAATAAAATCACTCTCTCAAGGAGATATCTGCACCTCCATGTTCATTGCAGCATTATTTACAATAGCCCAGACATGGAAAAACATAAGTGTCTGTTGATGGAGAAATAGAAAATGCAAATGTAACACACACACACACACACACACACACACACACACACACGAATGTTATTCAGCCATAAAAAAGAAGGATTTCCTGCCATTTGCAGTAACAGAGGTGAAACAAGAGCATTATGCTAAGTGAAATAGGTCTGACAGAGAAATGCAAATATAGTGTAATTTTAATTATATGTGGAATCTGAAAAAAACCAAACTCATAGGACCAGCTAGTAGATTAGTGGTTGCCAGGGACTAGTAAGAGGTGTGGAGGAAATGGGTGATGGTGGTCAAAGGTGGACAAACTTCCAGTTTTAAGATAAGTTCTGGGGGTGTCATGGATAGCATGGGGACTACAGTTAACCACTATATTGTACTAGTATATTGAAAGTAACTAAAAGATCAGATTTAAATGTTTTCACCACACACACAAAAAGAAACTGTGAGGTGATAGATGTATTAACTAACCTTATTATGGTGATCATTTTGCTGTATCTATATATATAAAAGCCTAAGTGACTGAACGACCGAACGACCGGTCGACCAGTTGCTATGATGTGCACTGACCACCAGGGGGCAGATGCTCAATGCTGGAGCTTCCTCCTGGTGGTCAGTGTGCTCCCACAGCCAACCTCCTTTGGCCAACCAACCTCCTGTGGTCCCTCCCCCCAGCCGGCCGGACCCAATTGGCCCCCATTGGGATTGGGTGAGACAGCCCAATTGGCCCCGATTGCTGGCCAGGCCAAGGGACCCCATTGTGCATGAATTCGTGCACTGGGCCCAGCAACCAAACGGCGGAACAATCAGAATGACTGGTCGACCAGTCGCTATGATGCACACTGACCACCAGGGGGCAGACGCTTAACGCAGGAGCTGCCCCCTGGTGGTCAGTGCACTACCACAGTGGGAGCACTGCTCGGCTGACTGGGATGAGCAGCACTCCCACAGCAGGCTGATCCCCGAAGGCCCATCCCTCAGGCCACGCGCCCCCTACCAGTGCACGAATCCCGCACTGGGCCATGTTGTATACCTTAATCTTACACAATATTATATTCAAATATATCTTAATAAAGCTGTATAAAGGGGGGCGGGGATAGAAGACAAGGGTACTGATAAAGGTACAGTGAATAGATTCAATAAGGGTGGTTGAGAGACCCAACACCCAATGCTGAAATGGCTATGAAACATTTGAAGTTGTAGCAGGTGTTGGAATTCAGGGCCCCAGCCAAAGTTGGTGGGCTTGAGATGGGGGAATGAGAAGCAAAAGCTGGAATCTTGGGTGAATGCAGGAACTCAGGGCTTACCCCCAGCACGCTCCTCCTCCTGGGTCAGGGCAGAGATGTCAACTTGATGTTAGAGTACAGGGAGGGTCTGGGGAATGCTGGGGCCGTCCCCAGTCTTGACAAGGATTTTATAGCCTTTTATGTCCCGGGAACGTGTGCACATAAAGCCCAGGATCCGCCTGACTTGCAAACATCCTGCAGTGCAGCCAGCTGGATGCTGTTATTAAGTCTTACCCTGAGAGAGCTGGCAGATAATCTGGCAATTAAAATAATAAGAAAATTAACGCGGGCATGAAGAAAACATCTCTTCTGAAAAATAAAGGAAGCAGGCCAACATTTGTTAAGTGAACTTGAAAATAAAAACATTAAAAGGTCTGCCTGCACATTTGCATCATCGAAGCGGTGCATGAAGCAGTTTATTTGAAGACAATGGTTTTTAAATACACCTCTTCTGTCCATTAGTATTTAAAACAGACAAACAAACAAGCAACCGAACAAAAATCCTGCACCTGGACACACCCCAAGGGTTCTAATTTAATTAGTTTGTGATGGAGCCTGACCATTGGAATTTTTATTTAAAACTTCCCAGATAGGTCTAATGCATACTAGGATTGAGAATCTTGCGAGAGTTACTGGGCTCTGAAAATAGTGGTTAGTTCTGGCAAGGGCTGGAGTTAATTATATGACAAAAAGAAGGTATTAAATGGCGTCAGTGGCCTCCATAATTTGGCAAGGGATCCATTTGAAATACAGCCAGACTTATTAGCATGGACAGCTGTATTTTGTTCTTCCACCAGTAGGCTGAGTGGTGGGAGAAGAGGTTGTGGAACACCCATCCCAGGTCATGCTATCGTGGAGTCACTACAATATAGCTCCTCTCCCCTGTCTCTCCTTGTTCTAAGCTAACATTTAATTATCTGCTTTTTTAAACAGTACTTTATTGAGGAAAAATTTACATACCAAAACTGCACACATTTTAAGCACGCAGCTAAATGCATTTTTACCACGTGATCATCACCTAGATCACAATATGTTGCAGAATTTGCCAGGTGACCGGAAAACTCACAACGGGGACTCAGAAGATTCAGGAAAAAAAACACCTTTATTCAAAGCAGCGCTGCTGGCTCAGGGGATTCAAAGATCCACAGCCTGAACCCCCCCTATACAATGAGATTGCTCCTTATATTTATTCCTAAATTCTTTGTTTCCTAACTTCCCGGCTTTTGTGGTGGGCTTTTGCAGCCCTCCCCTCTGGCTAAGCTGTTAAATTCTTGGTTTGTGGCCCTTGTGAACTGGGAGTATTTAGGAAAACAGATTATTGCCTAAGGAAGGGGCAGTGACTTAATTATAGGCTAACAAGAATGTTCATTGGGATACTGGTTACTGGCACAGATTCAGATTGCTACCCTCTCTCCCCCCCAGGTTGCCCTCTATATTCCTCCTCAGATATAGAATATTTCCATCACGCCATAAAGTTCCCTTTTGTCTCTTTCCAGGTGATACCAATCCAGAAGGGACCATCCTTCTGATGAAAAATCTGCTGTCACTTGAGGTTTTCCCCTGTAGACAAGGTATTGCTTTTTTTTGTTGGTCTTCAGTTTTCAGCAGGTTAATTATGATGGGTCTTAGAGTGGATTTCTTAGGGTTTATTCTCTTTGGGATTCACTCAACTTTTTGAATCTGTAGACTTATGTCCCCTGAAAAATCTGGGAAGTTTCTTTAAGCACTTTTTCAGCCCTGTCTTCTTTCTCTTCTCTGTCCAGGACTCCAATGACATGCGGCTTAGATCTTTTGTTAGAGTCCCACAGGTTCCTGAGGTTCTGCTCATGTTTTTTTCAGTCTCTTTCTCTCTGTTATTTAGATTGTGTAATTTCTATTGTTCTATCTTTCTTTTCATTGATTTTTTAAAGTTCTCTCTATTCTGCTTTTGCTGCCTTTGGCTGAGCGTTAGTTATATTTTCATTGCTATGTTCTTTAATTCTAAAGTTTCCATCAGGGTCTTCTTTATGTCTACTGTTTCTTTAATGAGACTTCCTTTTAAAAAATATTTTTATTGATTTCAGAGAGGAAGGGAGAGGGAGAGAAAGGTAGAAACATCAGTGATGAGAGAGAGTCATTGATCGACTGCCTCCTGCAAGCCCCACACTGGGGATCAAGCCGACAACCCGTGCATGTGCCGGGATCAGGAATCGAACCATGACCTCCTGGTTCATAGATCGACATTCAACCACTAAGCCACGCTGGCCGGGCTGCTAAGATGTTCTATATGTTTGCTAAGGCTTTCCTCGCCCCTTCCCCCCTCTTAGTTTTGGAATGTGCATAATTGCTTGTTGATAGTATTTTTAAATCATGGTGCATTAAAATCATTGTCAGGTTATATTCTAACATCTATCATTTCAACATTAGAATTTATTGTTGCTTAAAAAAATTCTGTTTGAGATAGTTCTCATTCTTGGTCTGATGAGTAATTTTTCTATTAAAACATGGACATGCCTTAACTGGTTTGGCTCAGTGGATAGAGCGTTGGCCTGCGGACTCAAGGGTCCCAGGTTCGATTCCGGTCAAGAGCATGTACCTTGGTTTCGGGCACATCCCCAGTGGGGAGTGTGCAGGAGGCAGCTGATCGATGTTTCTCTCTCATCGATGTTTCTAACTCTCTGTCCTTCTCCCTTCCTCTCTGTAAAAAATCAATAAAAATATTTAAAAAAGTTTAAAAAAAAACCATGGACATTTATATACTATGTTCTAAGACTCTGGGTCTTATTTAAACCCTCTATTTTAACTGGCTTTCTCTGATACTGCCTGGGTGGGAAAGGGGAGGTGCCAGCTCATATGAACAGGTGGAAGTATAGCGCTGAGTTCCACACTTAACCTTTGTTGACATCTGATGGGCAAGCTCTTTGTTACTGCTGAGTAGGGATGGAAGTCCAAGCTTTCTACATGGTCCCCACTGACATTGTGCTGGGAGGAAGCCTATTACTACTTGTCAGGAATGAAAGTTTTACCTTCTACTTGGCCTTTCCTGACCTATCCTGGCAGGGACATTGGAGTGTTTTGTTACAGTCTCATGAGGGTGGGAATCTAGGCTCTCCACCGGGCCTTTTCTCTTGTGGGTGGATGGGGCCACAGGTGTTTTTCTGTGGTGTTGGTTGAAGTAGAAGGGTAATTATCTACAAGGTTTCTCTATGCGAGGAGGTCCCTTTCTTCTTCCTTTGGGTAGAAGTCAGGCTTTTGCTAGGGTTTGTGTTGTTGGTGCCTGTGGACATTTCTGCGTTGCCAGTTATTTGGTTCTAAGTCTGAGACACATGAGGCAAAAAGAGAAAACAGGGAACTCATCACTGTGCGGTTCCTCGGGTCTTGAGATCCCTAGATAGTCAGGCCTTTTTCCACCTTTCAGAACCTTTTGTTTATTTGACATAATGCATATTATTTTTAGATATATGTAGCAGAAGAAATAGGGGAAATATGGCTACTCCATCTTCTTGGAAGTGGAAATTTCATTTTTCATTCATTTGTGAAGCATATTTTTGCTGCATGTAGTTCACAGTTTTTTGTTTGTTTGTTTTATGCATTTAAAATATGTAATTCCATTGTTCTCTGGCTTCCACTGTTTCTAATGAGAAGTAGTTCATGGTTTTCATTACTTCCCTGAAACACATCCTTCACTTTCTACTTAAGATAACATTAAAGAACCATCTGAATTTGGCAACAGTGCACTTTCAGCTTTCTATGCATGAGATCTCTCTCTTTGAAATGATCTGTTTGCAGAATCTGCACAGGGCTGGAGCGCACCCTAGCCCAGTCCACTTTGTGAGGGGCACAGAGAAGGAGGGAAGTCTACCACCAAGCTCTGCTGACACAACCCAGTCCCCCCTCCTCCTCCTTCTTTTTCTCCTTCATGTAATCTGCCTGTTTTATACCAAAGGTGATTGGCAAGGATGACATCCAATTGCTGCTCTTCCTTTCTCTTTTTGGGTACTGAGAGTTGGTATTTCTAAATTCTCTAACAGAGATTTTATAAATTAACAAGTTCAAAAAAGAAAGCCTATGGCTCTCACAGGGATCTATTCACTGTTCCACTGTAATTTGTAGATATTAACAAGCCTTTTGGTCTTCTAGTGAATGTTTACCAAGTTCACAGAGGGAAGACATACTGTCTTGTGACAAAGAGCCAAGAGTTCATCAAGGGCTCCTGTGTTGTAATTAACTACTGTCTGAATCTTTACTAGATGTTAAGTTCCTTGAAGTCAGGGACTGTTTGGTTCACTCTTATATTCCCTGTGTTTGGCACAGAGTAGGACTCAGTAAATATTTATTGAGTAAATGAATTGGCAAGAGACGAATTTTACCAGCCAGGAATAGCAATGCATATGAAATAGAGATGTCAACAGTTGTTTAAAACATGCCAAGTTAAAGACCCAGACTGAGAGGGAAGCTGAAAGCATGGACCAAGAGGCTGTGTCCCACAATCATTATTGTGCATGGATTTTTCTTTTCTGACTTGAGGACTTAATTCTACGCACAGACATCTTTCAAAAAAGACAAAACAGCCAAGATAATGACTAGCACATTATGGGAACATTTGATAAGCCATTATGTTTCTAGGAAATTATCCATGCTAACTTGAGAACCAGATATGAATCTGAACGAATTTGGCCCAAAAGCAGGCAAGAACCAGAAGGACAATTGTGTGGTCCTAGGAGACATCTTGGGCACCGGTTCACTAAAAACAGTTTTGAACATATCAGATGTTCTGCATGAGAGCAAAAAGGAAGTGGGATAAAAATGTGAAGGCCAGAATTCCCTTTTGTAACTGAATCAAGAATGATGTGGCCAAAGAGAGTCAGCTTATGATCTCTCTTACCCTTATGTGAGGAGGTCACTTTCAGCCTTGAATTTGGCTTATAACCATCTGAATTTGGCAACAGTGCATTTTCAGATAGCTTCAAAAAGCTATGAGTTCCCTGTTTTCTCTTTTTGCCTCATGTGTCTCAGACTTAGAACCAAATAACTGGCAACGCAGAAATGTCCACAGGCACCAACAACACAAACCCTAGCAAAAGCCTGACCTCTACCCAAAGGAAGAAGAAAGGGACCTCCTCACATAGGGGTAAGGAGCCTTGCCAAATTCAGGTGGTTATAAGCCAAATTCAAGGGGTTATAAGAGACAGCTGCTTACCTCGATGCCCCTCTGCGGGCCCTTTGCTCCTTTTCTAAGCCTTAGTGGCACAGAGATTGGCGAGGGGCGTACAAGTGATTAAAAAGCTATGGTCTGTTACTTCCCCCCCTTTTTTATACTGTAATATTTATTCAATTTATCATTATTAATTTTACTGACATGATTTTATGCATATGGAATTCAACAGAAGAAACTTATGGCTGGCTGCATTTGCTTGGCCATTACTTTTATTAATCTTATTTTATGAGTATTCTGGAAATAATTTTTTTTGTCTAGAGGGAGGGGGGGTTTATAAAATAATCTTCCCCAGGTGCCAAATATGCTAAATACGACTCTTATCAGAGACAATGGAACCAGTGAACTTCAGCCCAGTGGGAAATAGTGAAAAGGAGGAAAAAGTTTCCTCTGGAGAGAGATGAAAATCTATGCCGTTTGGTGGGTCTCAGAGAATTAAGATTAGCTCAGCAAGTTTTCAGATTCTACCTTCCCCAGGTAATAACACATGTATGTGTACACAAATCGTAGATGGCCGATAATTTACAGAGGTGTGCTTTTCAAGATGATGAAGAACTACACTCTTTATTTTTTAAGGACTTAATGCAAAAAGAAAAAAGTAGTAAGTAAGCAAATGAAATGATTGGTTAGTCATTGTTAATTCTGGGAACTCTTCATTGTTGTTAGCCAGGGAGTGTCAGGACATACATTTTCCTGCCTCAAGAGGGAACTCCAGGCAGGAAGAGACTGCCCACCAAGGGACTATCCTCCCTGTCGTGAAGTGAATGTTTGTATTTTCTCCAAATTGTATGTTAAATCCCTAATCCCCAGTGATAAGGTATTTGGAGGTGGAGCTGTGGGGAGGTGATCAGATCATGAGGGTGGAGCCCTCATGAGTGAGATTAGTGCCCTTATAAACAGAGACCTGAGAGAGAGGACTTTCCTGTGTAGAGGAAGGAGAGTGTTAGTAAATAATCTGTCAGGATGCAGCAAGAGGACAGCAGTCTACAAGCCAGGAAGAAAGCTTTCACCAAAGCGCAACCATGCTGGCACCCTGATCTTAGACTTTGTTGTTTAAGGTATTTGTTATAGAAGCCTGGGTGAACCAGGACACCCATCACCTGAGTAAATGAGGGTGATCACTGGCAAGAGCGACATCGGCACAGAGTCCTCAGGTCAGAGAGACTGAGAACTGCCACGTGGCAGACATGGCCACCATATGGCAGAGCAGGCTGGGAAACCAAAATGGTTTGCAGCTGCCAGTTAAAGGCCGACTAGACTTGATGTTTGAGATATGTTTTTGCCATTCAAGGTATGTCTCAAAAGCAACAAGAACCCCCGCCATTATAGCATATACTTTTCCCATAAGTATAACTGAACAATTTAAGTGACTCTTATGAAAATGATTGATTGCTCACTCAATGAGCAATTTTTACTCTGGCTATAACACATCCCGGAGCACTTTTACAAATTGTCTGTATTGTTTTTATATAGAAGGCATGATGGAATCCTTTAGATTATAGATCCTGCCAAACTTGACATTCTACCCTAATGTATGTAGTGTTTCGATTCTCTAGTAAGAACCATTATTTTCTCAGACATTCCTCACTTTTTCTTCATTTTTATCGTCAGCACCAGTAGCTGACTTCCTTTTGGGAGCCACTTTTCATACAGGAATAAAACTTTCATTTTTTCATATAAGTTTTGGTGGATAAGACAACAAAGAAGAGAGTGACCGAATCGTGTTGAGATGTTGATACAGGGGTTTCATTAGCTTTATTCACTAGCTAAGCTGGTAACTTGGTCCAGATCACTGATCACACAGAGTATAGGACTGAGATTGATGTCTTAAAGATACTACAAAATAGTACATGCCATGGACCTTCTGTACCAGTCATGGTTGGTCAAAACTGTCGATACTAAATCCAAAAGGCTTGTAGGTGACAAAAGTCTTCTGAACTTAAAAATTGTACTATATTGAATGGCTGCAAAGGAAGAAGATAAGTAAGAAGCAGCATTTATCAAGAGCAACCTGAAGCATAAGCAAAGGGCAGATAGGGACGCCCCTGAGCCTGCTGGTTGATGGTGACCACTGGCTTCGAAGTGTATAGGAAATGAAAGCTCAGGAGAACCCCCTGCATGTCCTCTGTCATTCGTTGTGTATTGACAAGCAGTTCCTCCTATGGAGGAAGAACCTAGGCATTCTCAAGAAATTATTTTGTCACTTTCACAAATTTTCAAGTTAAAAACAATCTCTTTAGGTATTTTATGTAGATAACCAAGCTGAGTGAATAAAAAAAAGATTATTCTAGTCAAGACTCCTATCCCCATAAAAACCAAATTAGAGGACCTCCAGCCCTCGCAGAAGTCTGCTTCAGTGAGTTTTTAAAAATCTTTCCTGTCTGGGAGCCCTCCCAATGAGACGGTACAAACCCTGGAAACTGTCCTTTTTATGGGTGTACTTGTTTGACTTGCTTCGAGAAATCCAAAAATCTAGAGGTTGAAAGTTACACACAGTCCAAAGAGTATTCACATTGCAAGAGGTTCCTTTGAAAATCATTGCTCAGAGGGTGGGTATAAGGGGGAGAGATCAACCAAAGGACGTGTATGCATGCATATAAGCCTAACCAATGGACACAGACAACAGGGGGGTGAGGGCATGAGTGGGGTGGGGGGCAAAGAGGCGATAAGGACACATATGTAATACCTTAATCAATAAAGAAAAGAAAGAAAGGAAGGAAGGAAGAAAGAAAGAAAGAAAGAAAGAAGGAAGAAAAAAAAGAAAGAAAGAAAGAAAGAGAAGGAAAGAAAGAAAGAAAGGAAGAAAGAAAGAAAGAAAGAAAGAAAGAAAGAAAGAACGAACCACTCAACAAAAGCTTTGACTAACCACAAAGCAGTTTTTGAGCAGCTTTCCGGTGGCAAACCTCGCGTGTTGGGTCCAGCACCTGTTTATTCAATGCCCCGGCTTGTCCTGGATCACAGGCTGGTGCGCTCCACCCACTTCACTGAGGTCCATATGGGCTTTGGCACTCAATCCACTCGTGATGACAGTGATGCCAGCTGCCTCTTCAGCAACTCTATCCCCCCGTGTGACTCAGTACCCTCAACGACGCTCTTCCTGTTCAAGAGTGAGATCTCAGGGGCTCCGTAAAAGTTTCCCTCCTCCGTGCCCTGGTGCCCAGGGGACTCCTCTTGGCAGACTTCCGAGCCTGCCTGTGGCATCTGGATCGCTAAGCCTCGATGCTGTGCTGGCCTCTCTGCTTGCTTCCTTACAACTGTTGATTCAGAAGGTTCCATGCTTCCGAGTGTCCTTGGCATGCCTTCCACTTCCTTTTGTTCCACAGTTCACTCACCACGTGGATCCACCTTGCTCCCTCACTCATCAGCATGCTCCTGCCATCCCAGCCTGATTGGGGGCCCCGTTTGCCTGGAAACAAGGTTAGAGGCGCTGACCTCCAGGTGACCGTCCAGATGCTTGTGGGTTCCAATTACGCGGGCACTTTTCCAAACGGACACAAGACCACTCATGAGCATGCAGTTGAGGGAGTGATGGAGCAGCTGCTCATCTGAATTCTCCTCAGGAACGTGGACCAGGTCGCTGGCAACACTTGCTTCCCTCTCTCATCCAGATATGGACGCTGATGGACATGATGAAGTGAATGGAATTCTGCACCAGGGAGGACGTCCATTCTCACTTCATTCACATTTGGCTGCTAGTTGTCGTTAAGGCTTGGTATGAAGTCCCTCTGCAAGTATTAGGAGCACTACTGCCTGTTAGTGAGATTGTATGTTGGAGTTTTCTTCCCTATGTTGGAGATATGTTCTCTCTCATACTGAATTGTCACACCTGTGTCCTGGCTGCAAAGAGCAAGGGTGATACTTCTCCCTGAGGGAATGGTGGTTCTAGGCCGAAGCTCACGGAGACTATTCAAACAGCACTGCATGCCAGAAATTACAAAATATATCCTTGGTACTGACTATTCAGGCTATGGGAGGCTATGGGAGTCTGTTCTGTGCTTCAACAACACCTTGGAAATAGTGATAATGCCTTCTACTCCTCATTAGTGCCTTAGGCTCTCATCATCTCACATAATGTATTATTTAAAAAATTACTAGAGGGAAGAAAAAGAGCCTATAACTTTTATAAAAATATATTTTTATTGGTTTTTTAGAGAGAGAGGGATACAGGGATGGAAACATCAATGAGAGAAAAATATCGATTGGCTGCCTCCTGCACGCCCCCTACTGGGGATTGAGCCTGCAACCCAGGCATGTGCCCTGATTGGGAATTGAACTAGGGACCTCTTGGTCCATGGGTTGATGCTCAACCACTGACCCACACCAGTCAGGCAAGAAATCCTACTTTTTAACAGATTATTTTTATTTCTGTTAAAAATGTGCATGTGTATAATTTTGAAAAGTCAAGTAGCACTAAAAGACTTATTTTAAAAATACCCAGCTTTCCCTTGCTTAACAGCTCTCCTCCATCTATCCAGAAGCAATCCCTCTTCACTTTAATCTTTTTTATCCTGATATTTGCTTCCATATTTATAAATAATATAAATATACTCTTCTCTGTTGATTAGTTACCTTTAGACATTATTTATTGTATTCTTATTATGGGGAGATGAGAATTTAAAAACTCTACTACTGCTTTCTCTCTCTTTATACGGACAATATAATTCGAGAACTACATAACTATAGTGAAGTCATTATTTACTTTTTAAAGTATAATTATTTGATATTGCCCACTCTTGAATTGAGTGTGCTATTTTATTTTCTACTTGAACAAGTTGTTTTTCCTAGAATTAATAATTATCTTATTTATTTTTATTTCTTTTACTTCTTAGAATTTCTGGCTAAATCTTCCCACATCTTCCCTATAAAATTGCACTCAGTTTAATTTTCTGCACACACTTGTCAGATAACCTATCAGTTAATATTGAATCTTTCTTGGAGTCTGCTCTCCTAGAGTTCTCCTTCCCTTGTTTCAGTCATAACTATTTGGTCCCCGGATGGATTCCCACACTGAACATTCCCTCTGCTTATCTTCCATGTTGAGTCTCCTATTTTCTGGATCCCATGTACTTTTTTTTCTTAGTTAACTCCATCATTTTGGTGGAGCACATTCTCATGTCATATTCTGAGAAAAGTAAGCATGAAAGATTAATTGTCTGAGATCCTGTCAGTCTTATTCTACTTTCAAAATTGATTGGTAGTTTAAATGGATATAGAATTTTATGTGGAAACCATTGCACTCATTTGGAAGGTATTGCTCTATTTTCTTATAGCTTTTAGTATTGCTGTTTAAAAATCAGATACTATTCTCACTTCTGAGTTTTTGTATGTGACTTTTTTTTTTCTCTTTGAAAGCTTTTAACATCTTCTGAGATCTTCCTTTTATCCATAATATTCTGAAATTTCATGGTATTATAAAAACACAAGTGATGTGTTTTTATTCACTGAGTGTTGTATACTTGGTGAGTCCTTTCAAGCTAACCATTGTGTCCTTTAGACCTAGAACATTTACTTGTAGTATTTCTTGGAAAAAATTTTTCTTTTCTTGTTCTCTCTTTTTGGAATTCCTATTAGGCAGATGTTAGGGCTCTTGGATTGATTCCCTACTTTTATTATCTTTATTATCTTTCCTTTCTTAATGTCCATCTCTTTTTTTTTGTTAAATAATTTAAGACAACGACACAATGCTCACATGTTAAGAGCTCTAATTGTTTTCTTTGAGATGTCAGCCTTCTCTGCATAATTTACCAAAATGTAGTTGAAGAAGTCCATTTTGTAGTTTCCAATGATATAGATCCGTGTGACAAATGTCCCCTGAATTTAGTGCCAAGAAGTTTGTCTCTCCACATGACATTTATATGCTTTCTGAAGTAGGCACCATGAACTATATTGTCAAGAAGTTTTGTTTGTTTAGACTTATTTATATGTTCTGCCTTCCATGAAGCTCAGAGCCAAATGCTAAATTGCTATAATGCTTTACTCTCTTTTTTGTACATTTATATATTTCCTAATTCCAAGTAATCTCCAATTTTTCTTTTATGTCTCAATTAGTTAAGGCTAATGCTAGCTGTTAAAAAATAAATCCCCAAACATTAGGGGCTTAACCACAGTGGACATATCTCTTTCTCATATAAAGTTCACAGGTATTCCTGATTCCAAATCTTAAATGGTGATTTAGGAGCCCAGAACCCCTCCTTCTTGAGATTCCACCCTCTTGTTGGCCTAGGAGTCCTCTCAATTCTAGCAGCAGATGGGGAAAGACATGGAGGATAGTGTATGGGCTAGACCAGGAAGTGGCACACGTAATTCTGCTCACATTTCATTGGCTAGACTTCAATCACCTACTGCACTTCCACCTGACAACAGGAAGCTAAGAATTGTAGACAAACAGTGTATTGGGGGAAAAAGGAACATTATTTGGTGAAAAGCTAGTCAATATTTGTTGTTATGGACTGAATGTGTCCTCCCAAAATTCATATGTTAAAGCTTTACCTCTCAATGTGATAGGACTAGGAGGAGCCTTTGGGAAGTAATTAGATTGACATGAGGTCATGAGAGTGGGATTTGTGTTCTTATAAGAAGAGACCAGAGCTTTCTCGCTCTCTCTCCCCCACTTCTTTACCATGTGAGGATACAGCAGGAAGATGGAGCTCTGCAACCCCGGAAGAGAGCTTTCTACCAGGAAAACCAAATCAGCCTGCACCTTGATCTTGGACTTGCCAGTTGGTCCAGAACTGTGAGAAATACATTTCTGTTGTTTAAGCCATCCATTTATGATATTAGGCTGTAGGAGCCCGAGCTGACCAAGACAGGAACCATATCTTTCCTTTTGGTTACTAAGTACCATTTAGTTCTTCCCACAAATCAAAGACACTTTCTTCACGGGAGGCCATCCAAAGCCTCAAACATTCATGTCTTCAGGTTGCAAGTGCAGGAGCTCTGGCTGATGCAGGTCTTTCTCTCCACCAGGTCTGGACATGGCTCCTGTGGCCCACAATGATGAACTAAAACGATGATGATCATCATGAGCCCTTCTAACTCCCAAATGCAATGCACAGCAGGGACCAGGTAATGCACAAAACCTCCCATTTAGAAAAGGGAAATATGGGAACTACACGTGGCGGGTGCAGAGCAACAAGGATATTTATCAGGAAGGTGGGTGAGGTCCCCATGTCCTCGGAGCACGGGGAGTTCCTTGCATTAACCTGGCTCTGCTTTGGATGAAGAATTTCCCTGTTCATTGCGCTCTGTGACCCTCCTCTGCCCTCCATGATTCTACCTTGTCCCCTTTCCTGCACAGCCCTGTGAAGTGGGCTTTGAGAGGCTGCCCCTTCTCGGGGTCTGTAGAGCTTTCCTGTCCTGGTATCTGGTCACACAAATCTGGACAGTCCCAGGCTTCTTGGGCCCCAAACTCAGTTCTCTTCTGATTCCTCTGATTCCAGGAAGTCCCGAGGACCAGGAACCATGCTCTAATTCCTTTCCTAGCCACAATTCTCCAATCTGGTTTATTTCTTTGCATCCTGGTGCCAGTTTGATGCCATCTGCAACAATAAGCTTTGGGAGGAAGGCCTCCTCTTAATCTAATCTTTGTCCCAGGGTGGGGTCTTGCTGGGTCATTTTCCTTTAAAATTTCCTTCATTCTTATCTATTACTGTCTGGGCCCTCCAGAGGCCCCGAATTCAATCTCTTTCTTTCTACTCCCTCTCTCTCTCTTCTCATTAAAAGCAGGAAAAAAAATCTGGGTCTTTTTTCAACCACTTGCCTAGAGCTGCAGGCTCAGTGGGCAAATGATCTGCCTGCCAAGTTATGGCAGGTGGCAGTTCTAATGTTTTGCTGTGGAATATTACGGACCTCACAGATTCCTCTTATCCTGCCATTTGATTGCTAAGCCAATGCTGAGTCTTATTATGTTTGTATTCCTCTTCAAGTTACCAACTTCTGTATTAAGTAGAGCAATGCTGGCTGCTCTGACAAAGAAGCCTTCAAATCTCAGTGGCTCATCACAATAGAAATTTCTTTCTCATGTAAAGTAGGTATGGAAATGGTTATTCTTAATCATCAGGCGGTTCTCACTCAAGCAGAGATCAGGAACCTAGAGTCATGCCCCTTGGGGGCTTCAGAGTCCTCTGGGTATACCCAGAAGATGAAGAAGGAGTGGGGATGGTCATGCCTGGTGTTCATGAGTCAGTCTGAGAAATGGCATCTATGTCTGCTCACATTTTATGGGCTAGAGCTCAGGCATTCCTATTTTGCATGGGAGGTCAGTCCTAATTGCAAGAGAGGCTGGGAAATGTGGTCTAGTTTATGCCCAGGAAGTAGAGGAAATGGGTTTGATGAAGAGGGAGCCAGATGTGGCCAAGCATCTTTACTTAACTGCTTTGTGCATGTGCTTGAATATTGCGACTTACCCTAAACCCTTTTGGAAATAGTCATGTTATACATTAATTTAAAAAGACACACAACCTGCGCCCATACCAGTGATAATGATCAGACCATCAAAAGGCTTCTTTTTAAAAATTATTTATTTTTAATTTTTTTTTATTTCAGAGAGGAATGGAGTTAACTGCCTTGTGCATGTGCTTGAATATTGCGACTTACCCTAAACCCTTTTGGAAATAGTCATGGGGATCGAGCCTGCAGCCCAGGCATACGCCCTTGACCGGAATTGAACCCAGGACCCTTCAGTCCACAGGCCGACCCTCTATCCACTGAGCCAAACAAGCCAGAGCTCAAAAGACTTCTGAGCATCTAATTCCAGTCTAGAGAATTTCTACAGGGACAACTTTCTTCTTCCTTTGCAAGTGGCATTCTTCTGCATCTGCTTTATCAGTGACCAACCTCTCATCTAGCTTGGCTTGCATTCAGGGACGAGGCTTTGGTCTCCAGACTTTCATTTGGATTCAGCACTGTTTCTTGCAATTTCTTCTTGGACTCACACTTTGCATCTGGTCAGCACCGTCCCTCTGTTCCTACTTATGTGGGGTAGGAGATTTTAAAGGCTCTGGACTTCCGAGATGATCAACCCTTGGCACAGCCTTTGGCAGGTGGATTTCGGTGGATGGCAAGATTCTTGTTCTGGGCTCATGTTCATCCATCCTCCCCCACGTCCTGTCCCTTGGTCTGGCTGCCCTTGCAGCACTCAGGGGCTACCCAACTGTCTCCTGATGGGCCATCTGTAGGCACATTTGCTTCCTGGCAAACTTCTTTGCATAAGCAGCTTTTAAGCACGATTTGTGTAGTTCACCCAGGTTCCTGGTTTTCAAATCATGTCTGGCTATTTACTGTTCCTCTTTGATTTGCTATTTTCTCCACAATTGAAATCCTTTTATTCCCTTGTCAATATACTCTTCTGAGCTTTTTACATAATAAAAAGCTTGGGTTTCAGCATTAATCATTGTGATTAATGTGATTCCACTAATAACCTTTTTCTACTTGGGAAGGCTCCAATTATGACTATATTTTGAATTTGGCCTTGGGCCAGTTTCTAACCCAATGATCCAGGTGTTCACTGGTTCCATGATTCCGAGGCAGGGACTTGAACCTCTCCGGTATCCACTTTCTCCTGCAGATTTCGGGCAGAGCCAATCCTCCAGACCTTCTGCTGATCCACACTTGGATGAAATGAGGAAGGCTGCCTGGGGAGAGAAGGTCTGCCTCTCTCCCACTGTCCGTATGCTCAGGCACTGCCTAGTCAATGACTCTTGATGTTTTCCCCAAAGGTGAAGTTATGCCACATTCAGACTTCGTAATTCTCTGGCTTACCATTCACCTTATAATTATTAATGGAACTTTGCCAGAAAAAATATATTTTTTAAAGAATGTTCTTCCAAGAGAATAAATTCTCCACAAACTCAGTATAAACTCTTCACAAACTCTGGACTACTTTCAGACACAGTAGAAGAAATAGGTTAGCTCTTCAGGGAGGTAATAGGATATAGGGGAAAGAACATGCTCTTCAAGGTCAAGATTAGTTGTGTGACCTTGAGAAAATTATTTAATTTCTATGAGTGTCAATTTCCTCATTTGTGAGCGGGAACTATGATGATCCATCTTGCTGGAATGGGATGAGGATTAAATTGAATTATATATCTAATGTGGTTCCATTTCTAGTAATATAATAGTATCAGTAGTCTGAAAACCTTCCCATTAGAAAATACCTAGAAATGTTAAATAGAATCTGACAACTTGAGGCAGCTACTGAAAATCTCTATTGGCCCAGTAACTCTGATGCAGTGACAGGGTGGGTAGGCAGAGCAAAAGAGAGAGGTAGAGGGTGAAATTTCTCTGCATTGGACAGGGTTTGCCCACAGTGATGTAGCTAGTAAAACAGGGCGCTGATGCAGAGGGCAGCAGGTCCCTCTTGCACACCACAAATAGAACACGCTTCCTTTTTCCAGTTTGTTGGAAAGTGGGGTTAGCTAAGTGAGGATGAAGTTCCTGGATGGAGAGAGTGGCAGGAAAGAAAACACCATAGTGTTGTATATCTGAGCAAGACCACACATGTTTCTCTAAGCTTTTCTTACTCTTCCTTTCTCCTCATGTTTCTTTTTGTCTACTTTCAGAAGTTTTCCCTGCAGCAGTGGTGGCAGAAGTTACTCCTGTCTTTCTTGTTCCTCTTGGAGATCATTTCACCTTTGATTCTTGGGTGACCTCTCACCTTAGACACAGCTGTGCTGGTCATGCACAGCCTACGAACCACCGTGACCTTCCAACCTTGTCTTTATAGGGGATGGAAGAAGCTATTTTTATTTCTCCAAAGCAATATGATTCTTGAAGCGATGCTGTTCATGGGTTCCTGGTAAAAGACCACTACAGGAATGCATCCTTGTCTGCCAGGAACTAAGGGTGGGGAACGGGGTGCTGGAAAGCATTAGCGTGTAACTTGGACATACACCAGGTAAGGCTGAAAGTGGAAGTATAACTTCCAAGATCTTTGCAATGATTGATTTAAGCTCTCTCATTTTACTGATGAGAAACAGAAGTAAATGACTTAGTTGTCCAAGGTCACGGAGCTAGTGGCAGAGCCAGAACTTGATCCCAGGACTTTTGACTTGAATTCATTTGCTCTAATGATACATCAGGCATGACCGGCCTCTTAAAACCCCAGATTGAAAGCTGCCCGATGGTTGCCATAGAAATGCCAGACCTTCTAGGTGTGTTGGATGGGGAGGGGAGATGATGGGGTGCTTACTCAATGTCCATTCTCCCTTCATTATTAACAGAACTCCAGCTAAAGGGTAGTGGTATGTCCATTAAAAGGCCACATTTTCCAGGTACTTTGCAGATAGGATGACATGTACAGTTCTGGCCAGTGAGCTATAAATGGATGTCACTGGGTAGAGCCTCTAAGGAATTTCCCTTTTAGCAGGGAAGACCCAGCTAATGTGTCGTTTCCCCTTTACTCTCCTCTTTTTGTCTAGCGTTTAAATGCCAACATTAGAGGTATCTCATCACCGTGAGATGACCCTTAGACCAAGAGAACTGCATGGACTTTGGCTTTGACACACTTGAGCTGCTGAATCAGTCAGCAACCACCTACTTTCTGACTCGATTACATCACTATAAACTGATCTTTCTGTTAGTTGCTGTCAGATATAGTTCTCTAACAGTGTCCAGAAAGGAATCTATATAGTTATGTACTCAAATTCCCCAGAAAATAGCCTTTTGCATTATTAAGCAGCACTGAATATGTTAGCAAACAGATGACTAGAGGGTAAAATTATCCACATTACCAGAGGAATTTTCACATTACAAAAGGATCACAGGATCCCTTTCAATTGCATCTTTTTAAGTGTTTGTTTATAGACCATTTCATACTTAACAGAGGAGAAACTAAAAGCTGAGCTGTTCCATGATATTGCTGATTAAGAATCAATCAGAAACAAAGGTAAAACAACTCTGAAAGTATTATGATCAAAAGAGACACTCACATCACTAGTTAAACTCCTCTTCTTTTTTTTTTAACCAGGCAGGAAACTCAAATGCAGACGCCTGGCTATCCTAATAGAGTCGAATCAAACACATTTCTCATGAGGTGTCATTCATCCCATGAAACTTACTCTTCAAGTATTTCCTTCCCATTTCTATGAAAAGCCCCTGTGTCCCCCTGTGCATCCAGGCTTCACATCGCTACCATCTTTTCTCCCCCCACCTCAACATTCAATCTGTTGTCAAACCTTGGGTGGGTGGGGTAGGACATGGAGAAAAGGATCCTAAAGTGAATTTATCCAGTTGTTCTCCGAAACCTCCATCATACATGTTCTTTGGGATGGCTCCTCATTAGCTGCCTGCATGAGAAATATCAATCTGTGTGATGGCGACTTTGGAAGCTTACATGATTGCTATGATGTATTCGTTTTGGAGACCAAACATCGCAATTATAGCCAACAGTGGATTTTTTAATTGGGACACAGAGGTAAAAGGACTTTCCGTTGCCATAGTTTCAGAGGCACAAATGTGGTCAGCTGCCTAAAGCTGGATTTATTTTCAGATGTAAGATATTACTGACAGTGAGCTCTGGTAACTAGGGGACATCTGCTGTTCCTGTAGGAGTGAGGGGTAATCTTGAAGCTCAGCTAAAATCAGGCTCTTAGGCGAAGCACACTCTGCAATGGTGTTTTTTTAATGCCTTCAGTTTCATATCCTTCTATTGGGGGTACATGGCGGAAGAGGAAATATCAACCTATCATAATGAGTACTTTGCCAATAGACTATTGTTCTGAGTGGCAGGAAAAAAAAAAGAAAGAAAGTAGGGAAGAAAAAAGGCAAGGGGCAGCCCTAGCCAGTTTGGCTCAGTGGATAGAGCATTAGCCTGTGGACTGAAGGGTCCTGGGTTCGATTCTGGTCAGGGGCACATACCTCGGTTGCAGGCTTGATCCCTGGTTGGGGTGCATGCGGGAGGCAACCAATTGATGTGTTTCTCTCACATCGATGTTTCTCTCCCTGTCTCTCCCCCTCCCATCCACTCTGGCTGAAAATGAATGGGAAAATGTCCTCAGGTGAAGATTAACAATAACAACAAAAGGCAAGGCGTGGTTCTACACAAGTCAGTGATCATAGCCCCTGGGTCTTGTTCCCACCATTGGAGAATCTCATGGCAATGGCTAAGAGGACAGAAGGAAGGAGAAACTTGCATTGAACACTAGGAAGGCCGACTGCCATGGTACATGTGGGGAAGCATAGACTTTCTGCTAAATAATGGATCAAAAGAAGGACTGATTGGATTCATGACTCCTTTTCTGCCTAACACCAGCTTGTCTGGGAGGTGAGTAGAAGAGACTTCATCAGAATTCAGTGACACCCCTTCATTCTGAGGGATGCCAGCTGGAGCCAAGGGTGGGCTGCCGGCAGTTGGAGAGTCAGCTGGATCCTGCAAGGAGAAACCCATTAGGTATCCTGTGCCAGGCTGGTACCTAATCACAGATTGCACTTGGCACAGATGTCTCTGTCAGGCAAAACACGGGGGCACTCCCCAGCCGACTCTTGGCGGCCACTCCGGCGCTGCAAAGAAAGTTGTAAACACAGAGATGAAACTTCTGCTGTGGTATCTTACAGCGTCAGCTTCCTCCCTCCGTGTCTGCCAGATCTCTGGGTCTCTGCAGTAAATCTAAGTTTCTCTCTCTTCCCTTCATCAGTGCTGAAAGACTGGTTAAAAACCGGGCTATAAAACTCTCTCAAATTCCAAAGGAAGGAAATTGCACAGGTCATATTCTCCCAGTACAACACCATTAATAAATAAAAGTGGAAATAAAACTCAACCAATTGAAAATGAAACAAAACAAGACAAATGCAAAACATTCACCTAAGTAATTCTTAGGTCAAGGAGGATGTAAGAAGTACAATTAGAGTCTAATTAGCTAATTATGACATTGAGAACACTAGATATCAAAACTTATAGGACGTGACTAAAATTGTACTCTGAGAAAATGCATAGCCTTAAATACCTTCTTTTATTTTTTAATACCTCACTTTTAAACAAGGAATAAACTGTATGCAAATATTAAATTCAATAATTAGAAAAACAAAATATACCTAATATAAAGCAAACAAAACTTATAGCAGAGCTTAATTTTGTAATATAATAGACTAGAGGCCCGTTGCAGGAAGATTCCTGCAAGAATAGGGCTTACTGTGGCTGGAGGAAAGCAGAGAAGGGAGCAAAACCCGCTGAGGCGGGCTTCGCTCCCGCCCCCAGCCGCTCCAGCTTGGTGGGTTTGCGCAACCCGCCCCCAGCCACTGCTGCTGGCTGGGTTTGCCCAACCCGCCCCCAGCCCCTCCGTCTTGGTGGGTTTGCCCAACCCGCCTGCAGTCGCTGCAGCTGGGTGGGTTTTCCCAACCTGCCCCAACTGCTCTGGCTTGGTGGGTTTTCCCAATCCACCCCCAGCCGCTGCAGCTGGGTGGGTTTGCCCAACCTGCCCACAGCCACTGCTGCTGGGTTTGCCCAACTCGCCCCTAGCCGCTCAGTCTTGGTGGGTATGCCCAACCCGCACCCAGCCTCTGCTGCTGGGTTTTTCCATCTGCCCCCAGCCGCTGTGGCTGGGTGGGTATGCCCAACCCGCCCCCAGCCGCTGCAGCTGGGTGGGTTTGCCCAACCCGCCCCCAGCCGCTCAGTCTTGGTGGGTTTACCCAACCCTCCCCCAGCTGCTCCGTCTTGGTGGGTTTGTCCAACCCGCCCCCATCCGCTCCAGCTTGATGGGTTTGCCCAACCCGCCCCCAGCCGCTGCTGCTGGGTTTGTCCAACCTGCCCCCATCTGCTCCGGCTTGGTGGGTATGCCCAACCTGTACCCAGCCGCTGCTGCTGGGTTTTTCCATCCTCCCCCAGCCGCTCCAGCTTGGTCGGTTTTCACAACCCGCCCCCAGCCGCTGCTGCTGGAATTTCCCAACCCACCCCCAGCCGCTGCTGCTGGGATTTCCCAACCTGCCCCCAGCCGCTCTGTCTTGGTGGGTTTGTCCAACCCGCCCCCAGCCACTCCATCTTGGTGGGTTTGCCTGCCGGGAGCCGGTCCATCCTTGCTGCTTGGTGCGGTCGCTGCAGGAAGGAAACATCTGCACAGCATGTGTTTCAAGGGACCTGGCATATATAGCATATTGTTCTTGATATGTTTGCTCTCTTTAGCGCCATGTGTTTTAACCAAGGTCACCTCTCCGAGAAAGGTTGTTTCCCCAGGTGGGGATCTTTCCCTGAGGTTAGGGAGGGGATACAACCCCTTAATTAAGTGCTAGGCGGGTAGTTAAGCTACATAATCTTTACTCCCTGGAATGGAGATAAGAAACACCCTAACCTTTGTAATAGAAATTGACAGGATTAAAATCGGCTGGTATAAATATGGATGTAACAAGACAATAAACATCAGATCCTCATCAGTTCCTAACCAGAACTCCGACCAGAACTTTGGCTGGAGATCCTGGCTAGAGGTCCTGACTAGGCTGCTGATCAACTGAAGGCTGTCTTCGTGTCATTCCTTCTTCGCCGACTCCGTCCACACCTTTGGGGACCCCTGGACCTGCTGGGGTTGGACTCCAGCATTTGCCCAACCCGCCCGAGCTGCTGCTGCCTGGTTTCCCCTCCCACTCCCAGCCGCTGTGGCTGGGTTTCCCCTCCCACCTCCTGCCTCTGCAGCCTTGGCTCCTTTACTGTGTCCGCGGCCTCTACTTTGCTCCCTTCTATAGCCCTTGGCTTCCATGTTGTCTTCAGTCTTCACTCAGAGCCGGTATATGCAAATTAACCGCCATCTTGGCTGACAGTTAATTTGCATATACTCACTGATTAGCCAATGAAAAGGGTAGCGGTCGTACGCCAATTACCATGTTTCTCTTTTATTAATGTAGATGAGTTGCTAGCAGCTCCAATCAAGAATTAAGAGAAAACCTAAGCACACAAAATGAGAAATTAGAAAGAGGATATAATAACAGATATTAAAAGGGATATAACATCCCATTACATAGAAACAAATTTGAAATTCAAAAAACTATCTGATTTTCTGTGAGAATATAAATTATCATAATTGACTCAAGAAGTAGAAACTATCAATAGTCCATTAACCAGGGAAGAAGTTTTATTTTATTTTTAATTTTCCAGTTTTATTGCAATATTATTGACATATAATATACATACGTTTAAGGTCTACAATGTGATGGTTAGATAAATGTATATACACAATAAGGATAGTCAACACTTCCATTCCCTCATGGTGTGTGTGTGTGTGTGTGTGTGTGTGTGTGTGTATCCTTATAAAAGAGACTCCAGAGAGCTCCTTTGCCCCTTCTGACATGTTGAGGACACAGTGAGAAGACAGCTTTGTATGAACCAGAAAGTGGGCTCTCACCAGACAGTGAATCTGCCCACATCTTGATCTTGAACTTTCCAACCTCCACAACTGTGAGAAATAAATTTCTGTCGATTAAGTCACATGATCTATAATATTTTTGTCACAGCAGCCCAAATGGGCTAAGACAAGAACATTAGTGGAAAAATTCGGTTACTAGTAACCTAACAATATCAGATGCTTATTTTTGACAAATGCACCCTGCTGATGTAGAAGGTTGACAACAGGGAAAACTGGGTGAGGGCTGTTCTAGAAATCTCTGTACTTTGTAACTTTTCTGTAAATCTAAAACTATTCTAAAATCAAAAGTTTATTTACACAGAGATGTTATCTAACGTTCACAGACATTGTGATGATTAAAGACAATACCATAAATAGAATACTCAGCACATAGCAGATAGCCAATAAAGAATATCTGTGATTCGCCCAGCTGGCATAGCTCAGTGGGTGAGCATCAACCTATGAACCAGGAGGTCACGGTTCCATTCCCAGTCAGGGTACATGCCCAGGTTATGGGCTTGATCCCCAGTAGGTAGCGTGCAGGAGTGATTCTCTCTCATCATTGATGTTTCCATCTCTCTCTCCCTCTCCCTTCCTCTCTGGAATGAATACAAATATATTTTAAAAATATACAAATCTGATTCTCCTCATGCCCCTGCTTAAAACCCGGGCATAGGCCCTGACCTGGAATTGAACTGGTTCATAGGTCGATGCTCAACCACTTAGCCACACTGGCCGGGCTCTAGTCCTTTCTTCATCTGTTTCTTCAAGATCTTGGGCAGGTGGCTGTGTCTATCTAAGCCTCTGTTTTATTTGCACACCAAGATTCCTTTGAACCCTTCCAGACCTGACATTTTCTAATTTTTCCACAAGTTTTGGAGGCGAGGATCCTTGCCCTATTGACAGGGAAGGCTTGGTGTTCTATTATATGGAGGCATTTATTTTGCTTTCTGGCTGGTTCTCAGTTCTACCCTCTTTTTCTTGCCGGGATGGATTTCTTGTCTCTCTGCTGGAATCACCTTCCATCTATTCCCCCTTCACTTCTCCCTTCTTTGTCTTCCGATTGAAAAATGATGGAGAAACAGGCCCGTGGTGGGAACCAAAACTCCCTGTGGCGGAAGGAGACTCTGCTCAAACCACCACACAGCTCTTCAACCGCGTGCCTGTGGAAGTATCGATTCTGATTTTATTTTCTCCTTTTGGTTAGGAATCTTAATTGAACTGTGGGTAGCCGCGATTACCACGGGCTCACCCCTATTAAGCCCCAGACACACTCCCCTGAATTTTCTGCTCAATCAATACCACCTTGTTTCAACGAGAAGAGAAAGGTTACAAATTTTATATATAAAGGTGGGTATTGAAAAATTCCTCTGGTTGGCTCCAGGTCAGCCTCCAATTCACAGCATGTTATGAGAGTAATTCTTTCAGAGCGAGATTTTTCCGCCTGTGGAAGTGCCTTTCATGGGGTAGGGGGGCCATCTGGGAAGCCAGCAGGCAGACTCTCCTTTGTAGAAAAAGCTGATGGGGGTGGGAAGAGCAGCCAGACCTGTCTGTGTCCAGCTGGGCTTGGAGGGAAGAAGAGGCTGGTGGTGGTGTGGACACTCAGGTGGGGACTGCCAGATGCCTGGAGGGAATCTGCTTTCTGTTCTCTCCCTGTTCTCTAACACACAGCAGGGAACAAGCCTTGGTTAAGTCCCTCCTAGCTAATGGTCATACAAACTCTATGTCATTGAATTCCCCCAATGATGGTTGAGCATCCACTCTAAGCCAGGTGAGGGGTGTCCGATGGCCATGCATCTGTGTCAGGAAGTTGAATTCCTAAAACAACCCTATACATTGGGTTTGTTCATCTCTAAGACTCCGATTGCTCTCTTGTTGTAGAGCTTGTAAGAACTTGGCTTCTGGAGTAAGATGTGTTAGCCTGGGTCCTTCAAGAAGCAGACACCAACATGAGTTAGACATGCAAGAGACTCACTGGGGAAACCCTGATGAGGGAAAATGGGAAGGGACCCAGAGAAGGCTGGGAGAGCCATCAGACCGTGGTGACCCCTATGAGGAAGAGAGGGAAAGAAGGAAGGAAGGAAGGAAGGAAGGAAGGAAGGAAGGAAGGAAGGAAGGAAGGAAGGAAGAGTGGGAGAGAGGCAGGGAGAGAGGCAGGGAGAGAGGGAGGAAGAAGGCTGCAGTATAATTCTAAAAACATTTCAGCCAGACTGATGGGGAGTCTCAAATCAAAATTGCCCTGAGAAAGAGTCCTGCATGTCCCAGGACCAGGCCTGTCACACTCAGTCATTGACAAGGAACAGCCCAAGGCACATGTCACTTTGTGTGAAAGTGGGGATGGATTTCAGAGCACAGCATCCAGGCTATTGGTCAATTACCCGCCCAGGAGTAAGGGATCTGAGAGGTACGGCCACAGTTCAATTCTTATTCTGCCCCTCACTATCTGGGTGACTATGGGCAAGTCAAGTCAGTTCTCTAAGCCTCATCTTTCCTCACCTCAAAGCAAGATAATTCACATCTCATGGGAGTATAGGGAGCAATAGATGAGATGATGCATATAAAAAGCATTTACACAGTGCTTGGTATGCAGTGAGCTCTTGATAAATATGAACGATTATTAGGTTTTATTATGTCAGTGGTTGAAGCTTTTTTTTTTTTTTAAATGCAATATTCCTTGAAACTGAAATATACAAAACGGATGGAACATTCTAGTTGAAGGGGGACGAGAAGCCATGTGTGCTGGGTCTTCCCCACAGCTCTGCTCCAGCCCTTGGGACATTTCTGAGGAACCTTAGGATTGGAGACACAAAAGATCAAATCACATCACACACACACACACACACACACACACACACACACACACACACGGGTGTGTGTATTGGAATTCTTTACGTTGATAGTTTAAAAAGTATTTAAAAGATTAATATACAGCCAGATCGATCTGTTGAGGTTCTGTGGGTTTAATATATGAATAGATTTGTGTAACCACCACTATGAAGGAAAGACAGACCATTTTCCTCGGTTGCCTCTTTATCAACACCCCTCCCCCACTCCTAACGCCTGGCCACCACTGTTCTGTTCTCTATCGCCATAGTTTTGTCTTTCTGAGAAGGTCAGATAAATGGCATCATATAACATTCAATCTTTTAGGACTGGCTTCTTTTATTTAGCTCAATGCTTTTACGATTCATTCAAGTTGCTGTGTATCACTAGTTCATTGCTTTTATTGCTAAGTAATATTCCCATGTATGGATGCAGCACAGTTTGTTTATTTATCCTCCTGTTAAAGGAAATTTGGGTTGTTTTCAGTTTATGACAATTCCTGGCACAGAGTTGGGGGTAATCAATAAATGGTCGCCGCTATCATGGAGGCTGAGAATGGGGCCCACATTTCTGTACACTGTAAGTGATCCCCATAGAGTGTCTTCTTTTTAAACAAACCCTACATTTTGGTTTTTTACTACAATTATTTTCCTGCTTATAAGTCACTGGATGCAATGAGTCAAAATTCATTTCCTTTGGGTCTGTGTGGCTAATTGGGGAGGCAGCCACTTGGTAACATTGTTTCTTTTTTAATTTCTCTCTAAGCATCTCTCCCCAAAGTTAGACCTCCCCCACTCTCCCCAACCTCCCCAAGTCATAAGCAGTGGCTTCAGAACTAAATTGTATTATTGATGGTAGCTAAATGCACACCTAGGACTGTAGCTCATAGCACTAATTTCTCTCCCAGATGCTTCTATTTCATATTCCTAAGTCACTCATCAGCACTGTGCCCTTTTATCCATCCCAGCTGACACTCTTCAAGCATTTTAGTGACTCTGACCTCATTCTTTATTTAGCAATTTCATCACTTCAGTCCCATGCCGGTAAAAATTCATCTTCACTAATATCAACATCATTAGGATTTGTCTGAGTAATGAAGACACAAATGCTATTTAAAACTACAACTGGAAAAGTGGAGCTGGTTCAGCTGACGGCCTTCCCTCCCGTCGAGCCCCCGAAGGTTGGCTATTCAGTCCCTCTGGAGCAGTTAGTCTTTGGGAGCTGGAGAAAGGCTCTCCCTAACAGAGTGAAAAGAATTTGGAGTTTCCGGGAGCCATCCTATAGGGTGAGGACCAGGAGGAATCAGGGAAGGCTAAGCAACAGAGAAGAGCCTATGACATGTGCTAGGCTTGGAAGCATGGAAGAAGCAGCGATTAGCGACCAATCCTCAGGAATGGAATTTCACCCTTTGCCTTGTTTGCTCTGTGATACAGTAGTCACACCTTATTATAGGGGTGGAGGTATAAACTATCGAGGGACCACCACTCCTGCCCCCTGGGCTCTAACTGGTTGCGAATAGATATTAGGAGTCCTAGGTAGTAAGGATGGTCTCCTAAGAACAGGCTGTCTGGTGTTCAATGTGAAATTGTCCATAGAGACTGGTCCATCCCTTCTATTCTTGCACTCCTTTGTAACATCTAACACACATCCCAGGGACTTTTGAGAAGGACTTTATCCTGGAAAACACCAGGGCTGGCTCTCATTCCTCTGTCAACAGGAACTGGGACAGAAGGTGTAGATGCTGGATGGAGACAAGATTAACACTAGGATTTAATTTGGTGAAAGTAGGAGTTTGGAGTCCAAGAGGTGAAGTTCCCCTTCTTGCTCCCCACCATTTCTCTACCACCAAGAACCCACATCATGTTGAGGATCACTCTACACTCCAATTGGATGTGGAATGAGAGGTGTTATGGAATGAATTATGTCGTCCCCCCAATTTACGTGCTAAAACCCTAACTCCCAGTACCTTAAAATGTGACTGTATTTGGAGATAGTGCCTTTAAAGAGGTGATTAGGTTAAATGAGGTCACCTGGTAATTAAGGCCATTTGATAATAGAAGGAAGTATTTTCCTGTTTCTTTTTTCTAGTTTTATTAAGATATAATTGACATAGTACCACATATAAGTATATACAGGGTGTCCCAAAAAATGTATAAACACTTTGAATACATACAAGGCCAGTGTTTATTAAATACAGCTTATTTTCAAGATGTAATAGAATCAGCTATTAAAGTATGTATACATTTTTTTGGATATATATATATGTATGTATATATATATATATATATACACACACACACATACATACATATATGATAACATCGACCAACTAAGATAGACCTAAAAAAAGAATTGTTTTCCTGGTGATGAGAACTCTTAGGATTTACTCTGTAATAACTTTCATACTGTCATACAGCGGTATTAACTATAGTCATCCTGTTGGACATTACAGCCCCAGGACTTGTGTAACTTATAACCAGAAGTTTGCACCTTTTGATGACCTTTCTCCAATCTGCCCCCCGCATCCCCCCCTCCCCTAAGGGAAGGTATTTTCTCATCATGACCCTGTTCAATGGGAGTGTTGCTGGGTTGTTGCACCTGGGCCAGCCAAGGCACACCAGAGGCCCCCTTGGCTGTTAGTAGGCGAGGTGGGCTTTCTGACACATTTTCCTAGAGCAAGAATTGCCCAGAATCGAGCAGGCGGTCATCTCTGCGCCTCTGTTTTTCCGTTCTGTTTCTGCCCTCCATCATTTCCCTGGCCCAGAGCCTGGTTGCTCTTCCTTTTGCGCAGCGTGCGTCATTTCAATTTGCAATTTCAACATGGGATAAGGAATTTTCCAGTAAATCTGGCTTTAGTGAGACAAATTAAAATCCAATTAAAGAAATAAAAGAGTGAACGGCGAAGTGCTTATGAGAGGTTGTTGGGGTTTGGGGTGGGGATTGGTTTGAGCTCACAGAATAGCTGAAAATTACCCATGGGAGAGGAACTCCACAGTGAAGGCTTGGCAAAGCTGAGAACAAGGGGTAATTACAGGCGGGAGTCTGTGACCTGCTGGATAGAGAAGATGAGAGGAGCTGGTTGCAAGGGAAATGCATTCGATTAAAAAGCAGCTTAACCTCTCCACAAAGCCTGCATTGGAAAAAAAAGGAAAGAAACTATAAAGCTGCCGTGGAACTTACCAGGAGGCAAATGAGAGAGAACGTGCAAGTGGATGTACTTGTTTGTATATTCTCCCAGGAGCGCTTAGAGGAATGAAATTGAGTTTGACAACACTGCTTGAGACCCTGCCCTATTCCAGGTACATTGAAATTAAATTAAAAAATATTTTTATTGATTTCAGAGTGGGAGAGAGGGTGAGAGATAGAAACATTAATGATGAGAGAGAATCATTCATCAACTGCTTGGCGCCCCCCACTGGGGATCGAGCCTGCAACCCTGGCATGTGCCCTGACCGTGAATCCAACCATGATCTCTTGGTTCATAGGTTGATGCTCCACCACTGAGCCATGCCAGCTGGTTGAAATTAAATTTTAAGGGGCGCCCTAAACCTCAGTAATTGAGATAAATGACATATTTAAATATTTAAAAACATAAAACAATCTATGATAATAAAAGCATAATATGCTAATTAGACCAGATGTCCTTCTGGACGTCCTTCCAGATGAAGATGGGGCTGTGAGGGAAACCCGGGTCCCAGGTGCCTGCCGGTGGCCAGAGGAAAGCGTGGGTCCTGGGTGCCAGAGGGAAGCCAGTGCTGGCAGCCAGGGGAAGGAAGGTCTACTCTTGACCAAATTTCATGCATTGGGCCTCCAGTGCAAAAGAAAAAAAAAAAGAATTAAAAAAGACAGGATCAGTATTCCTGATTTGTCTTTTTGCTTCAGGCTTTGAGGTGGGTTGGCCTGACACTGTTACTGACCTTGCCTTTGTTTAAAATTTTGGTATTTCATTCATCTTGGTATTTTTTGCATTAATTTTGATTTTTTAAAAAAATCAAATGCATTAAAACATTGTTTATCTCGATGACAGTTTTTCTGGTGCCTCCTTAAAGTTTGAACCCAGGGCCAGTCCCAGCCCCATGGGACAGAGAGATGGTGTTTGTCCTCAAGGTGGCCCCGTGGGCCCGTCCAGAGCCTTCTGGAATGAGAAGAGCTATCACTTCCAGGTGAAGGGGCTGTTTTCTTTAAGTAAAATCTTGTGGGATTTGGGAAGCAGAGCAGCATCAGGCCCAGCGACAGAGTTTTGGCCGAAGGGTATGTGTCCCCACTCTGGACCATGGGTGACTCCGTGGGGTAGGGACTGAAGGGAACACAACCTGTGGACGCTGGAGAGGTTGGCAGCTTTGGGAGTGTAGCCTCCTTGAAGCACCCCTTGCAAGGTGTGTAGTTGTAGTTCTTAACACATAGTAGGCGCTCAGTGTCCATTGAGTGCAAGAATGAGTGCAATTTGTGGTACATACTGTGTGCTTGGTTAGACTCCCTGGTTCCCCAGGAGGAGGTTTGGAAAAGATCTGGCTCACTGAAAAGACACGATATCTTCTAGCCCCTTTGGTTTGTTTTGGTAAAATATGCATAACATAAAAGTCACCATTTTCACCATCTTTAAGTGTGCAGTTCTGTGGCATTAAGTACCTTCACATTACTATGCAACCATCACCACCATCCACCTTCAGAATTTTTTATCTTCCCCAAGTGAAACTGTGTTCTCACTAAACAACAATTCCACATTCTCCTCTCCCCAGCCCCTGGCCACCACCTTCTTCCTGTCTCTATGAATTTGACTATTCCACGTGCCTCATACAGGGGGGGATCAGGCAGCACTTGTCCTTTTGTGACTGGCTGACTTTACTTAGGATAACGTTAATTCTTGTTGTAGCATGTGTCACAATTTCCTTTTATTTACTTACTTACTTATTTGTTTATTTATCCTAGAGAGAGGAAGAGAAGGAAGGAGAGAGAGACACTGATGTGAGAGAGAAACATTGATTGGTCACCTCCGGAATGCACCCAGACCGAGGATTGAACCCACAAGCTGGGTATGTGCCCTGACCGGGAATTGAACCTGCAACCCTTTGGTGTACGGGATGACACTCCAACCCACTGAGCCACACTGGCCAGGGCAGGATTTCCTCCTTTTAGTAAGCTGAGCAATATCCACTGTATGTATATATCACATTCTGTTTATCCAGGCATCCCTTGGTGGACATTTGGGTTGCTTCATCCTTTTGGTGATTGTGAATAATGTGCTTTGAACAAGCTCCCCGACTTTTGCAGAAATAAGAAGGAACTAGGCCCTTGTGTGGCTGTACCTGTGTGGATTCTACTTGACTCTTCACCAGGCTTGGCTTCCTGGGTGGGGTCAGTACCCTCGCCTCAGACCCTTAGAAGGACCCGTTGTGTTGGTGTTGCAGATACAAAATGCCCCTCCCCCCGCAGAACTCAGTGTAGTGCAGCGGGTGGGGCAGATTCATCAGCAATTGATGCCACTTGGGCTTGGGTTCAGTCAGAGAAGCAGTGGCTTCTGTTTATTCTTTTGGTCCTTGAATGAGTTGGTGACTCCCGTGAGGGGAGAAGGTTTAGCTAAAATGGGTTTTATAAGAAATGTGGACTTGCAGGGAATTTTGGAGTCTCAGTTAACACCCCTTTTGCATTTACAGACCATGCATGTTAGGTGGTCCCTCCAGGATAGTGAATAGACAGTTCTGACGCTGAGCCCGCTGAGTTTGACGCTTCCTGCTCCTGAGTCAGAAAGACAAGGGGGGTACCTAGGAGGGGCCTCTGCCCAGGCATCCTGCCCCCCATTCTCACTGTAAACACACTGTGCCCCGAAAGGAGAAGGGCTCCAGAAAGTCCTTGAAACTGGGGCTCTGTTGGCCGATTACATGGGAAAGCTTTAAGGCTGAAGGTAAGCCGACCAGCCTATTTAAAGTCGTATGCCCTCTTTAATGTGGATGATAAAACCTTAATTAAAGCAGTGATTAGAAAACAGAGGCATAATGACCACTAATAAAGTAGTTTATAGGGATCGATAGCTTTACAAAGAGCAGCCGGTCCGGTTGCGGGTGAGCAGACAGCCCCGAGCTCGGGCTCTGGCAGGGTAGAAGGATTAGAGGAAGGGTTTGCTGGAATAGAGAGATAACATAAAAGGCAATTTATAATGTGTGACTCCGAGCAGTGAGCTAGGGAAAATGGAGAGCTGTGATGTGGATGGCATTCCTTGTACCTTTGCATTGTGAATGAGCTTTACAAGATTGCAGGCTATAGCAAGGATTTGGCTACTTGTGTGCAAATGAGTGTTATCTGCATTATTTTTCTTCTTTGTTGTGGTCCATGTATCTCAAGGTGAAGGCGGCAGGATGAATAAAACCACGTCTGAGAAAGCCTTTGGCGATTGATGCCATGCTAATAACCACCATAGTAATAAAGGCCAGAGCAATAATAATAATAATAACAATAATAATAGAGTAAGAAGGAGCACCTAAGTGCCAACCCCCTTCATATTTCATCTTTAATCCCAATGACTCTCCTGCCAGGTATACAGTATCACTTTACCTTTACCAAGTGATGTAGAGGATGTTTACTGAGAAACAGGGAAGATTTTTTAGAACATGGATTTTTAGTTCGGGATCTGAAAGGCAGTAAAAGACTTGGTTCAAGTGCACCCCTTCCCACCACACAATCTGTTCCATGACCTACAAGGCCCTATAACAGTGGTTCTCAACCTTCCTAATGCAGCGACCCTTTAATACAGTTCCTCATGTTGTGGTGACCCCCAATTTCATTGTTACAAATTGAACATAATTAAAGCATAGTGATTAATCACAAAAACAATATGTAATTATATATGTGTTTCCCGATGGTCTTAGGCGACCCCTGTGAAAGGGTCGTTCGACCCCCAAAGGGGTCGCGACCCACAGGTTGAGAACCGCTGCCCTATTGGATCTGGCTCCTGCTGACCTCTCCAGTCTTACCTATCTCTATTTTGTCCTTATTCATCCACAGTGGCTTTCCTTCTGACCTTCAAACATGCCAAGTTCTTTCCTGCCTTAGTTTATTTATATTTGCCATCCTCCTCCAGAATAATCTTCCCCTAGATCTTTTCACAGACCCCTTTCCCATCCTTCAGCTCTTCACCCCCGTAGAGAGGCCTTTTCCATCAACCCTACCTAATCCCCTCTTTCTTCAATTTACCTTATTGCCCTATTTTGGTTTCTTCATGGCACTGAGCAGCTAAGAGTGTTTTATTTATTCACTTTCACTTGTTTGGTATCTGCCTCCTTCCACTAAAATATGAACTTTTGTGAGTTGGTGTCCCCAGGTTCTGGAATAATTAATGAATGCCTTGCACATAGTAGGGGCTCAGTAAATGTTTGTGGAATGAATGAACAAAGGCTACTTGAGGAGCCTGTTTACCCTATGATCCAATGTAAGATCCCTGTTCACCTTTAACTTATTCCCTTAACTCTCCATGCTTTTCCTGCCCCCCCCCCCCACATTAATTCATTGAATACAAATTTCACAAGGATTTGGACCACGATGCTGAAACACTAGGGACGAAACATTGCACAACCTAATGATTTTAAGAGTTCCCAAGTCCCAATTAGGGTGGTGCATGGCAGTGATGCTAAATGAACTGTACTAGTCTTATCAGGTCAAAGCCCAGCTTTGTAGGGCAGCCCAGATAGAGGCTGCGCTCTTTTTTTCTTTAGCGGGACAGTCTATGGCAGTGGTTCTCACTTCCTAATGCCGAGACCCTTTAATACAGCTCCTCATGTTGTGGTGACCCCCAACCATAACATTATTTTCGTTGCTACTTCATAACTGTAATTTTGCTACTGTTATGAATCGTCATGTAAATATCTGATATGCAGGATGTATTTTCATTGTTACAAATTGAACATAATTAAAGCATAGTGATGAATCACAAAAAACAATATGTAATTATATATGTGTTTTCCGATGGTCTTAGGAGACCCCTGTGAAAGGGTCGTTCGACCCCCAAAGGGGTCACGACCCACAGGTTGAGAACCGCTGGTCTATGGCGTCTCCAAAGGTGTATCAAGGTTTAATAGACAAATAACATACTTGGTGGATTGTGCAATGAGAGAGATGCTTGCAGACTCTCTGGGGTGTGGCTTCCGGATATTGAAGTTTCTAGCAGGTGCACTCGGGGCTTGGATGGATGGTTTCAATTAGAATTTAATTAGCATCAATCAAGGCAAACTCCAGGGGCTGCCAATTCATCTGAAGTGCCCCTGCCCCAACTCCCTCCCAGCTCTCCCGTCTCCCAGGGCAGCTCTGAAACAAAGCTCTCTGTACGCACAGGCATGAAAAGAAAGTGGCTCTCCACTCAGTTTGACGTGGAGCTAGAAACTCTGAACCATCACATCCATGGCCATTGGGAGACCAGCTGGCCTGTCTCTCCCTGGCCACCTTAGCAGACTTTATTCTGACCCATTAGGTGGCTGGGCCTGCCCCAGGTCACACAGCCAGCTGCATGGAAACATGCACTTTCAAGCACCTTCTCGCCATTCACAGCCATGCTCCTGAGCCACCTGTGACAACACATCCCATAGCGACTTGCTGCCAGCCCTCTTGGCCTCTGAACTGGCTATTGCCTCATTCCTAGATTTAACTCAGAAATTGCCTCTTGCTGTCTTTGAAACCCAATGCTTTAGGTTTTTCTTTATTTAATCTTTAATAAAAAATTATAAATTATGACTTTTCTTTTGTGTGGATAACTCTTTCTGTGTGGTGTGGGCTTGAGAGAGAAGCCCGGTCCATTGGCTTCTGTGGTGATTTTGGCTCCCATGGGGCATGCTGCCAGGAGTACTGTTTACCTGGGGATTTCATAGACCTCTGGGATACTGGAGAAGAATACTTTGAGAATGATGCTTGAATCTTGGGAAACCAAAATCAAATTTCTCCAGCAGACAGAGAGACAAAGTATATTATCTACCCCTGGGGGAAGTTCTTTTTTTTGGAGCAGGGGAAGTTCTTGAAATTGGTTAGAATTTCTCCTTGAAGGTGAGTTTCCTTCTGTCTTGAGATCAAATGGATTATTAACAGGGAGAGAGACTTTGGATATGGCATGGACAGTGACACTCAGATGCCCTCTAACCCAGCTTCAGAGGAAAACTTGGCTTGGGTTCCTTAGTGAAGGACAGACACAATGAGATCCCCTTCTTGGGAATAAAGTCGGCTACCCTGATGCAGTATAATGAAGAGGCTGGGTGGGTGTGGGAGCCAGACAGACATGGGTTCAAGTCCTACCTCTACTGCTCACCAGCTGTATGAATTTGAGCAACTACAATTTTGTTTTCTTCTCAGTCTCCTAACACAAGAATCAGAATTCTTTCCTCACAAGTCCATTGTGAAGATTAAATGAGAGAATAAATGTGACATGCTTCCTATGGTGCCTGGCCCAGAAGGTCCTAAATAAATGGTTGTACTAAAGCTTATCTCTGCTGCCCAGGTGTTCTCCTGCATCCTGGACCATGGTCTGCTCTGGTACTGGCCCGGGTGCTTGTAATACCTTCTTTCTTGACCTTGGACTTTACCTTTCCTGTGTGATATATTCTGCTTCTTCCTGGTCTACCTGGATCTGCTCTATTGCCTGACTTTGATGTTTGATACATGGATTCATCTTTATTTTAGGTCTGCAATGTCTTATATGTAGCCACTAGCTACATATGGCTACTGAGCCCTTAAAGTGTGATATTAGAGTAAACTATACAGTGGTTTTCAAAGACTTAGTATGAAAAATGAATGGAAAATATCCGAGCCGGCATGGCCATGGGTGAACCTGAGCGGGGGCAGTGAAGGATTTAGAAAAGACAGAGAAGAAAAGAAAGCTGGGCTCTAGGTGGGTCCCTGATGGAGAGAGACTGCCATAGCCTGCAAGCCGAGTCTTTATTTTATAGCCAGATTCCTTGAGGCAAAGTAAGGGTGTGGTCAAGATGTTTACAACCTTCTCGCAGGTTTCCAATCTACTCAAATACATGCACCTGATCAAGCTTTGTTTACTTGCTGCACCTCCCGCAGCTCATATCACTCAGCCTCGTGGGACCACAGGTTCAGACCATAGGTTCAAGCTTACAACTGTAGCCTTTGGCTATACTTGTGCTGGGACTTGCACGTGGCTTTGCCACTAGGGGATTGTGCCCTCTCATTAGTCCCAGGCTTGAACCTGTCCAAACGCTGTAATCGCTCTCCACATATCCCCATAATTTTCTTATATTACATATTGAAATAATATTTTGAATGTGTTGTGTTAAATAAAGTATAGTATTAAAATTAACTTTACCTGTTCCTTTTTTTTGAAATGATAAAGAAACTAAGTTTATTGGGGATTTACTATGTGGTAGGCACTGGCTGGGCAGGCCACATTTGAGTCATTTAATCTTTACAACAATCCCTTGGGTTTCTATTACTCATTATTTAATAGTTAAGGAAACTGAGGCTCAAAGAGTTGATGATAATTCCTGAATCACCTGTTTCTTTTTACTTTTTAAAAGGGGACTCCAAGAAAAATTAAATTTACCTGTGTGCCTCATGTCTGTGGCTCACCTTTTATTTCCATTAGATGGTGCAGCTCTAGACTGGAGGCTGGCAAACTGCTCTTGAGCCAGATCTGGTCCTCTACCTGGCTCTGTATGGTTTATGAGCTAAGAATGGGTTTTACATTTTAAATCACTGAAAAGAAAATCACAAGAAGAAGAATATTTTATGAAAAGTACACGAAATTCAAATTACAGTGTCCCTAAAAAAGGCTTTATTGGGACACAGCTATACTCTTTTACATATGTGTATGGCTGCTTTCATGTTGCAACGGCAGAGTTAAATTGTGGTAACGGAGACCACATGGCTCATGAAGCCTAAGCTATGTGTTATTTGGCCTTTTACAGAAAAAGCTTGCCAATCCCTGCTCTCTCTCATTCTCCTCATTTTGGATCTTTCTTACCTCCTGACCATGGGCCCTGGATTTTATCCTGAATGAATCTTGCATTTCTATACCTTATCCTGGATTCTAGACTTACCAAGCACCCATTACTCAGCTTTTTGACTCTGTACCCACAACCTGCTTCCCCATGTAAACCCAGCCTGGACCGGATGTCGTTCTCTCCCAGTCACTTGCAGCTGCTCCACCAGGCTCACGTTGAGTTGACGTATGTGATAAGTGGGCTTGTGTCCTCCCTGATGCCATCTTGGTGTTTCGCTGGGTGTGGATTGGGATTTGCCATAAAACAAGCGCACACGCACGGAAAACACCAGTTTCTGAGGATCACAAATTGTTGCAGAAGACTGACAGACGGCAACGCTGCCATCGTGATGGGGCGGCCATCTGCTGTCACCCGCGTGGAGGATGTCGCTGAGGGAGCAGAATGTGGGGAGTGGAATGACAACAGCTGTTTCCAAGCTTGAATGTGGTGCCTCCACGGAGCACAAGACGGTGACAGCTGACAAGAGGAGAGGTTCCGTGTCCCAGGAGAATCTTCACCAAGGGCCCCTTCTCACCTTGCAGCCCACCACCACCATAACCCCTCTTTCTGTAAGAAAACCTTATTATTATTATTTTATTGTAAAAGAAATACATAGTTATTGTTAAAAACCAATCAAACAGTCAAAAGAGGCATTGAGTCTTCCATCGGATTTATACACACTTTGGTCAGGGAGGTTGCTGGGACTCCAGTTGGAGATGAGTTTGAGATTATACCGACTCTCAAACTATCTCTTTTTTTTCAATAATCTAAGGATCCCTTAAGGGTCTTGACTTTTTTCCTGGTTCTATTTCCTTTGGATACATTCTTTGTCAGGAGGTTTTTTTTTTGATCCTCATTTAAAAAGCTTTCATGTGGGTCTTTGCCACCAGTTTGCTTCACTTGCTTGGGTTCTCTGAATCCCAGTGGTAGGCACAGATTAGGTTGAGGATTCTGGTGAGCTTGGCTGTAAGCTCTTTGAGGTCAGAAACTCTGCTGTTTTCAACATGTACAGTGCAAGCCTGTATGGCAGCACGTGTGTATATATGGACCTCTTTCCCCCTCTAGACCCAGCCAATAACCTGAAATTGCCCACACCCGGTTTTGCTGTACGTTCCCTATCGTCCTCCTTCTTTCTCCCTTATGCACTAGTTTCCACACTAACCTGCCCATAGTCTTAGGCACCCTACTCATTCCTTCAGGAACCCCATTCAAGCACTCCTCCGGGCCTCAGGACCTGTCCCATGAACTCTTACCTCTCCCATGTCACATTTGTTCAGGGCTGAGGTCTTGGTGAAGGAAATGGAAAAACTACCAGGAGCTAAGTAGCTGGTAGCCAAGAGATATTAAAATACAACCACAGACCTCCTGAGTGACAGAAAGCATAGGTGTGGCTTCCATCTCAATGAAGCCTTAGATTTCTAATTGTTGTTTTTACACTTAGAATAAAGTCCCCTTTACTGGGGTATTTGTGAAGGGTTTGTTCCTTGCCACTGCATGTCTCTTGAACAGAGCAATCAGAATTCTTTCAAATAGCACATTGTTAATTTCAGACACCCTCTGTGTTTTAAGGAGTTTTCACAGAGTCTGTTTCCTTTGGCCCTAGGGAGCAGAGGGTCTTGTTACTAGTACTATCTGGGTCAAAGAGAAGTCATCTAATATTTTTTTGTGATGCATCATCTCCACCGCTCAAGGCAAGCACATGAAGCTTCCGCCTTCTCCCTTGAGGAGAATGGGTGCCTCAGCATTTTTGTCTGCATGGTTTTCCAGCTATCTAAATTATTTATCCATTCCATCTTTTATTCATTCAATGAATATCGATTGATATCACCTATCAGTTGACAAATGTGCTAGGACTGGGAAACCCGATTGAAAGATTCCAGTTCACGTGGACATTCTAGTGGATGATGACACAGTGTAATAAACTATAAGAAAAATATCATGTAGACCAGCGGTTCTCAACCTGTGGGTTGCGACCCCTTTGGGGGTCAAACGACCCTTTCACAGGGGTCGCCTAAGACCATCGGAAAACACATATATAATTACATACTGTTTTTGTGATTCATCACTATGCTTTAATTATGTTCAATTTGTAACAATGAAAATACATCCTGCATATCAGATATTTACATTACGATTCATAACAGTAGCAAAATTACAGTTATGAAGTAGCAACGAAAACAATTTTATAGTTGGGGGTCACTGCAACATGAGGAACTGTATTAAAGGGTTGCAGCATTAGGAAGGTTCAGAACCACGGATGTAGACAAAAAGCAATGCAGAGCCCTAGCTGGTTTGGCTCAGTGGATAGAGCATCAGCCTGCAGACTGAAGGGTCCCGGGTTCGATTCCTGTCAAGGGTACATGCCCATGTTGCGGGCTCAATCCCCAGTAGGGGGCATGCAGGAGGCAACTGATCAATGTTTCTCTCTCATCATTGGTGTTTCTATCTCCCTCTTCCTCTCCCTTCCTCTCTGAAGAAAAAAAAAAAAAGCCACACAGAGAATGAAAGCAGGGTAATGTAGTTAACAGGTAGCTATTTTGAATTGGATAGCCAGGGAAGGTCACTCTAAGAAGCCAATATCTGAATATCAAGCAGGAGTCAGTCATGAGGAGGTCGGGGAAATACAATGGTCCTAAGCTGGGATCAAACATGGTATATTCAAAGGACAGAAAAAAGGCCACTATGACTGGGGCACAACGAGAAGAGAAAAACTGGAAGATGATGAGGACAGAAATGTGGGCAGGGCCACATCAGGTAGGACTTGGTAAACCAGAGGAAGAAGATTATTCTAAGTGTTATGGATACCCTAAGAGGCCCCTCTCTTTAAAAAAAAATAGCTTTCTTAAAGTATAATTTGCACACTATAAAGTTCATTTGTAGTATGATTTGCATACCACAAAATAAATCTAGGTGTACAATGAAATGCTTTTTAGTAAATGTACAGAAATATGCAGCCATCACAACAATCCAGCTTTAAGAGATTTTCATTTCCCAAAAAGTTCTCTCCAACTCCTCCACAGTCATTCCCCATGCCCATCCCTAGCTCTTGGCAAGTATTTATCTGTTTCTATAGATTTGTCTTTACTGCATCTTCCATGTAAAAGGAATCACACAATATGTAGTGTGTTGCATTTGGCTTCTTTCACAAGTTTTTGAGGTTCATCCATGTTTAACCTGTATCAGTACTTCATTCTTCATTTCTTTTCCTTTTCCACTTCTTTTTGGTATTTATCCACTCACCAGTTGATGAACACCAGGGTTGTTTCTAGTATTTAGTTCTTATAAATAATAACAAATAACAAAAAACCTGAAGTTTTTTTAAAAAAAATATTTTTATTGATTTCAAAGAGAAAGGGAGATTGAGATAGAAACATCAACAATGAGAATCACTGGGCCAGTGGTTCTCAATGGGGAATGATCTTGCTTCTCCCCACCTGGGGCACATTTTTGATTGTCACAATTTGGAGGGAGTGTTACTGGCATCTAGTGGGCAGAAGACAGAGTTGCCGATAAACACCCTCCTGTGCATAGAACCCACCCTACACCCCCAATAAGAATTATTCAGCTTCATATGCCACCAAGGTTGGATTCAGAAGCTCTGTCTCAGATCTAGCAACCAATGATATCATTGTCATTTAAACCCTTGGCTGTCTCTTAACTTACATTCATCTTCTGTCTCCCATAACTCCTGATGCTGAGGAGTCCCACTAAATGCAGCCCTAACCCCAGAACTCTACACGGTTTGGTCACTGTTCCCACTAACCTCAATCTTGTAAAAGAGACTCGGCTAGGAATGGGGTGCACCAGAGCAAGTTGTCTTGTTTTCCAAGCAAGCCCAGGGAGAAAGAGGCTAAGACAGAAGCTATTAGGATGAAACATAAGGTAGTCCTGTTTAAGTGATAGAGGTGAAAAAGGATCTTGTCTGCAGCAGGGAAAACTAGGAGGCCCATTATGTGAAAGAATAGGAGGTGGGGGAATGGCTGCGCAGCTGAACCACATAGGGTAATTGATATGAAGTAGCATGTAAAGGAACCAGTTAGGGTGGCTTTATAGAAGGTGGGATTAAATGGCGACATTGCTCAAGCTATAACATTGCACAGAGAGTGGAAGGTGGGGCAGAGGGGAGAACCAAGGAGACCAAGAGAGCAGAGGTGGCAGATGGACCTGCAGAGGCAATAGGGCTGTAGTATTTGCTATATTCCCTATTCTGTAATTTACATCCCCATGACTATTTTGTAATTACCAATTTGTACTTCTTAAGCCTTCACCTTTTTCATCCAGCTCCCCAAACCCTTCCCATATGGCAACTCCATTTGCTTTATAATTTGTTTTCTCTTTCTCTTTTTCACACACACACACACATGCACACACAGTTTTTTTTCTGAACTCTTCAACACTAGTTTGCATACATCATGCCCCTTTATTCTGTATTCTGAAACAGTTCAATGCTAAGAATAGGAATATTCTCTTACATGTCAACTTCAGTAATTTAACATCAATACAATATTTTATCTAATCTACCATGCATATTTCAATTTTGTCAATTGACTTGATAATGTTCTTGATAGCATTTCTTTTTCTTCCTCCAGTATAGGAACACATGCAGTTTCAAGTATTTCATTTAGTTGTCACATCTCTTTAGTCTCCTTTCATCTGGAGTATTTTGCAGCCTTTCTTTGTCATTTATGACATTTTTGAAGATACAATCCTGTTTTTGTGTTTAATAGAAAGTTCCTCATTTTGGGGGTTTTCTGATGTTTCTTCATGGTTAGATTATGCATCCCAGCTTGAATACTAAGTGATACTGTGTCCCTCTCCAGAAATCACACCTGGAGGCACCTGATAGCTATCTGCCCCTCATGGATGATGTGAGTTGACTAACTATCCAGTCAAGAGGTTGTCTGATCTCTCATATGCACACATTGAGATATATATATTAGAGGCCCGGTGCACAAAATTCATGCACGGGGGTGGGGGGGCGGGGGTCCCTCAGCCCGGCCTGCACCCTCTCCAATCCAGGACCCCTTGGGGGATGTCTGACTGCCTCTCGCAATCTGGGACTGCTGGCTCCTAACTGCTCGCCTGCCTGCCTGCCTGATTGCCCCTAACCCCTCTGCCTGCCTTCCTGGTCACCCCTAACTGCTCCCCTGCTGGCCTGATCTCCCCTAACCGCCTCTGCCTCGACCTGCACCCAGGACCCAGGATTCCCTCCTCTGGCCGGCTTTGCCCGGTCTGGCTGCAGCTGCAGGGGACCATGGGTGGGTGGCTTCACCCGGGCCACAGCCGCAGGCGCCCGGGACCACGGGGTGGGCGGCTTGTTCCTCTCCTGGGCTGCAGGCGCAGCCGCTGGCGCCTGGGGCCACGGAGATTTTGTGGCATGCAGATTGTCCCTCTTCTGGGCCAAAGGCGCAGCCGCTGGCATCCGGGACTGTGAGGCATGTGGCTTGTCCCTCTCCCAGGCCATAGGCATAGGCACAGTCACTGATGCGCGGGACCACAGTCTGGCTGGTCCCCATTCCTCTCTTGCGAGCTCATTTGTGCCCCATTCCTCTCCCCCCAGTGTTGAGTGTCTGAGCCGTTACAGTTACAGCATGATGGTGTGATGGCGTGAGGGCATGATGACCATTTGCATATTAGCTCTTTATTATATAGGAAGCCTGGTCTAACCAATGGAGGATGATTAGCCACATAAAAGAGAAAGTAGGCTTTGCAGTCAGCAGGTGCATTCAACTGCCAGACATGCGAATGGTCATCTGGCCCCAGCTGGCCTGCACTTGACCACAAAAACATGAATGAACTCAACTGACACTGCAGCAGGTGGAGAGGAGCCATCCCAGCTGAGCCTTGCCCATATTTCCAACCCACAGAAATATCTCTGGATCAAGAGGAGCTAGCACTTGAAACAGCCTTGACCACGTTAGAGCCTGATGCAGATCATGAGCTCACGGACTTTGAGCTGGATGCTGTGACTAAATAAGACCTTGGGAATCTTGGGAGGGAGTGTACTTAATGTACTTTGTGTGAATCATTGGGGCAAGAGGGAGGACTGTAGTTGTTCCTTAGAATAAAGGCCCGCAATGATTCACATCTCCTTGTCTCTTCCCTTTGCAGTATGACTTTGTTGCCCCTCTCATCCAGAGACGGAATCTACTTATCCATCTTCTCTGAATCTGTGCGGCTTGTGACTTATTCTCACTAATAGAATGCGGCAGAAGTGACATTTTGAGACTCCTGAGGCCTGGACTTAAGGAGCCTGGCAGCTGCCACTGCCATTCTTATGTCATGCACCTGCCATCATGTAAAAGGCCAGGTATAATTACTGGGAGAAGAAAGGCCAAGCAGGGAGAGTCATGGAACATTGGCTGACAGCCCCAGGCAACTGCCAGATGTGTGAGTGAAGCCATCTGGACCAGCCAGCCACCAGCCAACTGGCCAACTGACCACAAACAGAGAAGTAAGCCCAGCCGACACCACAAGGAACAGACACAAGCCATTCTTGTGGAGCCCTACCAAGCTGCCAACTCACAGAATCTTGAGGGAGAAATGCAGCCAAATCTATGCATAGTTCTTAGTGTTGCTGAGTTTCTGTGTCCATGGCCTCTTGGGAAACAAAGATGGCACCAATATGAAGTTTAAAGACCCTGCCTCCACCACTTCCAAGTTTACCTTCTGATTTTGGTCTAACCCTCAGTCCTTTCCTGTTCAATAGACCCATGAGGCTAGAACTGAGGGTCCTTTGGACATAGTTACAATGCAGAGTACTGGGCCTATTCAATTTCACCCCAAGGTTAAACCTACCACCAAACTGAAAGACGTATTACATAGAGTGAACGCGTATGGATGAAGGAAGACCCTGAGCAGGACTTGGTATTTTGTATGAATTGGTAAATCCTGGCATCTCCTTGTAAAACTCAGAGTATGGGTAGGTTAGTCAAGAAACCCATGCTGTTCCTTTGCCCTTTGCTTCCCACATTAAAAGTCATGGACGAGATTTTATCTTAATTGAGATGGAAATACAAATTTTTATTCTCAATTCAAGAAAGGGACATCCATCAGAGATAGGCAAAAATGCGCCAGTCTCCAAGGAGCAGCAGTAATTTCAACTTGAAATATTTTTGCTTTGGGGAAGTTTAAAGAAAGGTTGCTTTGACATTTTCCTCTCTCCTTTTCTTTCCTCTGTGTCCATCATTAGATGTTTATATTGAAGGTTTCGGTAGAAGAGCACGTTTTAGGACAGCTTTTCTCACTTTTCTGAACATTTATCTTCCTTTGCAGAGGGGGGTAAACCCCATGAGTGCTTAATTTCAGATTTCCTGCCCTTCCCACTCTGTTTCTTAACTTGTCTCCTGAGGGTAGAAAAAGCTAGAGAAAAATGTTGATTTCTGATGAGAATAATGCTGTGTGTGTGTGTGTGTGTGTGTGTGTGTGTGTGTGAAAAGTCTTTGTTGCATAAGGCAGTCGGTTTTGTTGCCAAGCTATGTTGGGAGCCATCCAACTATTGATAAATTTATATCATTGTGTAGCTCCTCTAAACATGGCAGAGTTCCCCAGACCTCAAAAATACAAGTGCATTAACTGCTGGTACTAAACTTAAATCGGAGAGAACTTCTCATTGCTAAAAGTCCTCTTGCTTTTAATGTGTGTGCATTTGGCTACTCCGGATGGCTCCTCTCTGTGGTCTAGCTCAGCCAACAGAGTGAGGTTGAGATGAAGAATTTGCTTTTCAGGCAGAAGAAACAGCGTGTGTGAATCCCTGAAGATAACGGTGCTCTTGAAAACCGAGTAGTGTGGTAAGACCAGAGTGTAGGATCTGTCTGCAGGGTGGACAGGGCCTGGGAATGAGGCTGGTGAGGTCAGCAGAGGCAAGGTTGTGAAGAACCTTTTGTTCTTTGCTAAATAGTTTGGAAAGAGTTCCATGGGTGAGGGAGCATCATTGCAGAATTGAAAAAGGGTGAAACGATCTGGCTTCATGTTGGAAAGCTTGCTATACTTGCATATTTTCTCTACCTCTTATGACCTGACTAGGCATCACTGGCCAGATATATGGGGGCTGCCATTTGGAAGAACACCTTGTCTCCTTACCAGTGGACCAGATTCTCACCAGGCTTCCCTAGTGCCTGTTATGGAAGGAGATACATCAAGGACAGATAATGTCAGAGTCCAAATGGGGCTCTGTGGCTGGAGGACCCAGTCCTGAAAGGTATTTTTTATTTTATTGCTCTTGAGATTAGAAGGAAGGCTGCCCTTGCCTCAAATGTCAAGGCATTCTGTAGGTGAATTTTCTACTGGAGGTGAATCGATGCCAATTTGAATTTATCCAGTAAACTCTGGAAAACAAAATTAAATGATTGGCCCTCTTTCCCCTGGCAGCTACAGTGAGCTGAATACTTTGCCTCATGCCCAGACACCTGGACGGACAGCTTCTAGGGCGAAAGAGAAGTGAACCGAGAAAAGGGATGAAACCCGGGCAGGATTCGAACACCAAGCACAATACTCCTGGGGCAGAGATTTTAACACGGAAGTGTAACTGACATCTGTAAAATCCTTGTCAGTTAGGAAAACACTGTCGAAACATGTAGCCTAAGGTACCATGCATGGTGGTCTTCAGTTACTGGTATTAGAAAGTGTGATTAAAAACCCTTAAAAAGTTACAGGTTGGGAATGTTTAAAAATTACTTAAAATTCGGTTTTGACTCCTTGATCTCCATTTAGATGAAAAGTTTGAAGTTATGGAGTGCAAAGTTCTTGTAAGACCCTTTCCCCAGCCTGGCAAACGTGTCAGTTTGGTGGTAGAAGCCGTGCGTGATGGGGGTTACAGGGCTTTAGTGCGCTTTGGAGTTAGACAGACCTGGCTTAGAATCCCACAACGTTGTTCAAATGGAGTGTCCTTGGGCAAGTTACTTCCTCTCTTTAAGCTTTAGTTTCCCATCTTTAAAGTGGAGTCAACACAAATCTCCTAGGATTGTTATAAGGATTGAATCAGAGTGATTACAAAGTGCTCACTATTATATTTGAGACGTAACAAACACTCAATAAAAGGCATTCACGGTGATCGCTGTTGGTGTTTTTGAGACTCAGGTTTCCCAGCACCAATCCTGCATTATCCTGACTTGCTGCCCACACCATCTCCTTACTGCTGACCTTGAAAAGGTCGTCTCTCCATTCTCACCTCTGCTAAATGCTTCCAGGTCTGACACCAACTTGCTTGACCGGAGCACTCAACATGTACCCCAGTCTCCTGAGACTTGGATTTCAGTACATCTTTCTACCCTGACTTTACTGCTTGCAGATCCTGGTAATGACTCTCCCATCACCTCCCACCCACCTCCTGCTGTGGAAGATCCCGAGACCGCCTTTCAGGTGAATCACCTGTGATAGGCAGAGGGCTGTGTACTCTCCCAGCCCCGAAGGTGTTCATGTTCTGATTTCCAGAACCTGTGACTCTGTCGTGTTCCATGGGAAAGGGGAATTAAGGTTGCCAGTCAGCTGACTTTGGAGGGGGAATTTATCCTGGATTATCTGGGTGAACTCAATGTAATCACAATGTCCCTATAAGGGAAAGAGGAAGGTAGGAGAGCAGGATCAGAGTGACATATGGAGTAAAAGAGACTCCAATGGCCACTGTTAGCTTTGAGGATGGAAGGGGCTATGAGCCAAAGAATGCAGGCAACCTCTAGAAGCCAGAAAGGGCAAAGGAACAGATTCTCCCCAAGAAAAAAAAAATCTTGATTTTAACCAGATGAGACCTTTTTCAGACTCCTGACCTCCGAAACTGCAAGATAATAAATCTACATTCTTGCCCTAGCCAGTTTGGCTCAGTGTGCCATGCTCAGCACGGCCAAGGGTGAACCTGAGAGAAGGCGGTGAAGGATTAAAGAAGACAGACAAGAGAATAAAGCTGGAGCTAGATGGGAAGCTGCTCTCAGATGGAGAGACAGTGCCGCAGCCTGCAAGCCGAGTCTTTATTTTATAGTCAGATCCCACGAGGCAAAGTAAGGGCGTGGTCAAGATGTTCACAATGTTCTCGAGGGTTTCCAATCTACTCAATTACATGCACCTGATCAAGCTTTGTTTTGGCAGCACTTGCTGCACCTCCCGCAGCCCATATCACTCAGCCACCTGGGACCACAGGTTCGGACCATAAGGTCAAGCTTACAACCATAACCTCTGGCTACAATTGTGCTGGGAGGATTTTGCCCTCCAAGCTGGGACTTGCACGTGGCTTTGCCATGAGAGGACAGTGCCCTCTCATTAGTCCGAGGCTTGAACCTGTCCAAATGCTGTAGCTGCTCTCCACAGCTCAGGGGATAGAGCATCGGCCTGTGGACTGAAGGGTCCCAGGTTTGATTCCGGTCAAGGGCACATACCCTGGTTGCGGGCTCATTCCCGGGAGGAGACATGCAGGAGGCAGCCAATCAATGATTCCCTCTCATCATTGATGTTTCTATCTCTCTCTCCCTCTCCCTTCCTCTCTGAAATCAATAAAAAAAAATATAAAAATAAATCTGCATTCTTTTAAGCCACCAAATTGGTGGTAATTTGTTATAGCAGGAAGTGAATACTCTGCCTTTTTAGGTAAGCTATTTGCTTTCTGGTGGACCTGCCCAGAGTTGCAGACAGAAAAACAAGGTAACATGGATTTCAGAATAAACACTTCCAAAAAGACATGGTGCACAAGCAGTTTATTACAAATAGGGTCAACCCAACAACCCCCAGGTATTTATTCCTATTATGAAGTGAGAAAACTTTTATCAGCTTTCATTATTCTCCATTAAATACAATATTTTAATAATTTAGCATTAATTAACCTACCATAGTCATCCATATTTTCCCTGCTGTCTTCTTTGGATTTTAACCTCCACTATTACGTTTTTATCAGACAAAAATGATTTAAAAAAAAATCTCTCAAGTAATAGAAGCATAGGATATTAATGATTTTTAAAATAACATTTCATCTCCTTAAATAATGGGCCCCTTTTATCACCTGAAATATGATATGAGCACATGCTATATAAAACAGGTGATGGCAAATCGTTCAGGTAGAGATGGATTGCCGATGGGGAGAGGACAGGATCCCAATGGTTAGCCTGATTCTCCGTAGGCAGCCTCTGCAGCCTCTCATTGGAGCCCCGGAGAAAACATTGTTCCAGGGTTGAACTTCCCATTTGACAGATGGTTAAAACTGGGGGGTGGGGGCATAGGCATTTCAAGGGTACGTGGCCAGTTAACACCAGAAGGGAGACTTAAGCCTGGGCCTCTGGACTTGGCTTTCAGACTGTGGCTTCCCCCCCACCCCCCCCACCCTACTACATTGACTTAAAACTACATTTTTGTTTTGTTTGATTGTTTTTTTCTTACAGATAAAGTGAGGGACACAGGCATTCTTTGGGGGTAGGTGGGTATTTTTTAATCAAAGAGGTTTTTATCAGGCTCAAACATGTATCAGCCGCTAAAGTAATTTCTTCATTCAATTACAATGATAGGTGAGGAAAAGGAGCCCCAGAAAGGTACAGTGACATACCTTCTATCCACTGTCAGTTCAGATCTCAACTAGCAAATGTTTCTTCCCATTCGAGGCAATGAAAACTCTCTTCCTTTGTTACAGGGTGGGGACTGTCGAAAAAATCAGAAGAAATATGACGGTTTCTCATTGATAGGAACACACACAGACAGCCAACGTTTTGCGCTTGTCAGATTACAATAGAAGAAAGGCTGGCTTTCCATTGAAATCGATTAAAAAGAACTACATCCTTAGGGCAGTGGTTCTCAACCTTGGCTGCACATTAGAATCACCTGGGAATCTTTTTAAAAATCCTGATTTCTGGGCCTCATCCTCCGAAAACTCTTTCTTTGTTATGGGGTGAGGCCACAACATTAGTAACAAAGAAACAGAATTTCTGGAGGATGAGGCCCAGAAATCAGGATTTAAAAAAGATTCCCAGGTGACTCTAATGCGCAGCCAAGGTTGAGAACCACTGCATTAGAAGAAAGGCTGACTTTCCACTGAAATCGATTAAAAATAACTAAATCCTTAGGGGCTTCTCTTTGAGCAGGTGAGATTAGTAATTAGGCCCCTTAGTAAGAGGCCAACTTGGGAAAGGATGGAGGAGATATCCAAAACCCAAAGGAAGAAGGATCCGTCCCAGGCCAGCACTGAGCGTGACCACCAGCCCTTCCTGAGAAGGAAGCGTAGACGTGGTATCAAATGCATGTCTCCTTCCATTCCACTTGCTACACCCGGACATAGGAAGTAGTTCTTATTCCAGAGCGAGACTCCAGCCACTCTTCACAAACCCACCTGGGCAGTTCTGTGCCTATCAGGGTTCACACTCAGCTGGGACATCCCTGTATGGCTCACCAGCAGGCATGTTCTGATTGGCTGGAACCCGTGCCATAGCTGTCAGTAGATATTCTGAATATTCCCCTTGATATAAATATCAGGGCCACTCAAGATTCTGGTGCCTTTAGTGAGCCACGCCAAGCCAGCCTGATCAGTTGTAGAACTTCTTAGTAAAATGTATTTTGATATGGGTGTTCTAGTAAGCGAAGGAGCCAGAATCCAAAGCCCTTCCTAACTGGCTTCTGCGGTGTTTCCAGTGATGAAAAGCATTTTTCAATTTGATGGGCTTCATCTGCATTTTATTAGTCTATTTCTGGGGAAAAAATACCATTTGTACATCATTTTGCTTGCAGACTTGTCTTTATTATTCCTTCCCCACCTCGTGCGGTGGGTCCAGGATTTGATTTTCTCTCGGCTCCTGGCACATTTCTCATCGTCTCTCAGAGCAATTTACCCTTCGTGACAGTCCATCTGTCTCTCCTGCCCCGCTTATGAATACTCTGCCTGCCCCGATTCCCTTATTTCCTTTTTAATATCATCCGCCTAGTCTTCCCTGACCTTTTCCAGCCCTTCAGCTGTCCCATGGCTCCCCACCCGCCCTGTTTGATTGGTCGGAACCCTGCAGATGGCTCTGACAGCATTTCTCTCGTGACTTGACCCGTCACCCTCGTTTCACTGTCTCATTGACCTTTACTTGTAGTTTAGTGGTTTGTGCTTTTCTCTTATTAAAATGAAAGAAAGAAAACTACCAACATTCAGTGTGAGGCCATTGTCTGAATGTTACCATGTGAGAGTGGATCTGGGTGTGTGTGTATCTCCCCTGCTGGGGTTGGAGGGAGGGACTGTGCAGACTTGTGACCTTCAGGGCCACCTCTGCAGCTTCGATGGGTTGATGGTCATTGTTGATGAGTGTCACCTGGGGTGGGGGTGGGGGATGTATACTTAGAGGTTTACATCAGCAGGTCAGCAAACTTTTTCTGTAAAGAATCACCTAGTAAAATTGTCATCTTTTCAGGCCAGACAGTCTCTTTGGCAACGGCTCACCTGTGCTGTTGTAGTGCAGAAGCAGCCAATGACAACACGTAAAGGAATGGGAACGGCTGTGTTCCAATAAAACTTAATTGACAACACACAGGCAGGGGGCCAGATTTCGCCTGAGGATCTTAGTGTGGTAACCTTTGTTTTATTTTGCCTTCTAGCTTCTTATCTTTCTTTGCGTATTTGTGCATTTGTTGTTTACTTAACAGTGCTTTTTCAGAAATAAATTAGCCTTGTGAGGGAGACAGTGGCAGGGAAATGGGAGCTTGGTGCAAGAAGATATGTGCCGGGCATACTGCTTTTAAAATTGCTCTTTTTCCACGTAATATATTATAAATACTCTTCTTGTCAGTGAATATTCATCTTAGCATCATTTGTAATACTGGAAACATCCTATTTTTATTGTTTATTTATTTTTACTTACAATTTTATTTTGTACTGGTTTCAGGTGTACAGCTTAGTGGTAGACAATCATACACTTTGCATAGTGTTCCCCCAGATATTTCCAGTATTCCAACTGGCACCATTCATAGTTATTGCAATATTACTGAGTATATTCCCTAAGCTTTACTTACATCCCTGGGACTATTTTGTCACTACCAATTTGTACTTCTTAATCCCTTCGCCTCTTTCACCCCCTCAACATTCCTCCCCTCTAGCAACCACCAGTTTGCTCTCTTTGTCTAGGAGTCTGTTTAAATTTTTTAAAATCCCATTTTTAGATACAGTATATTTTATATACGGAAAGTGTAGTCATGCTTTTTCCTATAAGACAATTATATGACAGTTCATTACCCCGCAATTATATGACAGTTCATTACCCCTGTGGACCTGACTTTGGTTGGAGGCAGGTGAGAATGGATAATGGGTAATTCAGAGCAATGGGTCAGAGTAGTGGGCTTCAGAGTTTGGCCGAGCTTGGCATTATTTCTGAGTCTGCCACTTACAAGCCATTTGGTTTTAGGGGATTCATTTAACTTCATTTACTCCTAGTTTCAGCAGCAGTAAAATATGAATAATAACTTAAACTTCATAGTGTTGTGAGGATTAAAGTATATGAAGTATGTAAAGACCTCAGCACAGGGCCTGGCACAGAGCAGTTACACAGTCAAGAGTAGGCACAATAAGCATTCGTTCATTAGTGCCATACATTTACCGAGTAGCTATAGAGTTTCAGTCACTGTGACAAATACTTAGGCAAAGAAATGACAATATGGACTCACCCTTACTCTCAGGAAGCTCACAGATAAGTGAAAACACAGCGACAGAACAAGGCTGTAAATGCTGTAATATTGAGGAATGCACAAGGGACCAGGGGGTCAGGGGGGAGATGGTGCATAGACTTTCTGGATGGCTGTGTCCCATGAAGGACACAATCATCGTGTACTCTTTTCCCTAGGAAACAGAAGAGGCCAGTGTCAGCTTCCCAAGTCCCTGTGTGCTTGCTCTGTGATTTAGAGCACGCATCCTCCATTCCTTAATTCCTTATTGTGCCGCACCAGCACGGCCAAGGGTGAACCTGAGAGGGGGTGGTGAAGGATTTAGAAAAGACAGACAAGAGAAGAAAGCTGGGTCTGAGTGGGACGCTGTCCTCTCTGATGGAGAGCTAGCGACAGCGCCACGGACTACAAGCAGTGTCTTTATTTTATAGCCAGATTCCATGAGGCAAAGTAAGGGCATGGTTAAGATGTTTACAACAGCTCTAGCCGGTTTGGCTCAGTGGATAGAGCATCAGCCTGCGGACTCAAGGGTCCCGGGTTCGATTCCAATCAAGGGCATGTATCTTGGTTGCGGGCACATCCCCAGTAGGGGGTGTGCAGGAGGCAGCTGATTGATGTTTCTCTCTCATCGATGTTTCTAACTCTCTATCCCTTTCCCTTCCTCTCTGTAAAAAATCAATAGAATATATTTTTAAAAAAAGATGTTTACAACATTCGAGTGGGTTTTGATCCTACTCAATTACATGCACCTGAACTCTATCAAGCCCACCTCACTCAGGCACATGGGGCCACGTGTTTGGACCATAGGTTCAAGCTTACAACTATAGCTGTTGGCTACAATTGTGCTGGGAGGGCTTTGTCCTCCAAGCTGGGACTTGCACGTGGCCATGAGAGGACTGTGCCCTCTTATTAGTCTGAGGCTTGAACCTGTCCAAACACTGTAGCCGCTCTCCACACCTTATCTGCTATAGACATTGTTCAAGGCAAAGAGAGACTCAGCCTTATGATACCGGGGCCAGCCCATGCCAGTCAATGGGCCATGAACAGACCTGACAGAACATTATTCATTGGATAGAAACTATTCTAATATGAAGGGACCTTTGGAGTTACATGTATATAGCATTGCTATTTGCATCAAAGAGATTCCCTTGGATAAACTCCATTTCTAGTTGAAAAGGAGAGAGAAGCCATTGCTTTTGATTGACAACCAAAGGTGAACTGACTCATCTGGTCCATAAGGGATGTTGGGACAAGCCAAACAAGAGAGCTGGAACATTACACCTGTGCAGCCACACCCGAAGGGAGACATGACCCTCTTCTAAAGAGTGAAGATTGGCCAAGGAACCTTGTCCTGCTCTCTATTTTGTATTAGAAGCATAGGGCCGATCCAGGACGGGGACTGTTCCCTTGGTGTCTGCACTTAGGAGGAGCCCAGGGATATTTACCTAGAGGTCAAGGACTGAGGGGGGAGGTTCCTTTGGACAGGGCCATCCTTAATCATACAGCACATGTGTCTTACAGCTGATGTGGTGAACAGGTTTCCTCTCGCAGGCCAATTTTGGTCTGTTCAGATTTGCTACCAGGAGCATTGCATTCATTGGCAGAGATTCAAGGGCCATGCACGGGCTCAGTGGCACAGGAGTCCATGATTGGGCTCATTGAACATCTGCAATGAGTATCCTTGTTCATATTTGTGCATGTGCATAAGTGTTTCTCCAGAACAAAATTTCGCATTGGAATTTCTGGGTTCAAGTATATGGTCATTTAGAATTACTCCTTGCAGAAATACACAAGTGCTGGGGGCATCTTGGCAGTTTCTATTACCATTCTAAATGACCTTAGCTCTCTAGTCTACAGGGAGAAACCCAGGCAGGCCTTTCACATCAGATAAGGCACCTGGAAACCGCAACCAAGCAAGAGGATGCTGTGCCTACAGGGAGAAACCCAGGCAGGCCTTTCACATCAGATAAGGCACCTGGAAACCGCAACCAAGCAAGAGGATGCTGTGCCCTGAGCTTTCTCTATCCCTGTCCCGGAAAAAGGAGTGTCTTGTAAAAAGCGGAGCTGAAGCGTCACCTTCATAGTGAGGGCCAGCACAGCTGTCAGACCCCTGACTCGGGATGTCTGCTTCGGTCCCGCACTTCCGAGTCCACCCCGACAAGGCTTTGCAGCCTTTATCCTGAGCCACTCACCTGACCCGCTCACACTGACTCTCCTACCTGTGCCCAGTTGTCTTGATTTCCTGGCTTCTGATGCTAGGGTTTGTTTTCTGGCTCCTGCAACCTTTCACAACCTGCTGGGGAACAGAGGGAAGGCGGTGAGGGGCACAGAGGGTGGGGGGAGGTGGCCTGGAGAGATGTGTGGGGGCGGTGTGTAGTGTATATAAACTTGCATTCAACATTTTTTTCTAGTGTGTACATCTGTGTTTGCAACTATATTTTTAGTTCCTTGGGGATGGAACCAATTTCTGTTCATCAGAGTGAACAGCGCAGTGAAGACTGTAAATCTTTATTGAATGAAAACAGTGAGGTAAGAGGAGAGAGCTAGTGTGGCCACAGAGAAATCACTTCACATATCTGGGTATCACTTGGATAATCTTAAAAAATAAAGGTTGAATGGTAAGTTCTCCAAAGCAGCAAAGTCTAAGGCAGGAGTCGGTAAACTTTTCCTGAACGCACCCAGCGAGTAAAAATATTTTAGGCTTTGCAGGGCAGATGGTCTCCGTGGCGACTGCTCAACTTGGCCTTGCGGCACCCTTAGCAGGCACAGAACAAGCCAAGGTGGCTGTGTTCCAGTGAAACTTTATTTACAAAAATTGGCAGCAGGCTGACCCTGCCATAGAGGAAGGGGCTTAGATGTACATGGCCTTGACCCCCCCAGCGTGGATACCAACTGGTTGCCTTAGGCAAGTTAATTAATCTTCCCGATCCTGAGGTTGTTTAGCCATAAAACTCAGGATGATATTACTTACTTTGCAGGAATGGTTGTTGTGAGAATTAGATGAATATATATCAAGTACTCCTCCCAGGGCCTGGCATATGCGGGAACTGCAGATTTTATCCTGCAGCTCTGATATCCAAGGGGCCTCAGAGTCTAGGAGTTCTGCTGGTGTTTTTAGCTCAGGCTTTCCTGAGACACAAGCTCCTAGATGACATTTTCTCTGAGAAACAATAAACAATTAGTGGATTTCTTACGGGAATTTGCTCCAGACGGAAAGATAAAGGGACTCTTTGGGGACAGTGTGCTAAGTGGGTTGGAGAATTTTACACTCCCAAATGCCTATTCTGGGCCCCGGCCTCTGGCAGTTTCCAGGCCGGCCCTTGTGGGGCGTGGCTACAGTGTTTGGACAGGTTCAAGCCTTGGACTAATGAGAGGGCACAGTCCTCTCATGGCCACGTGCAAGGCCCAGCTTGGCGGGCAGAGTCCTCCCAGCACAATTATAGCTAACAGCTATTGTTGTAAGCTTGAACCTATGGTCCAAACACGTGGCCCCACGTGCCTGAGTGACGTGGGCTTGATAGAGTTCAGGTGCATGTAGTTGAGTAGGATTGAAACCCACAAGAATGTTGTAAACATCTTGATCACGCCCTTACTTTCCCTTGTGGCATCTGCTATAAAATAAAGACACGGCTTGTGGGCGCTGGTGCTGTCTCTCCATTAGAGAGGGCAGCGTCCCACCGAGACCCAGCTTTCATTCTCTTGTCTGTCTTTTCTTAATCCTTCACGGCCCCCACTCAGGGTCACTGAACCAGGCTGAGCTGGCATGGCACATAAGGCACCCTGGGGCTGAGTATGCCATGGCCGTGCCGGCTCACCACAGGCCCTCTCCACCAACACCCCTGCCCCAGCCCCTCCCTGTCCTCAGCAGACCCACTTCGTGCCCTACATGTGTCACTCTGGCGCACACTTCTGCCTTAGGCGTTCTTTCCCCAGGCCTCCATCGGAGGTCTTCTGGTCTGGCTTTTTGAGATCAGGTAGGGCATTGACTATAAGAGATCAGGTAGCATCATGTAATTCACGGCAAGAATGGGAAACTGAGCCAGGTCTTTGGGGACCTAGGAATGATGAGCTGATGGTGGTATTGGGAGGCTATCGTGTAGGGCTTGAACACCTCACTCTGAAGTCAAGTTGCCTGGGTACGAATCCTGGCTATCCCCCATTCGCTGTGGGACCCTGAGCAAGCAAGTGTTGGTAGAGGCTGTAATTGTCCTTATGATGCAAGACTGAGTGAAGATTAACTATGGCTACTTCTTCTATCCAAGAAGTGAAAATGTGGGGATTTGGGGGGTGAGTAATATAGCAGCTAGCTTTAATTAACCTTACTCCTCCCAGTCACTGGCTGGATACCCCCTCATCTATACCTATTGGTGATGTCCCACATGTGTGCCTCATTTGCCCTGAAATGGAGAAAAATATCTACTAGTATGTGGGGGGAGATGTCACTTCTCTTTTGGGGTTCCATTCTTAGGAAAAGATGGAAACAGCATTATTTATAGGCATTTTTTTAATGTGCTAGGCATTAGAGACAGAGAAGCATTGATCAGACTGTCAAACCCCAGAGGGAAGGTAGGGGAGGGTGGGGGTAAGAGGGAAAGATCAACCAAAGGACTTGTATGCATGCATATAACCCTAACTAATGGACACAGACAACAGTGGGGTGAGGGCATGAGTTGGGGAGGTCGGGGGGGTTATGATGGTATAAGGACACATATGTAATATCTTAAAAAAGAAAAAAATAATATGCTAGGCATTTTCACACATGTTAATTCCCCTAATTCTCTCAAAATCATGATAGTGAGATATCATTTAGTATTCATTCTCCCTGATTTACATAACAAGACACTGTGGCTCAAAGAAGTGAAATCTGCACAGCTGGGAGCCATCAATTTACTAATAATCTGGAGGAGCGAGGCAACCCACAGGTGCAACAACATAAGACATTCCAAATGGCATATGAAGAAGAACTAGGTCACGTGAAGAAAGGAAGAAAGACATGTCTGTTAATGCAGAGGCGACCCAGAGTGGAGGACTGAAAATTCAGACAGCCTCACCACGCTTTTCATCCTCTGCTTCATGTAGTCTCAGTGAAAAAAATGTTTGTAAGAGAATAAAGATGATACCTTGCCTTCTTTTAAAATGTTTAAATTTTTTAAAATTACAGTTTACATTCAATATTATTTTGCATTAGTTTCAGGTGTACAGCATAGTAGTTAGGTAATCATATACTTAAAAAAGTGTTCTCCACTATTTCCAGTAACTCCTTGCCACCATACATATTATTGACTATATGTGACTATTTTGTAACTCCCTATTTGTAGTTCTTAATCTCCACTCAGTACCCTAAACCTCCTCCCCTCTGGCAACCATCAGTCTGTTCTCTGTATCTATGAGTCTGTATCAATTTTGTTTGTCATTTGTTTTCTAGATTCCATATGTCAGTGAAATCATATGGTATTTGTTTTTCTCTGACTCACTTCCCTTAGCATAATACCCTCTAGGTCCATCCATGCTGTTGCAAATGGTTAAGATTTCATTTTTTATGGCCAAGTAATATTCCTTTACATATATGTACCACCACCTTTTTATCCACTTGTCTATTGATGGGCACTTGGGTTGCTTCCATATCTTGGCTATTGTAGATAACGCTTCAATGGACACAGGAGTGCTTATATGCGTGTGATTCAGTGCTTTGGGGTACCCTGCTTTCTTAGATGAGAAGACTGAGGCTCATAGAGGTGAAGTGTCAGGCCCAGGTCATGTGGCCAGTAGATGGAGTTCTGGGATGGCACCCATGCTCAAAGCCCACACTCTTTTTCTTCTACTGATAATTGAAGTTCCCTTAGAAAGTGGCCAATCTCTAGTCAGAACGATCATTCCTGCTCAATTTTTTTTAAAATATATTTTATTGATTTTTTACAGAGAGGAAGGGAGAGAGATAGATAGTCAGAAACATCGATGGGAGAGAAACATCGATCAGCTGCCTCCTGCACATCTCCCACTGTGGATGTGCCCGCAACCCAGGTACATGCCCTTGACCGGAATCGAACCTGGGACCCTTCAGTCCGCAGGCCGACGCTCTATCCACTGAGCCAAACCGGTTTCGGCCCTGCTCAATTTTTTAAGTAACCCATGATGTAGCCATACACAGAAGTGTGTGTGTGTGTGTGTGTGTGTGTGTGGCACTAGTTATTTCTTGAGGTTTCTGGTGCCCAGAATCACCAGATTTCTCCTCTTTTCCATCAAATTCTACAATCATTTTACCTTTCTTAGTGTCATCAATTCTCCCCAATGCTGGATTTTCTAGGAAACCTGGGTTGTGTCCACTTGAGTGAAGGTTAAGCTGTCTGAGTTCTGGGAATTGGCCGTTTCTGCCTCTTTCTCTCTCTTTTCCTCTCTAAAATCTGTGTGCCCAGTTTCCTCTTGAAAAGATTTATTATCCACTTTTCATCCTCTGCCTCAGCGTGAGCGTTTGAAAGATCCTCAGTTATTTCCACGCTTTCGGACACCGCAGGAAGGAGTGGGTTCTCTCGGATGCCATGCTTCTCCTTATAATTGGTTTGCATCTTTGTCATACACACTCCTCTTCTGAATAATTCTGTAGCAAGAGTATAAAATGTTTTGACAGTGTTTTCCCCTTCCAAATTTACAGGAAACAAAACAATTGCTCTGGGCTCCAATGACTTCTGTCCATATCTGATTGGGAAAGAAAATTGGAAGTGGCATGGCCGAGCTGCCTACTCCTGGTTCAAACTGCTCTCAGGCAGGGAGCCCTCGTACACACTGCTGGTGAGAGAATAAGCTCACTTCTCTTTGGTGGGGAGCTTATTCTCCCACCATCAGAAGGATGGAGACAAGCTGGGGGGAAAGTCTTGCTGGATGTCTCCAGGAGCGATCTCGTCAGCCCCGGAGTAACCCTGGGTGCGGAGGGACTCTGAAGCTTCAGGGGCAGAAGGATGGAGTATAATAAGGTGTAGTGTTGAACAGCCGGAGTGACCTGGGTTTGAATCCTGGCTCCACCACTTACTTAAAGTAGGCTATGGGGCAAGTTGCTCAAGGGTTCCGAGCCTCTGTTTGGCTCACTGTGCTTGGGGACAATCCATGTTTTCATCACAGAAGACTGTGGGAGGATCAGATAAAAGAATGCCAGTAACGTGCTTAGCACAACGCCTGGGAAGTATTGATGGGGAACATAAGAAATTAAAAAAATGTAGCTTTAGCTATATAGTTAATAGGCTTGGTAATTAATGCCTGTAGAAAGCTATTGTTCCCGGGCCTGGAATGTGTGACGGGGCCTGCCCTGGCTTCAGGAGACAGGCAAGCAGTTTGACCTTTGTGCCCCAGGAGGACTGCAGTGACTGCAAGTGCTGCAGAGAATCACCCATCAGCAGGTGAAGGGATGCTGGGAAAATCACTGCAGCTTTTATCTGATTAACCATTTTCCCTGAATTCCAAACCCCTTACCTACACTTTCCTCCCTATTATAAAGGGTCAGCTCCACGCAAGCGGGTGCCGCTATCCCTAGCCTTGCCTATTCAGAGCCATGGTTACTTATTATTATTTTCAGGTTGAAGTGAAATTCACATAACACAAAGTTAACCATTTCAAAGTGAACAGTTCCATGGCATTTAGTGCATGTACAACATTGTACAATCACCACACTACCACCTCTCTCTAGTTCCAAAATATTTTAAAAAATCCTCATCTGAGGACATACTTAGAGAGAGGAAGGGAGAGAAAGAGAGAGAGAGAGAGAGAGAGCACATCATAGCAAGCGATCAAACTCTCGGTCTTTCGGTCAAACTCCCAGGGGGACAGTTTGCATATTAGGCATATCTATCTATCTATCTATCTATCTATCTATCTATATCTATCTATATCTATCTATATCTATATCTATATCTATATCTATATCTATATCTATATCTATATCTATATCTATATCTATACTATCTATATCTATATATATTGTGATAATGAAATGGATTGGTCCCTGTAAGGCACAAACACTGTGCTTAGTGAACATTAGCAACCACCGTTACCCTCTTCCTCCTGGAAGCTCCTTCTCTATTATTTTTTTTTAATTTAAAAAATTGATTTCAGAGAGGAAGGGAGAGGGAGAGAGATAGAAACATCACTGATGAGAGAGAATCACTGATTGGCTGCTTCCTACACACCCTCTACTGGGGATTGAGCCTGCAACCCTGGCATGTGCCCTGACTGGGAATCCAATCATGACCTCTTGGTCATAGGTCGACACCCAACCACTGAGCCATGCCAGCCGGGCTCCTCTGTTTTTTTTTTTAAATTTTGTTTTATTGCTTAAAGTATTACAAAGAGTATTACATATGCCTCCTTCCCTCACACCTTGACATTCCCCCGGCCTCCCCTACCCCCCTATGTCTTATGTCCATTGGTTATGCTTATATGCATGCATACAAGTCCTTCGGTTGATCTCTTACCCTCCCCTCCCAACCCTCCCCAGCCTACCCGCTGTAGTTTGACAGTCTGTTCGATGCTGCTCTGCCTCTGTATCTATTTTTTTCATCCGTTTATAATGGTCTTTATTATCCATAAATGAGTGAGATCATGTGGTATTTTTCTTTCATTGACTGGCTTGTTTCACTTAGCATAATGCTCTCCGTTTTTATGGGTGAGGAATCTTAGACTCAGAGGCACAATGGTCACCAGCGAGTAAATTGCAGAGCTTAGGTTTGGCCATGCTAGCCAGACCCAGAGCACTTTCTTCTTCTGGTTTGTACACTGCCACCTCCTCTGGCGTCCTAACACCAAACCTAGCTGATTTTTCCTTCTTTCATTTTCATCGGATCTGTACGAAGCCTCAGCACGTCTACAGAACCCGCCAGGCTGCTCTGGCCCCGGATCTTAGCCCCAGCTGTTCTGCTTATCTGGAATACCATCCTGCCTCTGCCTTCCAATCCTGCCACCTGGCAGGCCTGATTCCAACCTGCTTCCTTTATGAAACCTCCCCACTGAGCCTTTCAATCAAGCGGTGGTGCTTCATTTCTGACTCCCTCTCATTCTCAAAGTTGTTGTCTTCTGGCCCCAGTGAGCAAAAGCATTGTCTTTGTGTGAATTGCAAGAAGGCATTCATTCTCTCCAGGCCGACGAATTGCAAAAAGATGGCCCCAGTCACCCTCTCAGCTGGGCACTTCCGTGCAGTGCGCGGACTGTGCACTCGGACTTGGCCAACCTGCCTGTCTAGCAGTTTTGAAAATAGTCTTCTGAGTGTAAAACGTCTGAAGCCACATAGATTGCATGAGTCCCCTGTTCATTCGTTGTCTCCCCCAACTAGATTTTACGATTCTTGAGGGCAGGAACCACAATATGCACTCAGTGTTCCCCACTTTTCTCAGCTCAGAGCTGAGACCTCAGTGTCCTGCTAATGAAGGGACTTGGGGCAAGTGCTGTGTCAGCCTGGGCTCTGAAGAGGCCCAGCAGAACTCGGGCAGGTGAGGTGTAACATCCACAGGAGACCTTGGGGCTCTATCCCATCCCAGGCACAATGACCACCTCATGGATTTGGGAAGCCACCCAGCACCCCTGTCCCCCCAGGGCTGCTTCCTCTCTGGAAGGCTGGCTCCTGCCCTATTCTCCCGACCACACTTGGTGCTTCATCAAGGGGCTCAAATGCCATTTCCCTGGGGAAGCTTTCTTTCCCAGAAGCCTCTGTCGGAATCAATTTCTCCCTCCTATGATTCTCTAGATGGTCTTTCCCTTCTAACCCACCATCCCTGACTCTCACAAATGTTATTTTAAATTGATTTTAGAGAGGAAGGGAGTGGGAGAGAGAGAGAGAGAGAGAGAGAGAGAGATGAGAGAGAAGAATCATCAATGGGCTGCCTCCTGCAAGTCCCCTACTGGGAATGGAGCCCATAACCCGGGCATGTGCCCTGACCAGGAATCAAACCAGTAACCTCTTAGTTCATGGGGCGATGCTCAACCACTGAGCAACACCAGCTGGACTCTCACAAATGTTTAAGATACAGGCCAAGTTTTCACCTCTAAAATCTGTGTGCATCAGGGAGCTGTATTCCAAACTACACTGGGCCTCCTCTCCCCTTATACTAGGTTCTTTGAGGACAGGGTTTAGGCTTGGCACACACTAGGCCCTCACTCATTCAATGGCTGTTGAATCGACGTCATCCAGGGTCCCCTGCTGCACCCATTTTTCTGCTGGGCGTTGTTATGCACTGCAGCGGAAGCATTTGCATCCATTCTATTAGCAGTACCTCACACTGTTTAACACCTTCCCGAGCGTTTTCTCACCTCTCTCTGGTTTTGTTCTCACAACTTCAAGAATATGAGAAAAGAAATGATTACATCTATTTCACTCAGAAGGCACCTTAAGTCCAGGAGGCAGACATCTTATCTCACTGGTGACAGGGACCCGGCCGCCACTCACTCAGGTGTCCTGAGCTCCAATGACCACGAGGGCACCGCGGCATTTTGGCTCTAGTTTCATCCTCTGACATCTTGCCTGAAGTGAAGTGCTCATTATCCTGAATTCCCACGGAGTGTGAGCCCTAAGGTCCTGGGGCCGACTGGGTGTGAGGTTTGAGTATCCTTGTCAATTCTAAAGTTCCATGAGCACAGATCTCTGGATTCATGTGTCAGGACCCAGTCCTAAAGGCATCATTCTTTCCTCTCACCGACTCTCCATCCTACCATTCTATTTGAGTATCTCTTCCAGGGGCAGGCTCCAAGGTAGCCTCCATGTATTTGGGACCATTCGGCAAATATCTTGGGATGGAACAGTGGGTCTCTGCCTTGGTTGACATTAGATTCACCTGGGGACCTTATTTATTTATTTATTTATTTATTTATTTATTTAAATCCTCACTGGAGGGTACTTCCCCCCCCCACTGATTTCTAGAGAGAGTGGAGGGGGGAAGGGGAAGAAGGAAGAAGGAGAGGGAGAGGGAGAGGGAGAGAGAAACATTGACATGAGAAAGACACATTGATTGGTTGTCCCTACCCGGGCTGGGGAACCTGCAACTGAGGTACATGCTCTTGACCAGGAATTGAACCAGAGACTCTTTGGTCGCTCTAAGCACTGAGCCAAACTGGCCAAGGCCACCTGGGAACTTTTAGAACTACCAATGCTCGGTGCCTTTATAACAGTGGTTCTCAACCTTCTGGCCCTTTAAATACAGTTCCTCATGTTGTGACCCAACCATAAAATTATTTTCGTTGCTACTTCATAACTGTAATGTTGCTACTGTTATGAATCGTAATGTAAATATCTGATATGCAGGATGGTCTTAGGCAACCCCTGTGGAAAGGTCATTCGACCGCCAAAGGGGTCGCGACCCACAGGTTGAGAACCGCTGCTTTATAAGCTCCCCTGGGTAACTCCATGGGCAGTACATTTTGAGAATGGTTCTCTGGGCTGATGACAGAGCAGAATCACCTGCGGCTTTAAAAAATCTGTTGGCCTGGACTCATACTCAGAGACTCTAATTTAATTGGCCTGGAGTTGGGAAGGGCAGCCTGTACCTGGGGCCCACTCTAAAGAATAGGACTAAATGACCACAGTCTCCGGGGGCGGAGCCCTTTCATTCCAGCAGCGTCTAAGAGCACATCCACCCGAGGCTTCTCTAGTATCAGCCTCTTTTGTAACTTTCTGGCTGATGCTCAACAACTGTGTGATCTTGGCTAAGTTTATTCACCTCTCAGATTAACTTCTTTATGTATAATATTAAGTCAAGAACTACTTGGCAGAACTGCTGTGAGCACCAAATAAAAAAGGTGTGGCCCTAGTTGGTTTGGCTCAGTGGACAGAGCGTCGGCCTGTGGACTGAAGGGTCCTGGGTTCGATTCTGGCGGGCACATTCCTGGGTGGTGGGCTTGGGAGTGCAGGAGGCAGCCAATCAATGATTCTCATCATTGATGTTTCTATCTCTCTCTCCCTCTCCCTTCCTCTCTGAGATCAATAACGAAATATATTTTTTAAAAAGTGTGTAAGCCAAGGCTGGGTAGCTCAGGTGACTGGAGTGTCATCCCCATGCGCCAAGGCTGCAGGATCTGTCCCTGGTCAGGGCACATACATGAACCAACCACTGAATGCAGAAATAAGTGGAACAACAAATTGATGTTTCTCTCTCTCTCCCTCCCTCTCTCTCAAATCAATAAATTAAAAAAAGTACATGTAGAAAATATATAAAAGAACCCAGGACCATGCCTAATATCTACCTGATACACAGAAGGTACTCAACAACTCTGAATGGAAAAGAATTAAATCCTCCCTCCCATAGGAAAATTCCAGGTATCCCCCAACTTTTTTTTTGAATACCTACTATTTGAAAAGCATTCTGATATGTTTCTGTTCTTCTTTCTGTGCATAGGAGGGAGAGATACAATAGATGCTGAAATCATCTCTGTCTTCAGGGAATTCTTTCCGCACTGCTCCAGGAGGCTGTTTCTCTAGCAAGTCCATGGAGTGCCATCCCTTCGGATGATCTGCTTAGCTTTGCGTTTTGGCCTCTCCTCCGGAAAATGTCTCAGATTTACCCTCACCCACTCCCTAGTCCAGCCTAAAATTCCTCCAATCACTTAAAAAGTATTTTTAAATTGATTTCAGAGAGCGGAAGGGAGAGGGAGAGAGAGATAGAAACATCAATGGTGAGAGAGAATCATTGATTGGCTGCCTCCTGCACGCCCCCTACTGGGGATTGAGCCCACAATCCAGGCATGTGCCCCGAGCAGGAATATAACTGTGATCTCCTGGTTTATGGGTGGGTGCTCAACCACTGAGCAACGCTTGTTGGGCCCTCCAACCACTTTTAAGGGTGGGCTCAAATTGCCGTTATCTGAGAGCAGAGGCTGGGTACTTTAGCCCTCTTGGGGTCTGTCTCTAATCAGGAGACTGGAGGCCGGAGGACCTGTTGGCTGGATATCGCTATGATATAGGCCTGAGATAATGAGGGCAGGGACCAGGGCTTGTCACAGGGCTGTTGGGTTGGGGGAGGGAGCACCGCCTGGAAGAGACACCATGAAGTTAGAACTGACAGGGCTATAATTTGCCTATAACTTTTAATTATGAACTGAGCTTATCTTTCTGAACTTCTGGTCTCCTAACTCATAGCTTTTTTCCCATTTGTTCTTAATGATCTGAAGTCTTGGAAACATTACAATCTGAGTAATTAGGCACGATGACCTGGGGTGGGTTTTGGAATGTTGGTGCCAAGTCATCACTTCAAATACAAATGCTTCTTGTATTTAAAAAAGCAAGATGTGTTATTCCAAGCCTGGACTGTTAATGAAAGATCTGGGGAAGGAGAAAGCGGCTGGGGAACACTCAGTGACCACCCCAGATTGTTACTATGTCCAGAGATAGGGATGTGATTCTGAAAAGGCAAGACCTGTTGGATAACGCTGGCCTCCTGGCTCCCATGGACCCATCTTACAGGTGAGCTCTCCTCGGAGAAGGGCCTCCAGACAAAGATGTGGTTCCCAACTGGGCTGCACATGGGGATCACCTGGGGATTCTTATAAAACACCGACACTTGGCTGCCACCCGACATTCTGACTTCAGTGGTTGAGGTCCAGCCTGGCACTGGGCAAAGTTTGGGAACCTCTAATAGGAACGAGCAGTTGATTTGCAGGGGTTCTCACATGGACTCACCTGGAGGACTTGCTAAAACACGGCTGGCTGGACTCCACCCCGGGAGCACCAGTAGGTCCGCGGTACACTCTAAGAATTTGCATTTCTACCCAGTTTCCCAGTGATGCTGGTAGTCAGGGCCACACTTTGAGAACCATCGGCTTAAAAGAGCTGGGTCTGGCTTTACTACTTATGAGCCATGTGACCCTAAGTATGACACTTCATCCTAACAAGTCCAGTTTCTGTATTTATAACATGGGGCAGCAATGGTGATGATCTCCTTGGTGGCTGTGTGGGTCAAAGGAGATGGTATTTGTAAGTTGCTTGGCACAGGGTTTGACCCATAGGGGATGTGCAACCCGTGGTGGACTTTATTCATACGATTCCTCAGCTGGGGTCTTGGCAGATCTGTCCTTGTGTCCAATGTGTTAGTTGGTGAATGATGTTATGGTGTGTTTTTGCTCCTGGACATCCTACTTGTAGGCTTTCTGGGACAGGAACGGGGATACCCTCATGAGCTACAAGTGCTCCGGGGTCCATCAGAGTAAGGGCCCAGCCTGGAGGTGTTGGCTCTTGTTCATTGACGATCATCAGTCAGACTCTTCACCCGACAGCGGTGGCTGTGGGCTGGGACTGAGTGTGCTCTTCTGCCCAAACTCCATGTCACTCTCACAATTCAGACACATTTAGTGCAGTGAGTTGTAGTTGTCCTGATGTCGCCTTGGCAACCAAACGGCTACCAAGGGAAGTGGGAACAAGGCCCCAAGTCGTCCTGGAAACCACAAGTTGTGTCTTTGCGAGGGGGGTTGTGCATCTCCACACACTGTCTTCTTTTTCTCATGTAATTTGCCCAGAACCCTCTTCAGTGTGTCGTTACCTCCCTCCCCCATTTCACTGAGCAGGGAACTGAGGCTCAGCATGTATGTCCCCTCTCGGTCTCATTATCCTTCCCTGGTGATGGGATGCCCACGGGTGCCTGCAACTATAAAGGCAAAACCAGCCGGACTGCACCACAGCAGAACCCAGCGGCACAGCTGCCCGCCCCTACCGAGCACCCACTGACTTGAAATGTATGAATATTTTTTGTTCCTTGATGGCTCCACTCACTCTCAGGGGCTTCTGGGTGCTTGTTTAGAGTACACAAATCTACCTAATCTTTTCCATGTCCACGTAGTTTGAGGGCAAAGTGCCCTACTTCCATGTAACAGTTGGGAGATCCAGTGAGTGTGGAGAAGGGACATTTGGGATTGGCCCAGGAGGTGGGGAACAGGCCAGTTTCCTCCATTTCAAGTTCTGTTCAGAGTGAAATTCTGCCTATTCCCAGGAACCCCCAGGTAGAGCCTGGGTTTTCTTTTTTCCTCCCTGGATGGAGAACTGAGTGAGACAGGGAATGATGGTGTGGAGAGGCCGGGGAGGTCATGTCCAGGTCATTTCTAGATAAGGACACTGGCCCAGGTCAGAGAGGATGCTGGTGAAAGAACAGAGCCTAGAAAGCCAGTCCCCTCCCTCCATCCTCTCTAGCATGCCTTCCTCTCTGCCCTGACACACATAGGCATTTACCTGTGTGCTGTCTGCTGGTACCCTATTGCTTTCGTTTGATATTAATTTGATGCCCCTGTTGTGATGGGTGCTAGCCCCTCCCTCTGAGGGAGGTATGGTATGGTCCAGTCCAGATAACCCGTGATAGGTAGGCCATACACATGCCCTATAGGCACCATTTATAGAATATTCATGGCAGGTTTAACCGCTTTAAGTAGCCATAGAGCATTTAGGCCTCACAACTCGTGCAGGCAGTTATTAGCGTCCCCGATATACCAGTAGATCAGAGAAGTAAAGCAACTTGCCTAGGATCACACAGCAAACAGGTAAGTGGCAGAGTAAAGATCTGAAGCCAGGCCTAGTTGACTTACCATCCATGTTCTCCAGCCATTATATTATATGACTGCCTGCCCTTGCAGGTAAGAAAGATTCAGACTCAGAGAGGAAGCAGCAAGCCACACAAAGAAAGACTGCCAGCTGCCCAGCCTACACCTTTGCAAACAGATTTGGTTTTCTGGAAAAATACAATTGCTCAGAGAAAAGCGCATATGTCATCATGGCCAAGCCCATCGTCTAATATTGGTGAAAAATGTAAAAAGAAAAACCCACACACATAAAAAACGGACCCAGTGTATATTTCAAATATGAATTTTCTGGCTATTGATTTTTTTCATTGTCAATATACCTACTCACTTGGCTGAAGTTTGTCATACGCTTGTGAATGTTCCCATTTGCACAGACCCTGCATACCCGTGCTTTCCCTCTTGTGCTAAAAAGGAGAGATGAAAGTTATTTTTAATTTGGCCACCGGAGGAACACCCAAGCCTTCCCTTCCAGCAGCTAAGCCTATATGTTTTCTCAACAGGGTATTAATTACCTGGCTCTGGGAGTGACCGGACAGGCGGCTCTGGAGGCTCTGGCTGCCCTGCTGGCCATAATACAATTGCTTGTGAACGTAGCAGGACTCAGGGGCTTCAGCAGGGAGCATCCTTTGATAAACTCAGACATGGGTCCTGGGTAACTTGTTAAACACATTTATTGATTTCTTGACAGTAACCAAACACAGTGAGTGACCATTATAAACAAGGAAAGAAAGGCATTCGTTTGTACTTTGTGAGATCCAGCTGCACCCGGAGAGAAAAGACACCCCTTCCCCAGGAATTTACAAGGCAAAGTGCATTCCTTCAAGGGAGCATCACAGGGGGCGGGGGATGGCAGTTTTAAAACGCAAGGAATCGGTAGCCTGCTAGCTCAGGCTGGAGCTCCCCTCGTATGAATGATGGAGCCACGGAGGGTAATTAAAGTTATACTTGCTTAGCAAATGCATTCCTGATTGCCACAAACTCAGTAAAAAACGGGCTGCAAATGAACAAAACACGTAGATGAAGGAACAAGTGAAACCAAAGAATGCAGCTGCATGGGGCCAGGGCTTAGCCTGTAAGGAGGGAGAACAGACCAAAGCCAGAAAAATAAAATTAAGTCGTTAAACCCATTTATTGAGCTGTTAACAATAACCAAACACAATGTGTGACCTTTGGAAAACAAGAAACAGCAAATGGATCTGATCTTGGCAAATCCTACTACAGATATGTGACGAAGGGGAAATAATTCAATTTCTTTATAGTCTGCGGTGATATATATATACAATGTGTATCTCTTCAATGTCTGTCCTTTTTTTTTCTTGTTAAATTGTTGAGTAAACAGAAGAATCAGAATCTAGAAATAAGTGTCCTTGGCCACCTCTGTCCTGGCTCACCTGCCACCAGCACCCTCCAAGGATCCTAGGACACTATCTGAGATTACTCGATGCAAAGCACAAAGTCTGCTTGATGCTGTGAGAGCCATGTTTCCTCCTCTCTCTTTTGGAAGAATTCTGTATGTACAAAGGCTGAAAAGTCTCACTGGGTAGATTTATTAGTTCAGGAAAACAGTATCAAAATTGTAATCGGGTTAACTGGTTATTTTCTTCTAAGACCTCTTATGAATGAACCTTTTGTTTCTGAAAACTTGACTTCCCATCTTGAAGGCTGTGCATGTATGTGTGTAGATATGTTTGCAGGTGTGTGCGTATGTATGTGTGCGTGTGTGTCTTCTGCCATGTTTTTGCAGACACTTTTCATGAAGATGGGGCCAGTCCAAAGAGTGAATGAGGCTTGAGAAAAGGGAAGGAGCGAGAAGAAAGAAGGGGACATTCCAGGTTACGTCAGTTCACAGTTGTAGATTTCACTGAGATGGAATTCTTCTTGGGCTAGTTCCCTACTTGAGGAGCCATTCATTTACTGGAAAGAGAGAGAAAGAAACACACACACACACACACACACACACACACACAATGTAAAAACAAGGCATAGTTGAACTAGTTGGCACAGAATTTGGGGCACTTACTACAAAGGAGAAGGAACAGGTCTGTAAATGCCTGCTTACTTTTATGTATCCCTAGAACCCCTCTACTTCCCCAGGAACCTCTATTCAAAATTATTGTCCCCATACCAGTCACATGCAGCTACCATAAATTTAAATTAATGAAAAATTAAATAAAAAATTTAGTTGCCTCACTCTACTAGTCACACTTCAACTGTTCAATAGCTACATGTGGCTAGAAGCTACCCTGTTGAACAATGCAGATATAGAACATGTTTATCATCACAGAAAGTTTTGCTCTAGACCACGGTTGGGCAAATGACAGCCAACAGGTCAAATCCAGCCCATATCAGTTTTTATAAATAAAGTTTTATTGGAATACAGCCACACCATTTATTTACATATTACCTATGGCCTCTTTCACACTATAACATCAGAGTGTGGCAGAAAATTCCACATTCAAATAGGTTTGTGAAATGCTACATATCCTATTGCTTCCTCTTGAAGACTGGCATAATTATTATCATTATAAAGGCTTGGGAAGTCTCCCAGTGATAAAATCTATTTAACCCTTTTTAAATCCAGATTTTTCAAACATAGTTGACCAACATCCCTTTTACTCAACTTGCTTTCTGAACATTATTGCTGTAGAGCATTTTGAGAACTAACCCTGCTGGTTCTTTCTCAGACAGGTCAATAATTCTACAATCAGTTCATACTAAGCCTTTTCAGATGCTGATTATTTAAACATAGATGTGATGAGATGAATTGTATACCCCCCAAATTCATAACCTAACCCCTAATACCTCAGAATGCAACCTTATTTGGAAATAAGGTAATTACAGATATAATTAGCTAAGATGAGGTTACAGGGGTGGGCCCTAATCCAATATGACTGGTGTATGTCTCAAAAAGTCCACACCCTGCTGTAGACTACATGTGCTGGATGGATGGGGTCATATCTGTCTGCATCACACTGTATCCTCGTCACCAAGCTAAGTGCCTGGCACATAGTAGATGCACAATAAATAGGGGTTGAATAAAGAGAAGGCTTAATCAATGGGTTGAGTATTTATTTGTCGGTAGCTCTGGCTTGAAGGGAACAGAAAATTATAGTTTTGGCACTCTACATGTGTCTGAGAAAAAAGAAAGAGGAAAATGTGGGGAAAGTAGGAGAGATGAAGTGGGGGGGCCAAAGGCAGTGGTGGTAGCTGCTTCGAGAAGCTGTCTGGTAATATCTATAGCCCCATATTTGAGCAGCACGTTATTGCTACAAAGGGCCTCACCATCCAGGCTCTCGTTCATTCCTCACAACAAGTGGTGAGGTAGATGGTATAGGGATTATCATAAAAAAGTGAGGTCTACTGGGTAAATGATTTGGCTGGGTTTGCATAGTTTGTTAGTGACAGAACCAGGTCCGGAACTTGGGTGTCCTGACTCTGAGTCAAAGGCGTCTCCACGACACCACTCTGCCTTCTTCCTTCCATGTTGAGTGCTGAGTACCATGATCAAACACATACTTAGTGTGCAGAAGGGAAGAGAGAGGGCTGGTGTGGACCAGAGGGTTACAGGAGGTGGGAGTTGTTTTGAATATCTCCCATAGTAGGAATAATTGTCACTTCTAGGGACATAGCACCAGAAAAGGATGCATTCACACACATTACCTCCTTGTATCCCAACGGCCTGGCATCCAGAGCATTTGCTCACCTTTTAGCAGAAAGGGGCTCATCATGCACATAAATAAAAGCTCCAATGCTTCTAGCTGTCTGTTCTAACACATGACCTTGAACAAAATCAGCCTCTCTGGCTCTTCTGTACAATGGCAATGAAAAGGCTGTTTTGCCTGAACCAGAATCAAAACAGAGGAATTTAAAGTTTGACCTCTATCTCTAATATATAGGCTTTATCAACAGGAAAGCGCCATGCACATGGAAGGTGGTGGTCTAAATTATAATTTATAATCACGATTCTGATAATGGGAGAAAACGCCAGGCCTTCAAGGACAGGTGTAAGCAGGAGGACTGAGTTCTGGCCTGGCCCAGTGCCCTCTGAGCCATGCACTCACCTCTATACTGAAGCTTCTGGGCCCGGTTGTTGGGACAGTCCTTCCCCTGTAAACTGAAGTTGATGTTGGTGCGGATACAGCGGTTGTTGAGGTGCTGGACGGGCCTGAAGTTGTCACTCATGCTCAGAAAGATCTGAGATGGCTGATTCTGGCTGAGCAGGCGTAAGGAATGCATCTGCGGAGAGAGAAAGCTGTGAGATCCACCCATCCTCTTACATACACCAGGGAAGAAGACTGTGTAGACTGGCCAAGCCAGGCTAGGGCCATGTGAGCCCCTGGTTGTGCGGATTCAGCTGAGCTGGGGGCCCAATGATGCTGCCATGTGTGGAGTGAGCCTCCCTTGTAGCTCAGTAGCTCATGGATGCCTCTGAACAAGTCGATTACTCTGTTTTATCCTCAAACACACTCTCTGTCAAAGGAGGAAATCCAACTAGCTGTTCTCCAGGGTCTCTTTCTCTTATACCCCATGGTTCAATAATTGTCAACAATTCAGGGAATTATTCCCGCACATGGGTATTATCCAAACTACAGTGACTGGTCCAGGGGCCAGAGCGAAACTAAGCTGGATTAGTTTGGTTCCTTTTCTGTGAAATCAAAGAGCTGGACTGAAATGTTTCCAGCCAAGTTCCACCCCAGGACTGAGAAGCAAAGGAGTAGTTTTGAGCAGGAGAGAAGAATGAAGCGAATGGGTGGCAAGAAGCAGAAGAGAACAGAGATAAAGGGTGTCTGGGGTTCTAATCCCAGCGAGTTCCTGACATCACTTTCTGATATTAAATTCCTTAAGATGCCTAGTATCTCCTGAACAAACATTTTCTTTGAGTTTATCTGGAAGAGGTTGCTTGTCACCAAGAGTCCTAACCAATACAGACAGGGTCAGGGAGTTCAAACTGTTCACACTGTTTTTGGGCTGTAAGTATAGTTGATCCTTGAGCAATGTGGGGGTTAGGGTACCCGCCCTCTGTGCAGTTGAAAATCTGCATATAACTTTTGACTTCCCCCAAAACGTAGTTGTCCCTTGGTATCCATCAGGGATTGCTTATAGAGACACCCCTACCGCCCCCCCGCCCAATACCAAAATCCACAAATGCTCAAGTCCCCTGTATAAAATGGCATAGAACAATGCATAGAGTTAGCTCTCTGTATCCGTGCACTCCCAACCACAAGCAATTATTTAAAAAATTTGCATATAGGTGGACAAGTTATTCAAAGGTCAACTGGACATATCCTGTAAAGGAGAATGGAGTCTGCTTCCTTTGCTCATCTTTCCTCTGAGCTGTCACGGGATCCCAGAATCAGAGCATGTCAGAGCTGGAACAGACTTGTGTAATTTACCCCCGCATCATAAAGAGCAGTATTTATTTCACAGGAGGGGGTGACAGCCCTAGGAGCACAAAATGAGCGCATAATGAACCAAAGCTTGCCTCAGAGGCCAGAGCTCCTGGTTCCAGTCGAGTTCTGAAGGATCCAAGCCAGCGTTATGAGAACTACTATGAGATGCTCTGAAGAACTCCACATTCAAATATGTTTGTGAAATGCTACATAACCTATCGCTTCCTCTTGGAGACTGACATAATTATTATCATTTTAAAGGTCTGGGAAGTTTCTGAACAGTGAAATCTATTTAACTCTTTATTAATCCAGCATTTTCAAACATATTTGACCATATCATCCATTTTGCTCATTTGCTTTCTGAACACTATTGCTGTAGAGCACTTTGGGAACTAACTCTGCTGTTCTTTCTCAGACAAATGGATACTTCTACAATCAGTTCATGCTAAGCCTTTTTAGATGCTGATTCTTTCAATACAGGTGTGATTAATTGAATTGTGTACTCTCAAAATTCATAAGTTAAAGTCCTAATCCCCAATACCTCAGAAAGCAACCTTATTTAGAAATAAGGTCATTTTGGATGTAATTAGCTAAGATGAGGTTATTGGGTGGCCCCTAATGCCATATGACTGGTGTCCTTATAAAAAAGGGGGACTTGGACAAAGAAACACAGACATAGGGAGAACACCATGTGAAGATGAAGGCAGAGTGTAGGTTCGATTCCGGCTAAGGGCACATGCCTGGGTTGCAGGCTCTATCCCCAGTGGCGGGACGTGCAGGAGGCAGCCGATCCAATGATTCTCATCATAGATGTTTCTATCTCTCTATCCCTCTCCCTTCCTCTCTAAAATAGTGTCCTTATAAAAAAGGGGGACTTGGACAAAGAAACACGGACATAGGGAGAACACCATGTGAAGATGAAGGCAGAGTGTGGGTGATGCTTCTACAAGTCAAGGAACACCAAAGATTGCCAGAAAGCACCAGAAACCAGAGAAGAGGCATGCAACAGATTCTTCCTCACTCCCTCAGAAGGAACCAATCCTACTGACACCTCGATCTTGGATTTATAGCCTGTAGAACTGTGAGACAATACATTTCTGCTCTTTAAGCCACCGTTTGCAGTACTTTATTAAAGCATTTCTAGCCAACTAATACAATAGGTATTTCACAAACACAGCCAGTCTTCACATCATCTTCCCCATTCGCTAAAAGACCACAGAGAAGCTCACCTGCATCCTTGTTATATAGACAGGCTTGTTCATTATTATCCAACTTGCCGTCTCATAGCAGGGTGGGATAGTCATCGACCCATCATAAGTAATGAAACTAGAGGTCTCTGGATACAGTTCTTCTATATTAAGTCCCTGTAGTAAATACGCATCATCTAGAGAAGGAAATAAGAATGACTTAAGAATTAGGTTTCTTGAGAAAGTGCTGGTATTGCTGATTATTTTTTCCCTTTTCTGATTCCAGAAGACTGCATCTGTCAGGATAGGCTGCAGTAACAAACAGTTCCCCAAATCTCAATCATTTTAAACCACAAAAGTTTATTTCTTGCCGACATACATGTCCATTCTAGGTTGGCTGAGGGCTTCCTCCATGTCATTGCTGTCTAAACTCTTAGGATAGGTGCCTTCTGGACCTTGGTGAGTTGCAATGATAGGAGAAGTGCCCATCCCAGAAGTGGTGTATGTTACTCCTGTGCACTTTTGGGTAGTCAAAAAAATCACACGCCCAAGGTTGACATCAAAGATTCGAGGAAGCACATTCTTCCTGCAGGATGCAACACTGAATATTGATGAAAAGAAATGTGGTCTATGACAGGGGTGGGCAACCTTTTTGTGAGTGCGTGCCAAAACCAGCAAAATCTCTGACTCAAAATTCTTCTGCGTGCCAACCCTAATTTTTTCAGAACATGTTACGCCTACTTGATATCTCTTAAGGTATACGTATGTGAAGAACCTTGAAGAAATAATAAAATTCATTCGAGCGACAAAAACACAGTATATGATGATGAAAAATACATTTATTTTTTAATGTATACATGTACACTGATAGTCTGACAGAAAACTTTATGACTCCGTGTGATATTATCAGTGGGACTTTTGCTGCCAAGAGAAACATAGAAATTTATTCCCCTTTTGTTAGTACTGGCGGGCAAAGCGAGAGAGAAGGTTTCATTTTTATAGAGTGAAATTTTGAATAAGTAGGTGAGGCGGTTGTCTTGTCAACGAAAACCCGTTGCGTCTGAGGCTGAAACCAAAACACTGGTCGGATCTAGGAAGGCAGGAAGAGTTAAGGCAGAGTTATAGAAATTGCTCTTCCCCTCTCTTGTCAATCCATGTCTATGGTCTTTAAGATAACTTGTTATGTAAAATTATTTATTTATCTAAGATGCACCTATACTGAATTTATCTGAAAAATAAAAAGTCAATATTAAGAAAAAAATTGTAAATGGAAGAGTATAAGAGAGGGTTTTACGTGCCAGCAAAAGTTACTGGCGTGCCATGTTTGGCATGTGCGCCAGGGGTTGCCCACCCTTGGTCTATGACAAGGACACAAAGGAGAGCCAAATATTTGGTTATGGTACCTGAGACCTGGGATCATAGTATTATAGTCACAATAAAATGCCCATTTGAAGGCTTCAGGTTCTGTGGAAAGGTTGCCTGGTCACCATTCTTGTTCCTGAACATTGCTTAATGAAAAGAACATTAAGAACTACTTTTAGAAAGAAAAGTAATCAGGCCAAATCCAATCACAAGACTGAAAAAGTTAAGTCTGACAACAGAGAGAGAGAGAGAGAGAGAGATTGGTTAAGCTGCATTTGGAGACCAACTCTAGGAGAAAGGACTTCCTTTGTCTTTCCATTTAAATGTTTCTGCCTTTCCATCAAAACATCAGAGATTCAGGACACGTTCAAGAGAGACACAGGGACTGGTACATGGCTGGGCTGGTCTGCACCCTGGCTCGAGTGATATGCTTCCATGACAAAGTCATGATGCCTAGAGCACACACTGACGTGATGGACCTTGGCAGTTCGATCAGGTGCCAACACAGCAAGCTCATGTGAGTGTCCATCACTTGGCTCTGTTTCTTGAGCCCCTTGTACGTGTCAGGCTGGGTGTCGGAGAGCAGGATGTAATTAAGTGAAGGCATCAAGGAGCAGCAGACACAGTGATGCGTATCTGCACTGAGTACATTGAGAAGCTGTCAGTTCTGCCTGGGGGTGGGACTCAGGAGAGGATTAGCTGAGGAGCTCACCTGCATTGCATCTTGAATGACAGGAGCTAATCAGTGTGTGGCTGGCAGGGGGTGGCTGTCAAGGGCACTGTAGACAGTTATGCTGGAGAAAGAGCTAAGGACATACAGAGCAGTGCATACCCAGGGACAGCCAGCATGTAGATGAGATGCAGGGGGAAGGGTGTTGTGAGAAATGGGGCTGGAGGGTCAGCAGGGGCCACACCTGAAGGTCCTTCTCTGTGCTGCTGGGAGTTTGGGCTTCATCCCATAGGCAATGCAGAGCCACTGAAGGGTTTTAAGCAGGGGGGCAGCGCGATCAGATGTGCACTTAATGATGCTTGCTCTGACAGTGCTTTGGCTGAAGATTTACATATTGAATGAGAGAAGGAAGCATTTGGCACATCTTTATTAAAGGTCAATGTGATTTGTTTAACCAAGCTTGCCCTCGGAGCATATTGGGACTCAAGCATGCTGCCATTATTTTATTTTATGCGTGGTGGTGGGAATGAGGGAAGGAAGGAGGCAGTAGAATGAGGGGCATTCCAGGCATGACTGGAGGAAAAAAAAAAGGACATTTATGTTTCTCTGAAACCACAACCAGGCTGTGTTGCATCCACATTTGAGGGAAGGATTGGTGTGTGTGTGTGTGTGGGGGTGGGGGGGTGGGGGGGGAGAAAGGGGTAAAAGCACAATGAGGCATATTCATGGATTTAACCCACAAAGCAAGGTAACAATGCTTCCAAAGCAGCGTAATGATGGTACTTCAGACTACCCACTGTGGTCCCACCAGGAGCTTCCTCTTTGTCCAGATCCCCTTAGAGAAATGCAACAGTCGTCAGAGAAGGTAGGCAGCTTCCGCCCTCCCACCACCCTCATTTACCAACTTTGTTTTTTCCACGAATCTCCCTAATTCTCATACTTTACCTTTTGCCCTATTTATTTCCTCACACTACAGAACTTGGAAAGACCCAGTGTGAAGAGGGTGAGCTCTGGACTCAGGCCTGAGTGTGAGAGATGACTTTGCTGTTTACCATCCAAGCGACCATGGATACGCAGACAACTTCTGAGCCTGTTTCCACATCTGTAGTACGCAGATGGTTGGGATAGGCAATGGACTGAATGTTTGTGTCCTCCCCACCCAAATTCATATGTTGAAGTCCTAACCCCCAATTGTGATGGTATTTGGAGGTAGGGCCTTTGGAAGGTGGAGCCCCCATGAATGGGATTAGGGCCCTCATCAAAGCAACACCAGAGAGCTCTCTCATCTTTTTCTACCATGTGAGGATGCAACAAGAATTCTGCAACCCAGGAGAGGTTTCTCACCAGATTCCTAACATGCTGGTGCCCTGATCTTGGACTTTTGGCCTCTAGAACTGTGTGAAGTGAATTTCTGTTGTGTATACGGTACTTTGTTATAGCACTCAGGACTGACGAAGACAGAACACTTGCCCCACAGAGTTGTCTGAGGAACGAATGAGATCAAGTTTTTCAAGTACTTGGCACAGGGCCTGGTCCATGGAAAGTACTCAGCGATGCTGGGGAGCAATGATGTCACTCCTTCCTTCCTGGGCTGTTCTCACCCACCTTCCCCAGGAAAACCACTGCTTGGCCTTTCCGAGGCCTCCTGGCTCTCCCCAGCTGGGTGCCTTCCATTTCCACCATATTTGCTGAATTTGCTTGCCAATAGTTACTTACTGTTTCCACTAAGCTGTGAGCCTTTGGGAGAAGGGCTTCCATCTTTTATCTCTAATCCCAAGCCCCAGTATGGGGTCCACTGTGTAGTGGGTGCTCAACAAACATTGGTTGAATGAATGAATGAATGAATGAATAAATGAAATGGTTTCTGCCCAGCAGCTCCATCTGCTGGTGGTGCTGGTCATAAACTAAGGGAGGAAGAGGCAACATCATCTGCCAGATGATGGGAAACATTCTCGGAGGCTCCAGTCTATACCATTAACTTAAGTATGTGCTGCTCAGCCCTCTCATTACATATCACATCCTAAGATATCAGGGTGAGACAGAGACTGTTGTCTTACCATGTTTCTACACCAAACATGCCCGAACCGCATATTTGCCTTGCTGAAATTAGTGTGCATTTAACATGCAATGCTTGTCTACTTCACTCACCATGTGGACTCAAAGGCTGACACTAAATCAGCGTTCTCTCTTTTAGAAATTGGAATTTGAGAACTATAGGCTACCCTTTCATCTCTTCTTCTCTCCCCACAGAGACTTGCTTGGTGTATTTGGCAGGACACAGGCAATTCAACCCGAGCAAAGAACATGAGCACACCCAGCAGTTTTCAGCCCTAGTGTCAAGGAACACTGGGGCGCCTTCCACTGCTGACCAGGCCAAGAACTAATTATTATTACCCACAGGCGATCGCATCCATGCAGCAGCCCGCAGAAAAACTCCATCTGTGCATGTCAGTGTTATCCTCTGGGCATCGTAGACCAAAGGAGCCTAAGAACTAATGCACTGAAAGTGGCTTCTGGTCCTCAGACTCTCACGGCTCTATTCATTAGTAAGAGTGGCAAAGATCTAGAGGTCAGAGTTGCTTATGAGCAGAGAGACACAAAGGTGCGGTGTCTCCGAGGCCAGTGGGGTGATCATGCATGCCCCTGCTTGCTTTAAGGATATTTGCTGAGAAGAAGTGATGGCAGGAGTTCACATAAATTTTCATGGATAGTTTTATAGAGGGGTTTTCTTTCTTTCTTTACTTATTTATTTCATCTATCTATCTACCTTACCTATCTATCACCTGTCTGTCTATCATCATCACCATCTATCTATCTTAGGAGACTATAGCTTATATGGGACAAGCTCTGGACTTCAAGCAGGCATCTTAATTCAAGTTTAAGTTCTAATTGTGTGCTTTGTCAGTAACTTATTTTTCCTTCATGGCTAAGTATTGTAATCTCTTACTTGGGGGAAATATCCAGATTATTCTGAACATTACTAAAGTCATTTTCAATTAAAAAAGAATTCTATAGACTTCGAAATGTCATTCAACAGAAACAATTTACATAGATACGTATCTTACGTAGGTCAGATTTTTGGTATGACAATGTTGTAATTTTTTAGTATTGTCTACATCTTTGTAGTACAGGGAGACCCCTTGCATAATCAATAGGTATAAAATATTTATGCACAGTTCATAGCCCAGTGTTATTCTTCCAAATTACTATAGAAGTTGGTGGCTGTACCTTTGATTTTATGACATGCTCTTGACAAGCCTATCATTTATGTTATGCTGAGTTCTTAGTCATTGACACAATTCCCAAGTTGACTTTTTTTCTTTTTCTTTTCCTAAGAGAAGCACCTATGATGAAAACACCTAGAAATGCACAGTGGGGGAATCTTGCCTTAGTCTGAGCAACAGTGCAGCCTCTGTTAAATGCATTGTGTTTACTTATGTGGACCACTGATGAGATTTAACATCACCTGCCTTCCAGATTATGAAGTTCCCATTCAAAGAGAATGATACCAGCCTGGCCGGCATGGTTCAGTGGTGGAGCATCGACCTATGAACCAGAAGGTCACATTTTGATTCCCGGTCGGGGCACCTGCCTGGGTTGTGGGCTCGATCCCCAGTGTGGGGCGTGCAAGAGGCAGCCGATCAATGACTCTCTCTCATCATTGATGTTTGTATCTCCCTCTCCCTCTCCCTTCCTCTCTGAAATCAATAAAATTATATGTAAACAAAATAAAAAACCCCAAAGAGAACGATGCCAATGAAAAAGATTTGGCAGTCCCAGAGATCAATAGTGGACTCCCTTCTGATCAGTATGGAACTATTCGGCAATTTTCTCATATGGAATGACAGTTCCTCTTGTAATCGGAGGCACATTCAACTGAAATGAAAAAAGGCAATCACTAAAGCATAACGTAATATGATTTTTTTGTTCTACACAAACAACAAGTGAAAGAAAGAGCCTCTGAGAATTGGATTCATGGAGGCAGGCTGCTCCTTCTCCGTTCCTCACCGACTTGAGTTACTACTTAGATTGCAACACGAATGGGTATGTTGCATTTCGTATTCTGCGAAAACCTTCCCAAAGCTGTTCTTTGAAATGAAAGTACAAGTTCAATTAAGTACCGAGAAAGGCACGAGGAACAATATGCTTAAATTCTCTGGTGACATTTCATCACATTTAACATCCTGTCCCTCTGAGGAGCGGGCTCACAAAACACTTCCCGAGGAACTGAGACATAGAAGGCGGTGACAAGCTGGTCTCCCCTTGCCTAAACATTCATCTTTTAGCTGGGTTGGGGTTGGGGGCTAAAGCAAAGTTATAAACAGGCAAGACTGAAAAAGATGTTTTAAGGGACTTGTATGGTGTGTCAAAACACCATGCTTAAAAATCTCTCCTCGAAACGCCTTCAGTCCTGTCTTTATTTCCTTGTTGAAAATACATTAAGACAACAGCCAGGCACTTTCAAATTTGGGATCTGTGATCTTTTGGATTCTTTTTGGACTAAAGTTCACCATTGTATTTACAGTACTGTGTATGAAATGAATGGAGAATGTGTAACTGAATGAGAATGAAGCTACCAAAATGCTATACTGTCCTAGGACATTGGAATAGTTCATTTACACATAATGTCCTAATAACGACTCCCTCTTACCCACTTAAGAAGGCTCTTTGCACTCCATTAGTCACTAATTTCACCACTTTAAAATGCCATAAAATTAAGAAAAAATGCTAGCTTGATGAAGTCACGTGGATATTAAAACGATAGGAATGTTACGTTTTACATAATTGGGGCACTGTGCCTGCTAATTAATTAACACAAGGAAAACGGAGGGATACGGGCATCTTTCCAAAATACCACATTAAAAAATTACAATACTTTGAGTAAATGACCAATATCTCCTCCAGAAAATCCATTCAGGAAGTCTACTTTTCAATGTCATGATTTTAGTCTTGACCCCCAATCTGTTGAAGGGGAATTTAACTTTAATAAAATGGATTTCATTCAGAAGGCTGTCTAAATTCAGCCTTAAATTAATTCAGGCTGGTCTTTCCCATTGTTGGTCTGGGTTAGGGAGAGTGTTTTGTAAGATTTGCTCAGATATATGAAATCCAAACTTCCAAGGAAAATGGCGGATTCTCACTAGGCCATTACCATTGACTGCATGGGTTCACCCATGGGAACTGTGAACTTGAAACTTCATTTAGAGTGATCAAGGTATTGTCTGTGTGCCCTGTATTGTGTTTATGTTAAACATATTTTTTAGTTGGCATCATAGTGACCTACCTCCCACTCTTCAGGAAGCTGGCTTTAATGACCATGCAGTTTAGGACAATTTAGAAACATACAAATTATGCACTTATACTAGTCATTATCCAGGCAGTTGACTCATGACCTTGCTTAATCCTCACCCCAACCCTCTCAATATCAGTATTAATATACTCATTTTACCAATGATGAAATTGTTATCTCAGAGATGTTAAGAAACTTGCCTGAAGCCACACAGCAATGGAAATGGTAGAGCTTGGAGCCTAAGTCTGCTAGTTTCATCTCTCTTCAGTAGAACACATCCTATATAATAAAAGCCTAATATGCTAAGTGTCTGGTCATCCAGTCATCTGGTCATCCAGTCATCCGTTCAACCAATCAGAGTGTAATATGCTAATGATATGCTAAAGCCACTCAACTGCTCACTATGACGTGCACTGACCACCAGGGGGCAGACGCTCAATGCAGGAGCTGCCCCCTGGTGGTTAGTGTGCTCCCACAGGGGGAGTGCCGCTCAGCCAGAAGCCAGCTCATGGCTGGCGAGTGCAGCCGCCTCAGGAGCAGCGCTAAGGGTGTCCGACTACCAGCTTAGGCCTGCTCCCTGTGGGGAGTAAGCCATCAGTAGGACATCCCCCAAGGGCTCCCGGACTGTGAGAGGGCACAGGCCGGGCTGAGGGATCCCCCCCCTCAAGTGAACAAATTTCATGCACTGGGCCTCTAGTTTTTCTCATAAGTATGGTGACTTTCACCAGCTTGATACCTGGCTTCTAAAATTCCCAGTTCTTTGACAAGATTCTCCTCCTTTCCTCTTTTTTTTTATGGATTGCCTGACATTGATTTTCTTAACTGGCTCAAGAGGATGATTTTGCACAATTCCTTTTTCACTCCTACTCATTTAATCTATGATGAAACTAAGCAAATGGACGGTGTCCCTATTGGCTGCCATTTCGTGGTGACTTCACCGCATGCTTCCGTGGTGTTCTAGCCTCCTCACACCTCCTCAGCTAGCTGATGAGACAGACACACAAGAGCCTCTTTGAGGGTGGGATTTAAAAGATATTTTTAGAAATGATTTGCAATCCCTAGTCATGAGGATTTGAGCTGCTCTTTTAAAAGTGAGGACATGTCCGCCTCTCTTTTCTATCTATTCTCACTCCCATGATTTCACCCAGTTAAAATGCCATCTGGAGCCCAGTGATTTTCACATTTATATCTTCAGTTCTGTCTCCTGAAATCTAGACTCATATATTCAACTGCCTACTCCATAGCTCTTATTGGTAGACATCTCAAGCTTAACATACTTGAAACTTCTAGTTCCCTTCCCACTCACTACTCATATGTTTCATCAACAGTCTTCCCATCTCACTTGATGGAAACATCTTCCCAGTTGCTCAGCCTAAAAACCTTAGTCATCCTTGATTCTTCTTGTTCATATCACACATCTGATCTATCAAGAAATGTCTTCAAAATATACCCAATCATTTCTCTCCACCTCCTCCACATTAGCCTGGTCATGATCTACAATGTCTCATCATTTGGATTGCTGCAATCATCTCCCAACATTTCTCCTTGCTCCTCTCTAGTCTATTCCCAATCAGGCAAACAGAGTGATCCCTTTGTCAGCAGATCATGTCACTCTCTGCTCAGAGTCTTAGGTTGACTTCTCATTACAATGGTCTCCAAGGGAAGACTGATGAGGAAGACAGACCTCATGACTTACGTGGTTACTACATGTGACAATAATGGCAGTGCCACTATGTCCTTCAGTATGACACTGATTTCCACTGGTTGTTCCATGCCAGTGGACAGGCAGGAGTTGCAGAGAGCTTAGGATGGTATGAGCTTGAACTTTCAAAGTTCCCCCAAGTTCTGTGTTAGCTTATGCCCCTTCCAAGTGGAAACAAATGCAAAAAGCAAAGAGATGGCTCTTCAAACTGAACCCAAGTTGGAATTAAGAGAAAAAACCCCCAGGCATTTCATGGAATGTGAAAGAATCAGCATTGTAGTTACTTTGCAAGCAGAGTATTCTGAGAGGTGCCCCTGAGCAGGTGGTGCTGTCTCCATCTTGACTAGAATTCATGGGCTGACGCCAGCATCACCTGCTGCCTCCTGCTGAGTCTCTGGAGAGACTTTCAGGCTTGTGTTTCCCACCCACCGGCTGTGTCCTAGTGAATGACTTGTTTCAGACACTCCCCTGCTTGCTGCACAGGCTGGCTGCCTCAGGGAGTTTAGCTGGAGGGAAGAGTGCTGGCGCTTTCCTGCTGAGCAAATCAATCCCTGAAGCCAGAGTTCTGGGCATAGCGTGTCTAGGCCATTCCCACGGGTCAGGCCATCATTATCCCTGGGGTGCCAACCTTCAGGTGCATGATAAATGTGCTCCTGGGAACACCTCCATTATCCCCCAATGAATGTTGGAGCACCAAATACCTGTGATTAGGGGGCATGACGCAGTTACCTCTCCCCATGGGTCTCTTTATCTTCCTTAGTTCTCCTTTCTTTTCCCTTGGCTCTGACAGCTAGATTATGAAGGACAGAGAAGGAGGGGTTCCTGCTCTCTTCTATTTGCATTTCTAGAAGGGAGTCTGGAGAGGTGCTGAGGGCATTTCTTCAAATACATCTTCTGCATACATTCCTCAGCCTGGAATCAAGACCATTCAAGATCTGGCTCCCAACCATCCTTCCTGCCACTCACTCCCTGTCACTGCTATGTCAGGGGGCCTTCATGCCTCCATTAATTCAGATCATCACCAATGTTTATAGGGTTTACTGTTAGATGAAGAGCTGATGAGGACAGAGATCCTCCCTTTGAACTCTTCATCGTCTTTTTAAAATATACATTTTTTATTGATTTCAGAGAGGAAGGGAGAGGGAGAGAGAGAGAGAGAGAGAGAGAGAGAGAGAGAGAGAGAGAGAGAGAAATGAGGAGAGAGAATCATTGATCGGTTGCCTCCTGCATGCCCCACATTGGGGATGGAATCCACAACCCAGGCATATGCCCTGACTAGGAATTGATCTATGACCTCTTGGTTCATAGGTCCATCCTCAACCACTGAGCCACGCCGGCTGGGCTTCATCGTCCTTTTAATGCTCTCTTTGCTGCAGATGCTGCTCTTCCGGCTTAGAATGTGCCGCCTTCCTCCATTCTCCCCCGCCCTCCCCCAGCCCACTCTCTCTCTTCCTCCCTCTCTTTCCTTCTCTTTTCTCTTTCCCCAGCAAATAGTTATTCATCTATTCAGTCCTTATTTGAATGGTGCCTGCTTTGTGCAACCTTGCCATGTAATTCTGCGCAGATCTACAATTTGAAAGCATTCTTTTCATATTTTTAACACTGACCTTGCTACACAAATCTTTATCAGACACTATGAGAGTCTGTCTCCCCAACTAAATAGTGAAGACCTCGTGGACAGACATGTCCTTTATATATTTTTTTCAGACATGTCCTTTATATTGATCTCTCTATATCTTGGCACTCAGGAGCCACTCCATAGATATGTGCGGAGTGAGTGAGTGAACAAATGAATCAAGGTCTTGGGTTTTAACATCGCTTTGCAGGTCAGCTATTGCCAAAGTGTGTCCTTCTCAGTTCCGGCAGACCAGATGGGGGTGGCAGTCAGCAGGGACGCCTCATCTGAAGCAGAAGTCTCCCTCAGCCACGAAACAGCCATCCATTATGGGTCCCAACAAGACCCGTCACCTTGGCTCTCCAGTCCCTATTTGCACCAGAATCGATACACCTTCCCATAGCGCACACCCACATGGATACTTTCTTCTTCAGCCGCAGCCACATCGCTCAAAATTAATCAGACCGGTGCCGGGGGTGGGGCGGGGAGGAAAGTCTCACTAATGATTGATTCTGCAGCTGGCAATCTGTTAGATTGTGTGTTGGGGCTTAATGTGTGATTTCACGGCTTTTCACAGTCTCTAAACTGCAAATTCAAGATTATTGGAAAACATTTTATTTAATTTCCATGCTTTTTTAATCAAAAAAGTTAAAAGACTAATAAAATCTTTTATGGGCAGTTATCAAATGTGCTATTTCCACACAAGTCGGCAACCCCTTCCTTAGCTTAGAGAGGACTCCACTGGGGTACTGATGAGGTAGGGGGGGATGGCTATGGAGACAACATCATTCATTCTTCCAGGTGATGTCCAAGGGGAAGTGGAGTGTTAGAATGTTTGCATGCTGCTTTTAACTTCTGTGAAAATCATTATTTACCTATTGCTTGATTCAGAATCCCAGAAGGGCCTCAGACACCTGAAATTCAACTTCTTCACTTTAGTGATGAGGAAACAGACTCAAAATGAGAAAGCTCCTTGCTTCAGGACAAAGTCAGGACTTAATCCCACTTCAGGTAAGATATATATTTTTGTCCTGACTTCTTTCATCTCTTGATGTGCACTATTTCATATAAGTTTTCCCAAATCCAGCAATTTCTGTGGACAACAGTAGCACCATTCCCCTCTTCTCCTTCCAGTGCTGTACTGTTCTCTCTTTTCTGCGTCAAGATTCTAGGGACTAAACACCCTGGAAACCCAAGGAAACTGGACAGAGTCCTCTAGATCAGTGGGTCATACATGAGAAGAAGGAAGAGGCCAGCTGGCCTCTACCTGAAAGGGAGACCCAGCGACACAGAGAGGGAGACTCGGCCCTACTGTCGGGCTCTGTAAGCGCTGAGGTTGGATGCAAACTACCATGTGAATGCTTTTTCCATCACATAATTGGTGAAGCCCCAAATATGACTAGCTGCCGTGCTGTAGTTTGTCAGCTAATAGAGTGCCCCGGTTCATTACCAATCCATGAGTTAACGATGACCATCTTCATAATAATCATTATTGCCTTAGACAGGTGTGGATGACAAAGACCCTCCAGGGAATTTTTTTTGAAATGGGCTGTTTCTTAGCCAACTGTGACTCTCCAGAGTCACTTTCTACAGAACCCAAGGATCATGAAGCTAAAAAGGGCCCTTGGAGATCATCGATTCTGGCTGTCTTCAGACGGAACTAACCTTTATAGAATAGCTGTTGTATAAGAAATGGAACCAAACTTACTTTTATATGTTATTCTTGTGATAGTATCTCTGTTGAGCATTCGATTAAGAAATGGGTTTGATGAATCAGAAACCTAGGGTAGAAAAGAAAAGTTTAATGATTGGATAGTGCTGTCTCAGGATAAACATTGCTTCCATGAATTCACTTGTTCATTCACATTTCTTGAGTGCCTACCATATGCCAATCACTATGATGGCTGAAAATTCAGAGATAAAATATACTCTATTTCCCAGAAACCCCAGTCTAGAGAAAGAAGACAGATAAGTAAATAAATGGCTATAATATTGTATGAACAGTGCTAGGAGAGAATCACCCACCTGGGGAATCTGGGGAACTAAGACCTGAACTGAGTCTTGAAGGATGGGTGGAAATTAACAAAATACTTTGGTGGTAAAGTGTGGAAACAAGAAAGGGCAAGGAAACACATTACTTACAGAGGACCTGTTCATACATGGACATGGGAGAACTAGCCATGTTAAAGCATATACTTCGTTGTAGACGGAGCTGAGAGTATGGGAGGTGAGACTAGAGGAGTAGGCAAAGGCTAGCTCATGCCAGGCTTTGAAAATCATGTTAGAGAATTTAAACTAGGGATGGGGAACCATCAAAGGGTTTTAAGCAAGAGGCAGGGAGTGACATGTTAGGAAGGAGATAGTAATCTCAGTAGAGAGTGAGAAAGAGTACACAGAACAGGAGTCAGGAGATGAAAGCAAATCTCTAAGAGTAATAGAGAACCTTATTATGTAACTGCTCTTTATTACATAAGTTGAATATATCATACACTATGCCAGTCAATCATCCATCCATGCATAATCCATTCATCCATTTATCCAGGCATCCATCCATCCATGTATCCATCCATGCACCCATTCATGCATCCATCCACCCATCCATGCATCTATGTATCCATCCATCCATCATCCATCCATCCATCCATCCATCCATCCAACCATCTATACATCTATGCATTCACATAGTCAATAAAAATTTACCAAGCATCCATTATGGGCCAAACATTGTACCAGATGTTTAGGGATCAGTTGCCCATGCCTTTAGGTCTCCAAATTCCTTCTTTGGGAGAAAAAGCAAGGTTCAAGGAGCTTGATCCAGGGGACCACCATTTGGACACTGTCTTCTTAGCACCCACTTTTTACTCAGTTTTTCCGAGGTGCACTGTTCATCCTAATAGTTTATCTCCTACCTCGCTTGGCTCAGCTCTGCTCTGTAATTTACGCCTCAGCTACTAATCGGATGTTGTGACACATCAACATTTTAAATCTGCTTTATTCTGAGGGTTGGAAAAATTCAGCGGGTGATTATTATTATTAGATAAACAACAGGTAATTTGTAGTTTGGAAATAGCACAGACTGTTTATTTTCCCGCCATCTGTCTCTCATTTCCCACTGTTCCTGGGTGTGTTGTGTTGAGACACACACCAAGGGGAGCTTGGTGAGTGACAGTGCTCAATGGTGTGTGTAAAAGCCCGCCCACAAACAGAGGAAAGTCCCCAATTAGACACTGCTGTACCCCAGAAGCGTTAGGACCAAACCCAACTGCTGCTTTGCCATCCTCTGTGGCCATTTAAAAGATAGCCTGAAGCCACCGGTGTGGGCGGATGCACCCTCTGAAGGAGGAGAGCCCCACTGTAATGTCATGGCGGGAAAGGAATGTGCCATGGCCCACAGTCAGGCGCCGTGGGCTCCCGGTACCTGGTGAGTCTGGGTAGTGCTAACATTGGGACTGGGCCCTTTTGAGCTGATTAAAAGTAACTGAAAAATTTCCAAAGTGCACACAGATGATTTGTGGGCTCTAGTGTGTTGGCTGCGTGGGTGAGAGGATAAAATATGTACTTGGTATAAGTGAGCTTAAGTGGGAAGTTAATGGTGTGTGATTGAGTAGCAATTACAGCCAAATCTCAGCTCCCTGTGGTCACGGGAAGGATGGGGGATGAGGAGGGGACGGAGATAAGTAAAACCCACAGATAAACAAGGCTCTTATTTTTAGCCAACAACTCCAACCCTTCTACGGCTCAGCTTTTGGGCACAGTGACATCTCTAGGGCTCAGCTGACCTAGATGTGGGGCCTCTCATTTTCGTTCCTGCCTACCCTGCAGGGAGCTGGGAAGGGGAGGCGGAAAGATCAGAAGGAGGGGAGGCCTAGTAACATTGTGTGCCCTTAGAGACCGAGGGCTTTATTTCTATTTCGAGCGCCTAGCACAGGGCTGGCCCCTGTCCCACACTCGATCCGTGCATTGGGGTGAGTGAATGACTAGTCCCAGCTGGGATAACTCATGGAACATCTGGAAGTTGATTATAGTGAATGAAGATAGGGATGCTGTGGCTTACTTTGAGGTCTAACCAGAAAGCTTCAGGTTTGCTCAGGGGAAGAATGGAAGCACCCTAAGGGCCAAACTGGCCCGAAGAGACACAGGAGCTAGTGCCCCTCTTTCACTGACCTCAGGGTCCGGGGCACAAGTTCCTCCCAACACCCCACAGCGAGGCAGCCAGGACTTGCATCAGTAATCTCGGTGGATCTTAGACATAACGCAAAGGGTGGTGTGTGTGCCCAAGAAACCCGAGGCTGGCCATTTTACATCCATGAGATTGATGAAGGCCAAAGGATTTTCAGCAGGGGGTAGGGAGTAGTTTGCTGTCAATCACCCAGGAAGGGAGGGAGAGGAATTAAGGGGAGGGGAGGCAAGGGGTCTTGAGAGGGAGGACCAGGCAGGTGAAGTGTCTGCTGCAGAGGGTGATGCTTTCAGGGGGCGCGAGAGAGTGGTACCTGGGGCGCCGCCACGCCCATTCTTCTGAGCAATGCTATGTCCTCACCAGAACTCTGTTCAGAGCCCAGAGTAGCAAACGCTGAATCATCTTCGTCAGATTCCCAGTTCAGATTGGGGCACCTCCTCTAACGATCTGGCCGAAACTTCCCAAGGGGTTGGCCCAGTGACGGCCAACTTTTGGAAATGCCACACATTGCTTTTTTCCACCAACTGAAAAGACAATTTCTTTTTTTCTTTCTTCCTTTAACTTTGCATACCTGTGTTCTCTCTCCATCTGTCAAAAATGTTCATGGTAATTACCTTTTAACAAATTAGAACTGGCTTGGTAGGAGATTTGTTGTTGTTGTTGACTGCTAGGAGGATGTGGCACCTCCCGAGAGTGTCAGAAAGTCAGCACTGGTGATCTTTGCTTAGTTTTCTTCAGGGGATGCTTATGAGGGAGGGAGGGAGGGAGGGAGGGAGAAAGGAAGGGAGGGAGGGATGATGCCCAGAGCTATAGTGGGGAAACTGGAGGGAGGAGGGAGCTGTTTAGTGCAGCGCCCAAGGGGAGGGACATCTCACATGCATCTCTTTTTCCAAAGGATGGGCAGGGCTTTAACCCTGTGGGGTGTCAGTGAGCTACCCCTTCCCCTCCTATTACTTGGTTCTGATTTTTCTGCATAACGTGGGACCTGGATCCAGCACTGTTTTTGTTCTCTAGGACAGGCCCCGGTGCTGTGAAATGGAACCCATCATGTTGTGTCTCGCTGAGACGGATCTCATTCTTCATAAATCTCGTGGATGTCAAGTCACCACCCTGCAGGTTTTCTTGGGCGCACACACCACCCATTGTGCTAGGTCTAACATCCAGCAGGACCGCGGGAAGATATCCTGATTGCGGTGGGAATGGCAAGAGGAGAAGAATAAAGGAATGCAAGACACTTACTTTTATAAATATAGAAACTACCACCAATCCATTTGGGCTCTTTGCAGCTTCTGTGACATTTGTATACAACTCATGGTTATAGTGGATGAGCTGCACCTGGAAGGAGGGAGAAACAATAATAAGAACAACAGTGTAGCATTAAAATGTGTGAGGCACAGCCTATCCCCCCAACATAAGGGTAAACTGGAAAGTATATTGTAGAGCAACTGGAAAGACAATATTGTAACTGAAGGGATTTCGAGGAGATGTGTGTGGGTAAAATGCATGCACACACACACATATGCACACACATACAAAAATACCCATCCATATTTGCAAATGTTTTCTGGTAACAATCATGCCTTCCATCAGCTCAGTGCCCATCTGGCTCTGGCTCCATCTCAGGACATTTCCCCTAAAGTGCGTATAAAGTGAATTTCCCTTATTAGGAGCGGAACTGCCCTGCAGGGGCCCACGTCCTGCACCGACAGCTGCCACTGGCAGCGAGTAAATCCTCCTCAGGCTGCTGGGCGAGCAGGGAGCTGCCAGGTCCTGAAGGAGACAGAGCTGATGGCTTAGGTTCCCAGTGCACCAGCCATCCCAGGTCATCTGACTGTGCAGGACTCAACTTCTTCCTGCTTCCGAGAAGATCAGCAATGTGCCTGTTGGGACCTTGTGCAACAGCTGTCTGGGGGCAAAAGGAGTTCTGGAACTGTGTTCCAGCAAAGCAGGTTACCTAATATTTTTTTAAACCTCTTCTTTAAAAAAATTGTGTAACACAGCATACATATATAGTCACATGAATTGCCCCCCGCCCCCCAATTTTGAGCCACATGACTAATACCCCACCTCCGTGGGACTCACATGTTTCCTCTGAAAAAATGGGTATGATGATCTCTCCTTGGACTCATCTTAGGGCTGTGGTTTTATTTTTTTAACATTTTTTTATTAATCCTCACCCAAGGATATTTTTCCATTGACTTTTTAGGGAGAGTGGAGGAGAGAGGGAAAGACAGAGAGAAACATCGATGTGAGAGAAATACATCGATTGGTTGCCTCCCGAATAAGACCCAAACAGGGCCCGGGCTGGGGAGGAGCCTGCAACCGACGTACATGCCCTTGACCAGAATAGAACTTGGGACCCTTTGGTCTGCAGGCCGACACTCTATCCACTGAGCCAAACTGGCTAGGGCAGGGCTGTGGTTTTAAAATAGATTTTTGAACAGTACAGAAGTATGATTTTTATAACAAAATAAAAAATAGAGAAGAAAAAAAAGTGATAGGCCCCCTCCTCTACCTTTGTCTAATACTAACTCAAACAATATGACTTTTAACAGTTTAGAATTTATTTTTCTAGATTTTTGTGTGCTTTTAAATTACACATACATACACCTGTAGGGCTTAAAATATTTGGGTAAATTCCTAGAAATGTATAACCTACCTAGACTGAGTCAAGAAAAAATAGAATCATGAACAAATGAACACAAATATGGAGATTGAAGTAGTCATAACAAAAACTTCCAATAAAGAAAAGCTGGACCAGATAGCTCCATAGGTGGCTTTTACCAAACATTCAAAGAAGAATTCATACCAATTCTCCTTAAACGCTTCAAAAAAAAAATAGAAGAAGAGGGAACACTTCCAAACTCATTTTATGAGGCCAGCATCATCCTGATATCAAAGCCAGAAAAAGACACTTCAAGAAAAGAAAACTATAGGCCAACATCCCTAATGAACACAGACACAACCATCTTCAATAAAAGACTAGCAAACCAAATTCAACAGCACATTAAAAGGATTATACACCATGGCCAAGTGGGATTTATTCCTGGGATGCAAGGATGGTTCAATATATACAAAACAATGTGAAATACCATATCAACAGAATAATGATAAAAAATACATAACCTCAAAAATCATTTGACAAAAATCACTATTTATTCACGATAAAAACTATTTTAAAAAGGCACAGAGGAACTTAACATGATAAAAAGGTAATACCTGAAAAACCCACAGTTATCATCATAATCAATGGGGAAGAACTGAAAAAGTTTCCTCTAAGATCCAGTACAAGGCAAGGATACCCACTGTTGCCACTTCTATTCGATAAAGTCCTAGAAGTCACAGCCAGAAAAATTAGACCAGAAAACAAAATAAAAGGCATCCAAATTGGGGGGAAAGAAGCAAAATTATCCAGAAGACTCCAGAAGGCAGCGTGGCCATGGCCAGACTTCTGGTTCCCACCTGTCAGAATACAACTTTGGCATCAAAGGCAAGACGGAAAGATGCTTGAGGACTTGCACCAGCTCAAGCATCACTAGCTGGGCTACACTGTGAGAAGGTGCTGCTTCCCCTCCACCTATCTCCCAGGTCTTTGTCGGGGCAACCACACTGCCTGTAGCTGTTGTCTTGTCCTCTTCAGACATGTACATTCTAGGCACTGGATGAGGTCAGAGCTTGTAGAGAGAAAAAAATCCTTATAATTCACAAGGCAGCAAGCTTTTCTGTGAAGACTCTGATAGTACATACAGGGTGTCCCTCCCCCCCAAAAAAGTATGCACACTTTGAATAATGATAAAGTCAGTGTTTATTAACATGTAGTTCATTTTCAAAATTTAAAAGAATCTACAGAAACGAATAATTCTTTTTGTCAACACTTGTTTTCAAACTGATAACTGTTCTGGTCCAGGCACTGCTACCATAATAACGTGAAGCAATGGAATCGCAAACATCAAAAATCATTTCGTTCAGTATTTATGTGCCCTCAGTTCATCGACTGTTGCCAGTTTTGTACCGTAAACTTTATCTTTTATGTATCCTCATAAAAAAGTCCAGTGGCACTTTAGGATAAATTTTCTTTGTTCCAAGCTTAGTCTGGCTTCACCCATTATTTCAAATCAGCTAAATCTGAAAAGGAGTGACAATTAAGTGGGTTATCAGCTGTTAAAGTGTGTATACATTTTTGGGGACACCTATATTTTCAGCCTTGTGGGCTATCTGTATGGTCTCTGTCACACCTCTTCAATTCTGCTTGTGTATGAAAGCAGCCATAGACAAAATATGAAAGAATGGGTGTGGCTGGGTTCCAATAAAACTTTATTAACAAAAACAGGTGGCAGTCTGTAGTTAGCCAACACTGCTAGTTTAAATTTGAGAGATGAATAAAAAACTTCAGGGCCATTCATTTTCTAGAATGTCTTCTAAAGTGATAGGAAGAAGCACATGTTGAAAGGATCTAGGTATCAACCTCTTCTTTCGTTTAAATGATAGTGATTACAATTTGACATTTCTACAGCCCTTTAAACCTTGCAAGGCATAGTCAACTCAAGTGAGTTTATTTCCAGTCAACACACAAGTCCCAAGTGCCCATCATGTGCTAGACCCCAGGAGCCCAGAGACAAACGCTGCATAGTCCGTGTCCTTGAGGAGCTCACCCATATGACCCCATTTGTCCCTGCAATAGGCAAAGGGTAAAAGGAAGGCACAGAGAGTCTAAGCAACTCTTACCAGGTCACACAGCCAAACAGGGAGCCTGGCCCACCTTGCTTTCCTGTGTACAAATGTTTTCTTTCCACAAGAAAGTAAAGAGAAAAGAAAAGGTGTTTTACATTTGAGGGGAGGTCACATTTCAGCAGCTGTTGCTGGAACAATAATTATAAGCTAGAACTTATTTATAGAAAGTCATTAACAAGTTTGTCTTTAAGAGCAAGAGCACACGGAGAGTTCTGCAGAGAAGAACTCGGTTTGACATGTACCAACCGCCACGTTGTCAGTCTAAGGTTTGGCAATTATCACTGCTCTGCCTGGTGGCTGATGAGTTCCTGCATTTTAAGGCATGGAATGCAATTGTGGTTTAAAATAAAGAAATGCCTATAATTGCATTGACTGAAGACCCCCAAATGTGGTCCAGCTATCACAGCAGCCTAGAAAACCAGAGTGAAATATGGTATTTTCCCCCCCAGAAGATGAAACTTGGATTTTAACGCATGGTGCTTTTCACGGGGGTGCACGGTGGTTTGTACATGTGTGGAGTGATGAGTTTAGGTGCAGGATGATGCTGGAAAAGGCAAGGCTCTGAGCCTAATCTCTTCTGTCAGAGTAACCTCAGGCTAGCTGCATAGCCCCTCTGTGCCTCAGTCTCTTCATCTGTAAAGTGGGGATGAATCTAAGGATCGTCTGGGGATGAAATGAGATGATCCATCACACAGTCTTCCAGGAACTAGGCAGGGTACAATCAAGCAAGTGCAATAGATGGGGTGACATGACCACACATATAAAAGGCAGACACCAAATGTTCCTTATATTTCCTTCTACGATGTAAAGATTGAATGTATTTCCTCCTTATCCATTTCTGGACTTGAAAAATTTTCATAAAACAAACCATAGGCCAAGAATCTTCTAGAGAGTTCTCTCCTCTAAGAAAACATATTTCTCACACGTTTAACAAGAACTACTGAGTAAGGATGTCCCCAGATGTGTTTTTCTTTTTTTCTGGAACATTTTGAAATAGATGCTTCTAAAAGTCTAACTTTCCTCTCCCTGCTGAAAACCAGAGCAGGACATGCCTCCTGCAATGAGGTTTGAGTCTCTCAGGTGTGACTTCTGAGCAGTGGCTGCTAACTGCCAGGATTTAAAGGGAGCTCTGTGCACACTTAAAAAAAATAAAAATATATATTTAAATATGTTTTTTATTAATTTCAGAGAGAGGAAGGGAGAGGGAGAGAGAGATAGAAACAGCAATGATGAGTGAGAATCATCCATCAGCTGCTACCTGCTTGCCCCTACTGGGGACCTAACCTGCAACCCAGGCATGTGCCCTGCCTGGGGATCCAACTGTGACCTCCTGGCTCATGAGTTGATGCTCAACCATTGAGCCATGACGGCTGGGAATCTGTGGGCACTTTTTGAACCTGGGCGACTTTAATGAACTCTCTGCCTCACTGGCATCCTGCAACCCAGGCGTCATTGCTCCTGCCCTCGTTCTCTGCATTCACCCACTTCCTCCCCACACGCCCATGACCTCACACTCCTCCCTGTGAAGGGCACAAATGGAGATCCTTCACTGGCTCTGCAGCCAAATGTCCTGGGTTATTGAGTCTCTTAGAGCCTTGATTTCTTCACATGCAGAATTGTGACTCCGACATAATCATCAAAGCCTTGCTGGAATGATTAAAAGAGCTAAGACATAGAAATGAGCTGAAGTGCATAAATGAGATGAAGCAGGATTCGGACGCAGTGCCTGGCACAGAGCAAGCACTCGTTAAGTGGCTGTGGTGATTATTACTATTAGGGATGCCTGGCTGCTGGGGCTCAGATAAAGGAAATGAGAGGATGAGCGGTTTGTTCCATTCCCAGGGTAACAGCAGAGCCAGGCGGAAGCACTTCCCGATCGTATTTCTTGAGGACAGGATCCGTTTACCACTCACTGTTGTATCTTACTTTATCTTATTGTCTGGATGGCCAAGGAGATTTTTTTCTGGTCTTTTCTCTCTGTAGTTCATGCTACGGAAACAGGAGATGTACAGAACACATGGTCTCAAACGACCTGTGCACTGTCTATCCTCGTCTCATGATCACCCTCTGGGTGAAAACCACTGTTCTGCTGTGTTCAGGTCACTTTTGTTAAATGCTCTTTGAATAAGTATTTCAGAGCCCATGGAAGTAGTATTAAGGAAGGCTCACTTTGTTCTAAATCATTGCAGAGGTGTAATGCAATACCGTGCCTTTGGTTAAGGCAAGAATCTTTTCCCCACTTCTACTATCCACAAAGAAGCTTGGTCATGATGGATTTATTAGCATGTTCCAGAAGACTTTTAAGGGGCAGCTAGGCCAATGACTCTTAAATCATATATCCAAGAAGCCCAAATGAATTGAACTAATGAAAAATAACACGATTGCTGTTAAAAGTTATTTTTTATTACTTTATTATTGTATATATTTTTGTTTTTATTATTTTATTACAATCAAGTAGAGTTCATATCAGGAATCAAGAGTAAGTCAACATTGAAAAAAAATCTTCCACTATGATTTAGTTGAAAGAAGTGGGGAAAAAGAACCATTAACTTCTCCATAGGGACCACCCATACTTGAGTTACATCTATACCCAATTCATGCCCATTTCAGTGGAATTACTTCTTACTTCTGCCGGAGAACACGGCTTTCACATCTGACTTCACTGAGGTGATGGCTACCTCTTGCATCTCTTAGACTCATTGGAAACTGTTAGTGAGTTACTTCCGTTTTATGAATCAGGTTTAAATAACTTCCGTTTTGAATTGTACTTAGAAGGAAAAAAATCCAATGCTTCAATATGACACTTGGGATGTCTGTGCCTGAGGTCTGATCTATGCCATGAACAAGGAAGGTAGCTTCCAAATGATCACGTGACAATCTGGAGCCAAGCATGTCCATGAGAGGCTGAGAAAGGTCCTGAACACTTCATTCTCCATCGCTAGAGGCTGGCACCCACAATGCAATGTGGATCTCAGAGTGCAACATGAATGACATTTCAGGGGATCACATAGGTTTTTATCCCCTTAGAGTCATTTGTAAATAAACTGAAGAGACATGTGATTTGTCAAATATCCAGGGGCAATGGCCATTAATAGGTACCCTGCAGTCAGTGAATGTCAAAGGCCGACTGAGAAAGCTTTTCTTTGCTACAGTTCATAGTGGATCCCAGGATTAGCTAAGCTCAAATCAGAGAAAACAGAGTAGAAACCCAACTCCTCTTTTAATAAGAAGCAGCTGTGTGGTACTGAATTGTTTGAGGGTCTTAGAAACTCAAGCTCTAGTACTGAGTCCAAGCTCTGTTCCTTGTTTGTTTAGTGAACTTAGGTAATCACCTAGCATCTTTCAGTTTCCTGATCTGAAACATGAGGCCAACCACTTGTGCCTTCTAGGCTTTGGGAAGGATTTGAAAAGATAGTGGATATACATCCGGTTATATTTTCACCATGCAGCTCGATGCCTGGCATATTCCAAGTACTTAAATACTTGAATGAACAAAGGCATGCATAAAACTCTTTATAAACTGTAATGCTATATATGTATAATAAAAAATATATTTTCTTCTTCTTCCTCTTCTTTTTTTTTTTTTTACTTAAAATTGGCGAACTCAATACTCAGTTTTTTGGGAACTCCAATAAATAATTCCTACAGGTATTCTGGTGGGAGTAGCTGGGGTGGGGGGGCTACTTGGGTGATCTCTTTAGAAGAAAAACAACAACTCATCTGAAGAATAGTGAGACCCCTTTGGAGGGAATAACAGAGGTTAAATTAGGCAAATTCCAGAGGCAGAACCTGTCACTGCAGGTTCTCAGACCAGAACAGAGGAACCCTGGACCAAGAGTAACAGCCCTCATTTTTCTTAGACTCCAACTCTATAAGCAAGAAACTCTATTATGACTTTTAGAACGTATTATTCCATCATGTCTGCTTTCTGCAGAGGCCATGAACGCCCACCACGGAGGAAGGAAAGATTAAATCCTCACACACCCCATATTCAGTTGCTAAAGCCCCATATTCAGTGGTTGCTCATTCAGAAGGGTCACTCTTGACAAGTACCCTTCAAACTGTCATATTAATGGAAATATAAACACAGCATCTATTAGGTAAGAGATGAGGGCTTTCTGTCCTCTTGTAAATCAAGCTGCAGAGCAATTTGGATAAAACGTTCATAGAACTAGGCTTGATTCTGCACACATTAATTGCCTAAAGTGTGATAGTTAATGACTAGAAATACATACTTTCAAAGCCATTAAATATACACAAACACCGTCCATGGTGGACTGACTCTGGGGAAGAGGAGTGGAAAGAGCCCCAAGCTGTCAGTCAAAGGGACTGGATTTTAAAGGACAGTTCTGCCCGGATAGTTGAGTGAGGCTCTCCCTACTCCCTTTCAGACCTACAAGTCTTCGTCTGGAAAACATAAGATTTTAAGGGCAGGGTTTTGTGATTCTTCTAAAAAATAAACGCACACTGGTGGGGGGTATATAAGGTGTTGCCTCCTGAGTTTCCATCAAAGTCACTTGAATTGCCTTGAATTGCAACCAAATATTTAAATGAAAGTTTCAGAGGACAGGATGTTTAAGCCTGGGGTTGCAAATGGAATGACAACAGGGGCTGGGCAGGTTGTGTAGGTGAGAGAAGGTGGCTAGGCAGGGATCAAGGCCAAAGAATACATGTGTGTAGCTTAGTGTCTGGGCATCCTGGCTGCCAGTCTGTGACCTCTGTTTTCTCCATTTGACAGTGCTTAGGCCAAACCAAATCAAACCCAAACAAAACAAATATTCCAAACCTGAGACTGGACTCCCATGTCTTCATTCATTTATTCTTTCAATAAGCACTTATTTGTGCCTCCCATGCTCCAGGCACTGTACTGGGCATGAGGTGATGAAAAGAGGGAAGATCTTAAATCAGTGGTTCTCAACCTTCCTAATGCCGTCCCATGCTCCAGGCACTGTACTGGGCATGAGGTGATGAAAAGAGGGAAGATCTTAAATCAGTGGTTCTCAACCTTCCTAATGCCGCGACCCTTTAATACAGTTCCTCATGTTGTGGTGACCCCCAACCATAAAATTATTTTTGTTGCTACTTCATAACTGTAATTTTGCTACTGTTATGAATCGTAATGTAAATATCTGATATGCAGGATGAATTTGCATTTGGCACAGATTACTCAACCAAAAACTATAGAGACTCGTTACCAGAGCACATTTGCTCACTGTGATGTCTGACTCTTTCAGGAATCACAATGCCAGCCGCCTGCCCACTTCCTCCTAGTATTGCCCTTCCTGTAACTGCCCAGGTTCTCAGTGAGCCATGGATTGCAAACCCTGGGACCAGATCACTCAAATTCAATAACATATCTCATGTTATGGTGTTCAACAAATACTTGAATATCTGCCTATAAATTTTATCATAAAAGGCACTACAAATTATTTAGTGATTTTGTTTCTTTAAAAAAAGAAAATAAAAACAACATATCAATCCAGAACACAGGGAATGGGGGACCCTCAAACAGGCTTCCAAAAAATCAGAAAAAGTCTTCAGGAAGATTATAAAAGATGAGTAGAGTGCAAAACAACTTTTGGCAAACATAGAAAAGTATTAGCTTATTCCAAGAAATTAGATACAGGTCACCCAACTATTGGAAACTAAAGGGGAAAAAAATGACAAGAAAGGCCCTAATACTTATGTGGAAAGAACAAAAGTAATATGTCAAGAACTAATTTGAATGACCCAGGAATGGCCACATCGGTTCTGGCTTATTATTGCAAGTCAAACTGAAGCCAGAGGATAATGGGATATGGTTCAGGGTTCTTACATGCCACAGGGGAGAGAGGGAGCCACAAAGACACTACACTGAAGAAGCAGGAAGAGATGATGAATGTCAATGAATGGGCTTCCTTATTTTTCAATTTATTAGCAAAGGAATATATAAATTAATGCATGTAAAATACATAGGCACAGGCCAGATATGTACTAGGAACTCAAGAATCTTAGTTTACCCCTCTACCCCACTTTCATTACCTCTTCCCCACATACACTTATACACACACACTACCAACACCACCATCACCACCAACATGAAGAAGATGGCTGGCTCGATGCCTAGTGTTTGTGGGCGTGTGGGAGCTGTAAAGTCCATTAGCAGCCCATTGTTTAAGTCATTGTTTTACAATGTTTTTACCTACAGGGGTAACTACCACCTGGGTTGGGGGACCGGTGCCCTCACTATGGTAACAGAGCTAACATTTATTGGCTTCCTACTACATGCCGTACAATTATCTTCTTTGTGTTTTAGAAGCATTATCTTCTTTGATCCCCTCAATGATGCCCTATGAAGTCAGGTTACAACGTTTTCATCATCCCCCTTTCTAGAGGCCTGGGGAAGCAAGGCTTAAAGAAGTGAAGTAGCTTGCCCAATCTCTCTCTCTGCTAATGAGCTGAACAGCTAGAATTTGAACCCAAGAGCCCAATTCCAGAACCTGGCTCTTGACGAGAAGCCAAAATGAAAGTGGACCCCAGATATCCTGCAGGAAACCAGATAAAGCTCATGTCCCGATTCCCACGCCAGAGCTATTGGCCCAGCTCTGCCCAGTGGAGCTGAACTGAACAGGAATGAATTCCACCAGGCCAGACGCCATGCCCTCCCACCTTGTCCCTCAATAGCTAAAGTGAGTTCCCAAGGGCTGGCTCTTCTCAGGGGGTGGAGGAGGGGAGAATTCCATGAACTCTGCAGGCGAGGGGGCCTGGGGAGTGGGTGGGGGGACTCCAACCACCTCAGTTGTCCTGAGGCCTGTCCTATGCCTGTCCCAGAGACAGAGGCTCTTTAATGCCATCTTGGGCTGACACAAAACACACACCTCTCTTGCTGCTCATTCTGAGTTGAACAGGTCATGGCCTTAAGGCCCGTGGAACTGGATGGGTGCCCGAAAGGGCCATTCTTGGCTTTCTAGGTCCCCACATGGAGAGCAGGGAAGAGCAGCGAGGAACAAACGCAGCCTCCCAGTCCCAGCCCCGGAGCCTTCGTGCTCATTCGCCTTCTTTGGCATTTGGAGAGCAGGTCTCCGAAGTCCCAGATGGCAGAGGTACAGCGCTGACCCGAGGCAATGCCACGCAGCCGCCCCACTGTCTGTGGCCAATCGCTGTGTCTAGGCAAGGGAGGCGAGCCCTCACAGGGAATTTTACGCTTCAAATCTCAGCCTATCCCAAGCCACACTTGTGATCCCACCACCTTAACTTCCCTCAGAGCTGGTCCTCTGGCATCCCCTCCAACAATGTCATCATCCGCCCGGCACTGCATTTGTAAGCATGGGCACCTAGGAAGACTCTTGTCTAACGGAAGTCTAAGGGATCCCATCAGCCATTAAGTCCTGTGGATTTCAGTCATCCTTCTGACGGTTCCAGCAACTGTCCCCTCCCTCTTCATTCCCGGAGCCACGACTTCAGTTCAGGGCCTTGCTTAATCTTACCTGGATTATGTCACAGTTTCCTAACGGGCCCTGCTGCTTCCATCCTCCTGTCCCGCCAGCCCAGCCTCCGCACACTGGTCGGTGTGATGACTCTAAGCTTTGTAAACCATAAGGTAAACAGAGATACTTTAAAATGGAGCCAGAGCTGCCATGCCAAGGAGGGGCCTGGCATGCCATACACCTCAAATCTTGGAATGTCAAGAACAGGGCAAAATAGCCTAAGCAACCTTGTTCCCCAAAGAACTGTGTGCAAAGATAACAAGAAATCAGATATGGCTACGGGACTGAAACTTAAAAGCATTGGTGAGAATTAACATCACTATGTTATGTTATCTGCTCCACTAAAAATACCTTTCTTCTATTGATATAATTGTTCCCCTTCCCCTTATCAGAAATATCCATTGCTTTTGGTCTCCTAATAGAAATGTTATTTGGACTTCTGCCTGAATTAATGACTCCGGAATAGCTATTCTTATTGATCTCAATAAATGCTTGTTGCCTCTCACTTCGAAAGACCTTTCATTTTTAGGTTAGCAGTTTAAACATTTCACTCCCCTGCTTAGGGAACAGTCCTGTGGCACCCCACTCTCCTTCGGGAAACGTCCCGGCTCTTTCTTATCACCTGAGAGCCCTTCATGACCTCCCCCTCCCCCTTTCACTTTCCCATCAAACCACACATGCCAGCCATGCCAAGTCACTGCTACTTCTTGTACAGACCTGACTGTTTGCACATTTGTACCTTTGAATATGCCTTTCCCTCTACCTGAAATGTCCTTTACCCCTGTGTCCAACAGGCAAACTCCTACTCATCCTTCAAAACCCTAATTAGTCTTTACCCACCAGGTGGAAGCGCTCATGTGTTCCTGTGCGCCACCATCATATCTACAACATACCTCTATGAAGGCCTTTACGGCTCCACGTTACAATTATTGCTCATAGGAGCACCTCCCCCTAGAATGAGAGCGGCTGGAAGGCAGGACTGTGGCTTAGAGAAATTGTTTCCCAGGGACTAGCCTCGTCTCTGTCACATCATAGGCACTAACTGCACTTTGTGGATATGGATGACTTTGCAGAATTGATCACAGGGAAGAAAAAGTGTCCTCTTACTCAGGAAAGAAAAGACTCGACATGCCTGGAAAACCCTTGTACAAGCACTTTTTTTCTTCTGTTGTAGTTTCTTTACTACTGTGTGGCTGTAGTCCGGAGAAGTTGCCTGAATTTTATTCATTTTCCAAACTCTGATCGTTATCTGGAGGAGGGGTGGTGTGGGATGAAACAACAAACAGTGTAATTGTAGCTTTTTTTTTTCTTTCCCAGGGACAGAGATAGAGCAGCCTCTGAAGAAGTGTTAATATTGGGAAAGATGCTATTATCTGCATTTTATTAATTAATCCATACATCTCCCTGTCATTCTTCCTTCTCTATGGCCTTCCTCACAGCGGTGGGGCCCACTTCTGCTGTTGGTAAATTGGCCCAATAAATCTGGCGGGACCACCTCTATTTCCAGCAGTTCACTTAACATTTTCTCACATGGCTCTGGTCTCAGGATTGAAGTCGGTTAAAAAGATTAATACCATTTAATACTCCCCAGAAGGAAGACGCCAGAAATCTGCTTAAGGTCCCGTTATTCATGTCTTCATTTCCTTTGTGCGTGTATTGTGATAAGCATAACCATCCTTTTCAGGCTGCGGCTAATAACTACTTAAAATGATTAAGGTAACTCGTTATTTCCTGTAAGAAAATTGCTCTGCTGTCATTAACGTGGAATTAACACGACTCCCATTTCATCTTCGGCTCCCAGCCTTTTGGCCCCCCCAGTTCCCTTAAGTAAGCAGACAGCCTCCTGGAGGAGGCTGCGGGTTCCTTCACAAAAGATGTGCTCTGGAAAGGCAAGGAGGTGAGGAAGGTAGCTTTGCAGAGGTCACTGCTGTGGAGGCAGCAGCTGGGAGGGAATCGCTGGCTTCCTTCCCGGGTGTAAGCACAGTCTGCCTGACCTCCCACGGGGTTTGCAGGAATAATTAGCATGATTGTTATGATTCCTGCGCGGCCAAGCGATGCGAGTGGGATCTATAACTCTCTAAATCTCCCAACTGTCTGGACCAGTGGTTCTAAAATTTTCTTTCATGACATTCACACGTGATACACACTCCTCTGGGAATACTCTGCTTTTTTAGAAGGATCCACAGGTGTCTCGTAGGGACATAAAACACTATCATTTGGAGCTGCCCTACGTAGTAATGGTAGGTTGGTGATGGCTGGTTATTGGGGGTTTCAGCACAAATAGGATTGACCAGGGCCATAAAAGTGGGGTTTATGAACACGTGTGCACAAGTGTTGGTTGGAGTACCTATTTTCAATTCTGTTGGGTATACACGAAGGAGCATAATTGCTGGGTCGTATGGTAATTGTTTGTTTAACCTTTGGAGGCACCGCCAAGCTGTTTTCCTGCGTGTTAAATTGAGCACTTACCTGTGCCCAGCACTGAGTTAAAGAGTTCCCAGGACAGAGGACTTGGATGATGCACGTCTAGAGACAGGAGACCAGAGGGGCCACAGTTGTCCATGCCGTGTTTATGGACCTATTCTAGTTGTCTTTCTCGCTCTCTGTCTCTCCCACCTCCTGCACGCCCCCTACTGAGGCTTGAGCCCCAAACCCGGGCATGTGCCCTGACTGGGAATCAAACCGGCAACCTTTAGGTGCATGAGGTGATGCCCAACTAGCTGAGTTATAACAACCAGGGTGGTTATACATTTTTAAATGAAAAAAAATCTATTTGATGCCATCTGAGAATGATATAAAATTTTAGTGTCCAGAAATAATGTTTCACTGGAACACAGACATACCCATTCCTTGCATATTATCTATGACTGACTTCTCACTACAAAGGCGGAGTTGAGTTGTTGAAAGTGGAACCACATAGCCAGCAAAACATAAAATATTTATCCTCTGTCCCTTTACAGGAGAAACTTGTCTACCCCTGGTATAAAATAATAAGGGTTTTCAGGAGAGGAAGAGAGATCACCTCCTGCTGGTTAATCAGGGGAGACCTCACAGAGGAAGGGGGTGTCTTGACCAGTGGGTAGGCACTGAACGACAGCCTCTGGGGAAGAAGGAAACACAATAGGTATAAAGTCTTGGAAGTGGGAACAACCTGGGATGTGAAAGCATATTTTAGGTTTAAAACCATGAACAAAACTGGCCGGTGCCTGGAATGTCCATAGAGAAGCCTCCTCAAAGCTTCCCTCTGAATGGGAAAGAGAAACGGCCCCACACAAAGCCCTGCTCCCAGCTCTGGATGAAACCAGCTGGGCGTGTGGATGGCGAACCACCTATGTATCTCTGAGCAACGCCATAGCCCAGGCATAACATTAATTAAATGTGACTGAGGGTTGGGGACCCACTGGTTCTCAAAGTTGGGGAGCGACACTGTGCCCCAGGGAGTGTTTGGACACGTATCAGGCTGGGTTGCCACAATGAATGGGGAGCATATGTTGAGATTTACTATTCAGGGGTCAGGGCTGTTAAAAGGATTTGCAGGGAGAAGCAGAGGACCATAGTTCTGGGCAATATCAAATGGCTTCTCCTCAAAGCCAGTAGCACCCCCATTAACATTGTAGGGTGTTTAGCAGCATCCCTGGCATCTACCTACATCCTAGATGCCATTAACGTCAGGCTGGGGATTCCTCTGTGGTACAGAATGAGCATGCGCTGAGGAATGAGAGGCTGGATGAAGGGAATGCACCTGCTTAGATACTGATGAATGGAGAGCAGGCAGGAGGGTATATTGATGCTAATGCATGACAGACTGAAAGGCTTCTACCACCACCCTCCTCCCCTCTCCTCCCCCAGAATTCCAGGAGAGCCAGAATGCCAGGGTAACATGCAAATCCAAAGAGAATCTATGTTTCAGGAGATATTTATGGTGCCTATGAAAGATATGATTTGGGGGTGGGTAAAGGCCCATCACTATGCTTTGCCCACAGCCACTCTTTAGCCTTAATCTGCATGGTGGTTGGATGGCTGGCTTTGGAGTCAGGAAGGGCTGGGTATGGTTCTGGCTTTGTCTCTTCCTGGCAATGGATTTAAATGTTCTTAACCTCAGTTTCCTGATCTATGAAATGGGTATGGTGAGGGATTTTTTTCGTAAGGGTTGATCAAGATAATCTGTGTCTAGCACAATATTGGGGCCCTTAGTGGTGCCCAGTAGAAGTGTGTTTCCTTCTCTCTTTGCTTCGATGAGACAAACTGATTTCTGCTATTATAGGCCCGTGGGCAATTAGAGGGGGACCAGTCTTGGCCAAGCGTGGCACGTGGCAGTACTGACATTTGGGGCTGCGTAATTCTTTGTTGTGGGGCAGCCGTGTACATTGTAGGGTGTTTAGCAGCATCCCTGGCATCTACCTACATCCTAGATGCCAGCAGCTACTCTGGGTCATGACAATCAAAGCTGTCTCCTGGAAGGGAAAATTGCCCTTGGTTGGGAACTGCTGGTTGAAGGGAAGAGAAAAATAAGTGGCAGTTGTTTCCTATGAAGGGAGAAATGTGGGATTTTTTTTGCCTACGCAAAAATTTGGACCATAAACCTCCCAACTCTATGGCCTATTCATGCCACAACATACCATGTTTTAACTCAGGGTGCTGAAGTGGTCCTGGGGACAGACAGGAACAAGGCATGCCCCTGTTCTCCAGGAGTGGACAACCATTTCTGTAGAGTCCCATCTGGGGAAGAAGGGTCTAGAACAGGGGTGGGCAAACTTTTTGACTCGAGGGCCACAATGGGTTCTTAAACTGAACTGGAGGGCCGGAACAAAAGCATGGATGGAGTGTTTGTGTGAACTAATATAAATTCAAAGTAAACATCATTACATAAAAGGGTACGGTCTTTTTTTTTTTTTTAGTTTTATTCATTTCAAACGGGCCGGATCCGGCCCACGGGCCGTAGTTTGCCCACGGCTGGTCTAGAAACTCTGGCCACCAAGCGGCCATTCATTTCCCAGGCAGGGCCTGCCATTGGGTCTCTGGAAACCACGTGGTGGGACAACTGGACTGAGAAGGTGAGAGTTGGGTGGTTTACGCCACTGTTCACTCTGCAAGCTGGGCCCGGGCCCGGACCCAGGCAGAACCCGCTGGTGAAACAGAAGTTCCCCTTCCCACTGCGGAGAGACTGGATTCATCTCAGGGGATGTGGGCTGGTGACAAGACTGATGATGTGGGGTGTATTGTTTATCTGTGTGTAATGCACGCAGAGCTCAAGGCAGAAGGTGGGTTTTATAAATCAGCAGCTAAGTAAAATAAATGCATTGGGCTAGTTATTCCTGCTCACTGCATAAAGGTGGAAGGGAGTGGTGAAACAGTTATTCAAAGGAATTCAATAAACTTAGTGGATTCTCTCCTTGCCTGATCACTTACTGCCACCACCCAAAGGCGTTACCACCCCCACCACCACCTACCCAGGGCCATATTCTTGATGATAAAGCTTTGGAATTTTGTCATTGGAAACAGGAGCTTGCCTTCTTAACACCAATAATCAAAAGTAAAGAAATGACAGACAGAACGCCTCCTGATGAAGGTGGGAGAAGAGAGGTAACCCAACGTTTATAAAGGGCCGCTCTGGGCCAGGCGCTTGATACATACGTCACCTCCTTTCGTTCACACAAAATCCTGTGGGCCAATGCTCTCCACACTTCCTGCTTAGAAGAACCACCAGGCCTGCTTATTACAAACCCAGAGATTTGAGTCCCACCCTTAGACCTGCTGCACTGATTCTCTGGGGAAACAGGAAAATCTATATTGTTAACGGTCACCTCAGGGGGTTCTAAAGATCAAGCTAGTTTGGAAAACACAGCAGTAAACTATCACGGACCATCTCTAAGTTACAGATGTGGAAACTGGGCTTTGTCTGACCCCTAATTCTAAACCCTTGTCATGGCTTCATGCTGCCTCTTTAGAAATGACAATCCCATTAAGACTCGATGGGCTTACCCCGAGTCTCTGCTCTGCATATCAGCTGCTTGGAGCTTTGAGAGTCAGTGTGGTGGAGAGGACAAAACCTCTGATGGGAGTCCAAGGACTTGAGATACACACTGGAGTTTATTATCTCAGTGACCTTGGGCGAGTTACTAACGCTCTCCTGGCCACAGTTTTTTCATCTGTAAAATGGTGATAAAAAAAATAATACTTGCTCCAACTGCCTCCAGACTCACTGTGTGGAGCGAATGAGATAATGGATGTGAAAGAGTTTAGCAAATGGAAAAGCCGTCTGTTCGGTGTTAATATTGTGGAGTCCTGATTAAGTCGATGCCCAATTATCTGTGTAACCAGTTCCTAGTCTGTGTAGGTCTTTTGTCAAGGTCTAAACTTTCTTTCTCACCTTTGGATCACTTCCCATTGTGTGGTCAACGTGAGACCAAGACATCCACACTTATTGGCAGGTGAAATAAGGCATGGATAGTGCGCTCTATCAAGGGCTGCTACTCCATGCAGGCTCCCTCAACGGCATCTGTACGTGTGGTCTGGAACTCCTGACATCGCAGCATTTGGATAACTGAATTAACCAGGCCACCACCGTAGTAGATAATGGAGTGTTGCCTGCATCGTGAGGTCGCCCTCTAGTGGCTGAGGCTGTCAGTGTACCTTTAGACACCTAAACATTTGTCCTCCAGGGTCACAAGTAGAATAATGGCCCCCAAAGATATCTGTGTTCTGATCTCTGGAGTCTGCAAATATGTTACCTTACAAAAAGGGACTCTGCAGATGCGAAAGGGAAGGATCCTGAGATGAGCACATTAACTTGGGTTCTCTGGGTGAGCTCAATGGAATCACATGGTTCTTGTAAATGAAGGAGGGAGGAGAATAGAGAAGCAGATGTGATGCTGGAGGCAGAGACTGGAGTGATCCAGTGTGAGCAAGACTTGGCAGGCCGTTTGCTGGCTTTGGAGATGGATTCTTCCCTAGGTCTCCAGAAGGGGCACAGCCCTCCCCCGACCACCGTTTTATGTATGTATGTATTTACTTATTTATCTAATTTTACTTTATTTTTAAATATATTTTGATTGATTTTGGAGAGGAAGGGAGAGAGAGAGAGAGAGAGACAGAAACATCAATGATGAGAGAGAATCATTGAGAATCCTGCACACCTCCTACTGGGGATCAAGCCTGCAACCCCAGGCATCTGTCCTGACTGGGAAGCGAACCTCAACTTCCTGGTTCATAGGTCGATGCTCAACCACCAGGCCACACTGGCCGGGCCTGACCTTCGTAAAATCCATTGTAGACTTCTGACCGCTAGAACTGTAAGATAGTAAATGAGTGTTGTTTTAAGCCAGCAAGTTTGTGGTCATGTGTTAGAGCAGCCGCAGGAAGCTAACACACCCCATCTCTCCATATTTATCTGTGGGGTGCTGTTGACATGTAAGTGGTCCCAAGCATTGCAGAGCATTTAGGGGTCCTCAAACTTTTTAAACAGGGGGCCAGTTCACTGTCCCTCAGACCGTTGGAGGGCCGGACTATAGTTTCAAAAAAAACTATGAACAAATTCCTACGCACACTGCACATATCTTATTTTGAAGTAAAAAAACAAAACGGGAATAAATACAATATTTGTATTTGCATGTGGCCCGCGGGCCGTAGTTTGAGGACCCCTGATCTAGTGTCTTGCAGGCACTAAATGCCAGCCTCCCTCCCTAGTCACAGTGACCACCCCAGTACCTGCCCACTCATTCCTAAAGGCTCTGGGGTGGGGGATGGCATTGGTGGGCACCAGGGGAGGAAAGGAGCTGGGGGAGCAGACTTCAGAAAAGCAGTACGTAAAAGCTACCTTTAAAGCTCCATGGTCCTCACTAGCATTATTGGCTCCTCACTGGACTGGAAACTCATTCCTGCTTCTGTATCCCCTGCACATCAGGGCTCACCACCTGACCCAGAACAGGTGCTCTCCAAGTATTTGTGAAGAAAAGAAATAGGTTCTTTAGTTAATTATTTCTCAGGCCTCCCAGAAGGATTTATGATGCCTTAACATATAAAAAAGGGTAAGCTGAAAATAATGAAATAAAATCTCATTAAGAGGAGCAGAAACAAAGATTCCCAGGCACCAGGGATGGGAGGTGGGAGGGATGAGGGGGTTGGGGTCTTGTTTCTGACCTGCCACCGTGAGCCTTGAATTCCTGACTGAAAAAGTTAGACAGGCAACGCCCCCTTCAACATCCTTTTAGGTCCCGCGTGCAGGTCAAGGGTGAATCACAGGAGGGTGTCAGGGATAATAAGTTGTTTACCAGGTAGAACTGCATGGAGGCTTGCAAGCTGGAAATGCAAATATATGTTTGATCTCCAGAAATGTCCTTTACAATTAGGCCAGGGATGGTTGGACAACGCCATCAGCTTGATTAGAGATAGCCGGAGGCGTGCTGGTAGGAGCAGTTTATTAAATTATTGAGATTTCTGGAGGCTACGGATGCCAGGGAGGGTGACGTGAGAAGTTAGAGTTGGAGTCTGCAATTCACTGGAGACGCTCTGAGTGTGGGTGTCAGGATAGAAGGGGAAGCCCTGAGTGGGGAGAGGGGAGGAGGGTGAGCTAGGGTCACAGTATCTCCCAGGCAAGGAGCCCCCCCAATGTCCCTCCTGTCTCTTTCTGTCTCTGCGAAGCCACATTATTGATGCTAATAACCCCCTAATGGCCCTGCAAGAAGGATTTCAAATCTGCAAATGACAGCTTTTGCAGGCACCACAAATCACTGAGCTCTGCAATCAAACGCAGAGGGGCCCAGATCATTGAAGGACTTGGGATAATGGGTGATAAAATGCAGTTTAATGCGGACAAATGTGGAATAATATGTCTTGGAACAAACACTCAGAAGGAGGAACAGCTGCTAAATGAATTGGTTTGCATTGCACTGACCAGGGAATAGAAACAGCCCTGAGCAGCAGCCAAAGAGCCGACAGAGAGGCTGGGGAAGCTGGTCTCCAGGGCTGGGAAAGCTCCCCAGACAAGTCAGAGGGAGGAGATGGCCGGTGAGCACCTGCCTTACAGGCACCCGATGCTCCACGGAGGGAAGGAAGAGTGGCCTGAGGTCCCTGCTATGAGTCAGGAGCTGGCTGCTGCTTCTCAGGCTCCTTTCCTGCCGCTCCAAACTCGAGGGTGCCTCAGGGTTTGGGGGAGCCCCAGGGCTTGGACCTTGGCCTTCACTTCTCCAGTTTCACCGACTTTCCAGAGAATCTCAATCAGTCCCTTGGCTCTAAGTTATCAGCTATACCCTGATGACACCCAAAGTTAAATCTCCAGTTGACCTTTCCCTAGAAATCAGCAGGTCTCAAAGTTTCCTACACATTAGAATGATCTGTGGGACATTAAAAAAACGTCCCTATTCACAGACCATACCATAGACCAGTTAGTCAGCATCTCTGGGGGTGGGGCCCAGAGAGCAGTTTGAACTCGACAGGTGATTCCAATGTGGAGCCACGTTTGAGAACCACTGCTCCAGACTTCTCCCAATTTCCTACTTAACCTCTCCCCTGGATGTGTACTTGGTGCCTCAAACTTAAAGACGGCCAAACGAACACCTGGCCCTTGCCAGTCTTTTTCTGCTCAAGCCCCACATCTAAGCTTTATTCTTGTTTTTCCCTCCTTTCTCAGTACCTACCTCTAATCCGCAGCAAATTCTTCAAGAGTAACTTGGAAATATCCAGCATCACCCTACCATCAAGTCTAGCCTGGACCATCGCAAATCTTGGCTTACATTTGGCTTCTCTCTAATCCATTCTCCCTCCGTCTGGTAGCCAAAGCGATCTTAAAATTAAAATTAGGCTGTGTCACACCCCTGCTTAAAAAACTCTCATGGCTTCCATCCCAGGTGGAATAAAATCCAAGCTAATTATCCTGACTTCTGAAGCCCTGCTCTCACATTGAATAGGGTTGAACTGTGAAATTAACAGGATATTGAGTAAATGACAGTGTGTGACTTCTGAGTCTACAAGATAAAATATCACAGCTTCCTCTCAGGTCACTCTTGAGTCACTCGCCTTGGGGAAAAAGCTGCGATGTCTCGAGGACACTCAAGAAGCTCTATGGAGGAGGGTGTGTGGTGAGAAACTGAGGCCTGCAGCCATCAGCTAGCACCAACTCATCATCCCTAGAGTGCATCATCTTGGAACTGGATTCCCCACCCCAGTTGAGCCTGCAGAACAACCCAGCTAAGCCATTCCCCAGGTTTCTGACCCATGGACACTCTGTGAGATAATGAATGTTTATTATTTTAACCCACTACATTTTGGGATAATTTGCTATACAGAAATGGATATCTAATACATTGATTCATACAAATCCAAGAGTCTGGAGACCTTTGCATTGCTCTAACCTGTTTTGAACCATGGTTTGTATCACTGACCTGTTTTAGCACTAAACCTCTCGAAGCTTTACTTTCTGGTCTGTAAAACGGGAATAATACGCATTGTTACCTCTTAGGTTGCTGTGAAGATTAAATGAAAAGTATTATTAATAGTAATGTATGATATTGGTTAGCATTATTCTTATTTTGTATTGTTTTTTATGGGCTGTTTCACGCCTTCATGAATTTGCAGTACTGCTTTCTCTGCTTGAACCTACCTCCTTTCCCCCCATCAACCTGCAGAAATGTTCTTTCCAGACCTAGAACAAGGATTCCATCCTCTTGGTCACCTTTCCTGGCCATCCTAGAAGGGCCTGCCCACTGCCCAGTCCCATGGCTGTATGCTGCCGCTGCTCTACCATCAGCTCTGCTGTCGCTGTGTTCTCCCTTGAACCGGAACAAATGCTCCTCTTCCCTGCCCTCTGTTTCAACGGTTCACCTGGACCCTGAAGCAAAACAGCTGGTGCCTTTATAAGTCTGTCAAGGTTGCCGGGCAGAACAGTCCCTTTCAGTTTTGTTTTTAAATTAAAATTTTTTTTTCAGTTGCAGTTACATTCAATGTTGTTTTGTATCAGGTTCAGGGGTGCAGCATAGTGGGTAGACAAAGCGTTCCCCCTGATATCCTTTTCAGCTTTTACTTAGCACCAGCACCTGATGAAGAGACACCAACCTGCTCGCCACTCTCTTTGCTCCAGGCTTGCTTTGAACCAACCATCCCCCTCTTCCTTCAACCAGACACATGCCCACCCCCTGCCTCCCAATTCATGCAAGTGCTGTCTGCTGGCAGGTGACCCAATCTTAGCTTCAGTCAGCGTCCTCCAGAGCATCAGAAACAAAACCAGCCATCCTTAGAAAGACACGTGAAAAGCAGCATTTTAGAAGAATCCAATGCCGCAAATTACTGTGTGTTGCTAGGTTGCTGTTCCCTCCGAAGGTCCAGTTCTGCATGACGAGGCTACTTTCACACCCCCAACAGATGGCCCACGGTAACGGGCCATCGCTGACCTTGTTACAATGAAACCTATGACGTGGAAAATGCTCCCCAGCAGATGTGTTCACCGGTCTCATCCCCACGTGGGGATCATCCCTTCATGAAGATGCTGTTTGGGTGGTATTTATAGGCCAATGGTTGCAGGGTGAGGAGGGGTGACTGTTATTAGTATTAATTACAATTGCATGCATTTAGCTAGTGCTTTATGCTTTTTCAGAAATGCTTCCACAGCTGTTCCTTCATCCAATTCTTGCAGCATCCCTCTGAGGTAGACATTAGAGTTGAGGGCAATGAAGCCCAGGAGGGCACGTAAGGTCTTCCCTTCCTTCTCTGAAAGGTCTCAGAGTGAGTTTGCAGCAGGCTGTGGCTAGTGGCCTGGCCTGCATGTGGGTGGTGGGTCTGCAGGCTGTACAATGTGGAGGGGAGACCCGGACCAAGAATCCTGCTCTGTTCCCTCCCCAGCAGGTGTCCTGGGGAAGGTCCCCATCAAGGAAGTGCTCTTAGCTGGTTTGCTGCTGTTGCCCCTGAAATAGGACTCTTTGCTTCTGTCCTTGTCCTGCTTCCATGTTTTCAGTGCAGCAGCCAAAGCAAGCAGTTTAAATCCTATTTCAGACCATGTACTGACCACTCAACACACTCCCACAGCTCCCAAGTTTTTGCGATGGATGGCATGGCCGGCATGGCCTTCCTGCTCTCCTCCCTGCTGCTTGCTCACATTCCTACCACATTGGCCTTCTAGGTGTCCCTCCAACAGGACACACTCCACCCAGGGCCTCCATATCCCTGCTTCCTTGCCTGCTACATTCTTCCCCTTATCTCTGCTTGGCTCTCTCCCCTCCTGCCTTCAAATTTTGCTCAAATGTCGCCTTCTCGATGATGCCTGTCCCAATTTCTCCAGACCTCCCTTGCCTGCCCACCCTCCTTCTTCCTTCCTTATCC
>NW_005871335.1:394465-408133 GCF_000147115.1 Myotis lucifugus | reverse complement strand
ATGCCTTTTCTCAGTAGCACTTACCATCTTCTGATATGATGTGTTAGTTTCCAAGGCTGCATAAAACAGCGGTTCTCAACCTGTGGGTCGCGACCCCTTCGGGGGTCGAACGACCCTTTCACAGGGGTCGCCTAAGACCATCGGGAAACACATATAGAATTACATATTGCTTTTGTGATTAATCACTGTGCTTTAATTATGTTCAATTTGTAACAATGAAATTGGGGGTCACCACAACATGAGGAACTGTATTAAAGGGTCGCGGCATTAGGAAGGTTGAGAACCACTTGCCTAAAACAACAGAAATGGATTCCCTCACAGTTCTGGTGGCTACAAGTCCAAAATCAAGGTGTGGCAGGGTTAGTGCCTTCTGGGGATTCTGAGGGACAATCTGTCCCATGCCTCTCCCCGGGCTCCTGGGGGCTCTCGGTGACCTGTGGCGTTCCCTGGGCTTGTGGCAGCATACCTCCGATCTCCGCCTCTGTCTTCACATGGCCATCTTCCGTCTGTGTCGGTGACCAAATTTCCCTCTTCTAAGGAGACCAGTCATTGGATCAGGGCCCACCCTAGTGGTCTCATCTTAATGTGATTGGTTACATCGGCAAAGACCTTATTTCCAAATAAGGGCTCATTTACAGGGATCAGGGTTTAGGTCCTAAACCCAGTGATGGCGAACCTTTTGAGCTCGGCGTGTCAGCATTTTGAAAAACCCTAACTTAACTCTGGTGCCGTGTCACATATGGAAATTTTTTGATATTTGCAACCATAGTAAAACAAAGACTTATATTTCTGATATTTATTTTATATATTTAAATGCCATTTGACAAAGAAAAATCAACCAAAAAAATGAGTTCGCGTGTCACCTCTGACACACGTGTCATAGGTTCGCCATCACTGGTTTAGGACTTAAATATATATTTTTGGAAGACATAATCCAATCCACAACACTATATAATTTATTTGTTTTTATCATGTTCCTTGTTTGTTGTGTTTCCTTCTGCTAGACAATCTGTGTGAAGACCGGGACTTTTGCTACATGTACTGGTTGGATCCCAAGACATTCACCAAATGTCAGCTTCCTTCCTTCAAGTTCTGCATCCTTTTACTATTATTTATATCCCCAAATGGAAGTCTCATAATAGCTAATTCTCAATTATCCACCCATATTTGGGAAGTAATTTCATACTCATTTCTAATGTACTGCCAGAAGAATCCTATTTTGACAAATTGGATGTTCTATCAAGGTTTCCAGCTTATATTCAAATTCCTTTTCCAGAGGCTGCTGCAGTCTGCAGACTTGATGGAATTCTTGGAGGTGCGATCTCCACTCAGGGCCCCTTCTTTCTGCAGACCTTGCAGTCAGCATGCTGACCTCCAAGCCCTCAACCTGCCCTACTTCTTGCCCTCGGTTTGGTACCTTGCCCAGATGTCACGAGTTCTTACTCACAACCTGACAACCAGTCTAGAGAATCAGACCCCTATCTCCTGAGAGCCAGACAGGCTCTTAGAAATTATTCATTCATTCACGCCGTAATATGTTTCTTGAGTACCTACTAAGTGCCAGGCATTATGAGTTTCCCTTTATATCTTCCTTTAAACTCATAGCACCCTGTAAGGAGGGTATTATGGTTTATTTTTATTTATCCTTACCCGAGGACATGTTTATTGATTTTAGAGAGAAAGGAGAGAGAGAGAAACATTGATGTGGGAGGGATACATCGATTGGTTGCTTCCTGAGTGTGCCCCAATCAGGAATTGAACCTGCAACTAAGGTACGTGCCCTTGACCAGAATTGAACCTGGGACCCTTTGGTCCACAGACTGATGCTCTATCCACTGAGCCAAACTGGCTAGGGCAGCAGATCCTTCTTTTAGATCGCTCTCATCCCCTTCTTGGTGGCACACTAAATCTTATCCCCTTCTGGTGACAGCTCTTCCTCCCTCCATGGACTCATTTCATCAGGTCACTTTGGTGCAAGTAGGGCTAGTGGTTTCCACCTGTACGTCCTGACTCCCTCTCTACTCTTCTCCACTCGGCCTGGGAGACTGTGTGCTCTGCCTTGACTGGCCCTGTGCCCTCTGGTAGCCCTGGGAGGAAGTTGGAGGGAGGAGGCCGGGGAGATCAGGTCCTTATGCCCCTGGTTCCTGCCCTGTGAGCTTGTCTCAAGTGGGCTGTGTCTCAAAGTCCACTGCCCCTTTCAGGACGGCCAACCCTCAAGAATCTCTCTCATGCCAGCTTCTGGTAACTGCTCCCTGCCTTTGTCCCTTTGGACCTCGGGGTAGTAACAGATAGAATGTTCTATCCTGGGGTTAGTGTATTATCCCCAATGGCTTCCTCACACTCATGCTGTTACGAATGGTCCCTTTGCACACACTTCCCTCAGTGTTTCCAATTTGAGTGTGCCATCTGTGTCCTACTGGGGATTTATTGTATACAAACTGCAGTGCCCATATGGTGGGGAAGGAGACCGAGCATTAAATGCCGTTCTCCAGGTCATGTGTGGTTGAGAAAGTGGTTGGCCAGGGGCTGGAATGACGTCCCAAGTTTAGTGTTCTGAGGGCAAAGAATATCCAATTGGGCTGAGATAAGCCTCTGGTGAGGTACCCTGTGTATAGTAGGTGATCAATAAATGTTGGCTGATGACATGTAAATTTTCTCTGTTGATCAGTTTACCATGATCACATTCTAAATAAGTACAGGTAGGAAGTCAGCCCATTGGAAATATAATTATCGGGGCACGCCCCTAGTATATCTGAGTCCGAATATTGGCCCTGGGATAGGCAAGCCCGTTAGACCCTATGGTCTTACTCTCCTAGGCTGTAAATTAAAACAAGGCCCCATTCTCCAGTATTTTCCTGAGGATTAATGAGAGGATATTTGTCAAGGATATATATTGGCAATAGCCCCGAGCCACTTTCTGAGACTCCCCTACTCACTGTCATTTGAGATAATATTTCTGAGCATTTAATTCAGTCCTCCCTTACTGGGGTGTGGGCTTCACAGGAGGAGTGGGGTGAGAAAGGATGAGCTCCTGAGGAAACACTTACGAACCCAGGCTTTCTGCCATTAAAAGAGACAAATCTTTATAGTGACCTAATTACAGTTTTTAAAATTCAATTTGGACAGTTAGCAAGCCAGGCTCCTTTCCAGGAGGAATCAGGAGTCAGTGCAATGACCCAAGCGTTCCTGGGCTGCTTGCCATCCCAAACAACTGGAGTGGGTTTATCAGCTTCTCTCAGGAACCCGTGCTGCCCAGGCACAGGCTTGAGTAAGGAAGGGTGTCCTATGGGGTCACACTCATGTCATGGCCCAGGAGTGGTTGACATGACTAGAGGACATGCTTTTGGGGATGGAAGGTCATGAAGCATGGTTCTTACTAAGGGAAAACGGATTTCTCTTTCAACTGTTGCTATGGAAGTTTATGGAGTCTAAAAGAAAGAGCATCTTTCCAAATCCACTCATCCATCTGTCCTTTCATACTTCCATATGTCCATCCATCCATCCATCCACCCACCCATCTGCCCACCCACCCACCCACCCACCACTCTCTCCATCCATCCATCATATGCTGAGTACTTACTTCTATCGAACATTGGAGATACAATATTAACTATGACACAACTAGTACTTTGATAGAGCTCAGTCTTCATGGAAATACAGATAACTAACACCATGGTTAGGAGCCCCAGGGTCTAAGTTGGGAGGCAGGCCTAAGTTTGAGTGCTGACTCTGTAATTTAAGTGGCCATATGTTCTTGGGCAAGTCATCTTTCTCTGTGGTAATTTTCTCATCCATAAAATAATGCAGCTGGAGTGGGGAAATGCTCTCTCAGATCTCTTCCAGGTCAGACATGCTAAGATTCCATGTCCAGGCAAATTCAGTGTAAACTAGATCACCTTGTGACTGCAGATACTGCAATACTGTAGTATGTGGTCTCCTCTGTCCACATGGTCCTTTCCTGGTCCTTCCTAAAGCAGATCTAACACGTTCCTCTTTTCATTTGTCCCTCCTAGGATGGATTCCTGTCCTTCTTAGGTTAGAGATCAACATTTAAATTTTTTTTTTTTTTAAAAAATTGATTTCAGAGAGGAAGGGAGAGGGAGAGATAGAAACATCAATGATGAGAGAGAACCATTGATCGGCTGCCTCCTACACATCCCACACTGGGCATCGAGCCCGCAACACAGGCATGTGCCCTGACTGGGAATTGAACCGTGACCTATTGGTTCTCTCAGGTTGACGCTCAACCACTGAGCACACCGGTTGGGTGAGATCAATATTCTTATGGAGGGATTTGTGGCTTGGCCTAATTCTTCACCTCATTTTGCATCAAGCCTTGGCTTTCCTTCTTTCCCCCTTAAAATCATCATAGTTCCTTCTGTTCAAAGGGCTCTTTCTGGACCACTTGTTTTTCCCCATCCTCCCCCAGGGAGAATCACTCATCCTTCAGGTAGCAGCCTACCTACCATCTCTTCAAGGACACTTTCCCTCACCCCCCAGGCAAGGAAGGCCTGGCTCCTTTGTTATATATGCATGGAACCATGTTTTTTCCCTTTAAGGCACAAACCCTACCCCTGTCCTAAACCCTAACAATGGGTCCTTTGGTTTAGTGTCTGGCTCCCCCACCAGACTATCAGCCTCATAAGAGTAGGAACTGGGTCTAGTTTGCTCAGAGCTGCATTCCCGAGGCAGTGCCTGGCACACAGGGGGTGCTCAATACCTATTTTTCTGAATAATAATGAACATATAGTTAGTGTCACAGGCTGACAAATATGAATTCCCCCGTGCCTGGAAATGAGGCCAGGAAATGGTATCCACTTTGGGTTAATTCACCTGAAAAAAATTTGCCTCAACAGAAAGTCACCCATATGTTGTAAAACTGCTGCAGGTAAGAGCAAGTTACTGTCCAAATCCCTTCAAATGATTAAGGGTGTCTCTCAAATCTCAAGAGAGAGAACTCCTCTGAACCAGATTGGGTGTCCCAGCAGCTGGGATTATGAAACCTGTGACACATCACTAGCTATGAAGCCACTGCTGAGTTGCTGAAAGAGGGTAGAAAAGGATGCACACAGAGGAACAGAGTCAGAATATGACCAGGGGTCTCCACCACTGGCCAAGGTGGGGTGTTCTTGGTCCAGAAAACTCAATTCAATAGTTTCAAAAGCCTTAGAGGAAGATGAGCAATTCATAATTTTCTTGAACTTGGTTCAAAACTATTTTGAATGTGATTCTGGGTAGCAAGCACAGTGGTTGAGAGCATGAGTCTGAAAGCCAGATAGGCCCTGGCTGGAGTTGTGGTCCTAGCACTGGGCAAGTCGCTTTGCTCCAAGCCTCCATGTCCTCATCTGTGAGGACAATGGTATGTTTATCCCCTGGTTGTTGGAAGAGGAGATGGAGTTACATAGGCTCAGCAGGGCCTGGCAGGGATTAGGGGCTCTGGGAATGGAAGCTGTTAGCAGTGAGATCAGTTACTCCCTTCATCGTGATTCTGTGCTCACTATGGGTCCATCTGGTCTGCATTTGATTCCTGAGTGGACCCAATTGCTAGAAATGGGCTCCCCTTTCTGGCCCCAAACTTTGACTCCTCTCCTCTTCACAGCACACCAAGTCCCTCAGCTATGAGTTGGGCCTACTTTCAACATGTAACCAGAATCCAACTCTTTCTCTCCTCTTCCACTGCTACTACTCTGGTCTAAGCTGCCAGCATCTCTCACCCAGATGATCGCAGCAGCCTCTGAACTGGTCTCCCTGCCTAGGCCTGTCTCCCCTCCTGTCTTTTCCTGGCACAACAGCCCAAACTAGCCTGCTAAAACCTAGATTGGATCCTGCCACTCCTCTGTTTGAAAACCTCTCACGGGCCCCATCACACTTAGAACGAAACCCAAATCCAGATCTCACTCTCAAACCTTCATGATGGATCCCAGCCAACCTTCTGGTCCTCTCCGCTCTCCCCCAACACATCGTTTCCAGCTGCAGTGGCCGCCCTGCCACACACCAGGCACATCCCACCTGGAAGCTCTCTACCTGGGAATGCAAGCTGGCCTCCCCATCCTCTTAGGTTTTTGTTCACATGTCACATTCTCAGTAAGGTCTTCCCTGGCCACCTTACTTATTATTGCAATCCCATCCCATACCAAGCACTTTCCCTAGAACCCATCTCCTACTTTATTTCCCCCACAGCTCTGGTCACCATTTGGTGACTACATATTTTACACATTCATCTATTGCCTGTCTTCTCTACTAAGTTCCATTACAAAGGAGCTTTCATTCTCTTTTCTGTTTTAGCTTCAGTAGTTAGATCCTCATAGAAGCAATACGCTAGGTGCTTCATGCATATTTATTGTATGAACATATAAATGAATGAGTGGTCAGCACAGTTCTTAGGGTATGGATGCCTTCTGTGTATACTTAATATTTTTAAAAAATATTTTTACTGATTTCAGAGATGAAGGGAGAGGGAGAGAGAGATAGAAACATCAATGATGAAAGAGAATCATTGATTGGCTGCCTCCTGCACGCCCCCTATTGGGGATCAAGCCATAGTTCTAGACCTGGACCCCTGAAGGACATAGGAAAAAAGGGTTCATGCAGAGGAATCCAGGGAGGCCGGGAGGATGGCAGGGAGGAAACCCCACACATCCACTTCTTCAGTGCCGTCAAACAGCAAACTAACCTTCACTGCAGCATTTCTCTGGTGATCAGCAGCTGCCTGTTTTCCTGGGGTGATCAATCTATGAAAAGTTTCCAAACTGTGTTAAAACTGCCAGTTTCTCTGCAAACAGCACAGAGCGTACTTTCCAGGGAGAGAAGTTCAATAATTAAAATGAGTCAGCACTGAAGAACTGGAGGGCGGTTTGATCTAGTTTAGCAGCCGACATTTTCTTAGCAGAGAAATGCAATATCCATAATACATTATTTTGTGCCGAACGGAAGTCAACTAGAACAGAATTGTCTCAGGAGAGACCCAGGGCAGCTTGCCAGAAAAGCTTTTTGAAGGCAACAGGAAACCTGGTCTTCAAAAACCAAAGTTGGGGAGTGGTCTTGGGGCTAGGTCTCAGGTACCTGCAGGCCTGGGCACGCCCCAGAGCTGTCTCCACATGCCTGTCCCCTCTGGCTCCCCATGGGGGCGCTCTAAAGGGCAGATAAACACAGCCAAGGGGCTGCCTGAACCCCTGGAATGTAGAAGTCCAGCTTCCATCCTCCCCAGCAGCAGAAAGACCTCTTCAATGTTGGGCAGCTCCTGTCCTAGGGCTTAGGTTTGCTTTGGCCTGGGGTGTTACTACAGGAAGTGGGAGATTGGGGGTGAATTTTTGCTTTTTCTGGGAAAAGCAGTGCTGTTAAGAGAGAACATTGCTTTCTCTGGGTGGCAAGTGTCCCTGCAAAACATCCCCCCACTGAGCTTCCACGAAAAGTGAAATCTGCCAAACCTGAAAGCGCTCTGGCTTGAAGTCAGAGGCCTGGTGAGAGGTTGTAAGACTCTGCTCCCCGCGCCTGCTGCATGCTCTCCCTTCCAGGGGCTGGCTCTCCCACTTCAAAGGAAACAGAAATTGGCTCCATTCGGTCCCCCTGAAGTTTTTGCAATTACAGGCTGAACTAAATTTGTGTTAGATTATGCCAAAGATGAAACACCGTTTTGCTTTATTTATTATTTTTTGCTTCACTGACAATAGTCCATGAGAGAAAGCCTTCAATTAGGGTAGCAGAAAATACTGATTAGAATCAATCAACACCTCTAGAAGTTTAAACACTTAAGTTAATTAAACGGTTCAGTAAACTTGAAGCTAAACTCGCAAACAGAAATCGCAATGTATAAAAGGATGCTTAGATTAAAAAAAACAGCCAGATAATTATCCAACAAACTCACCATCAACCCTCACCAAAGGCTCTGTGGAAACGATCAGGCAGCGCATTCATTTTCAATGCAGCTCACACTTAACACCATTACTCAAAAGCAAAAGCTCATGACTCCTATCTGTGAATGTGATGTTCTCACAAAGAACTGGTTTAGAGATAGACTAGGGGGAAATTGGCAATGACCTTGCGCTTTTTTAAATAGTCCTGAGTATTGTGAGACCATTGTTTCTTTACCCTGAATATAAACAAAACCATGCAAATTTGCTGATTTTATTTAATGTTAGAGTCCCACAATCTGAATGAGTGAAAACAGTATACAGGTTTTTTTTTTCAAAGACCACTATTTTGTAACACTTCTGCTACAAAATAAAGTCAAACTAAATGTGTTTGGTTGCATTCCCTTAGACAAAGCCTGAGATCAAGAGTCTAGTTCAAGTGACTTACTGAGGATGTGTTCCCCAGACAGAGGGAGAGAGGAAAGTAGGACAGAGCAAGAGCAAATATCTAAGCAAGGATGTTGACTCAGCTGGAGATTGCTTCAGTTTGAACCCTTAGGGAAAGGCTGGAGTACAAATTACGTATCAAAATTAGTCCCTCCTGGGGCAAGGAGGTTAGCCCGTTATGTCCACCCACCTTGTACATGTCAGTCATTGGCTGTGGGCTTCTGCTGGGGATGGGTGAGAGTGTTTGGGGCACAGTCTCCTGGGATAGCTGGAGGCAATTCTCCAGGTAGAAGGTGTGCAATGACAAAGTCACAGCCCCTGGGGAATGGGCAGGGTGTCTACTCTACTGGACCAAGGAACTTGGGATCTGAGCAGGGTGTCTACCCTACTGGACCAAGGAACTTCTGCCTCATAGAGATCATTGGATGATCTTAGGTAAGGGCAAGCCTTTCTGAAGAGTGAGCTACTCCAGGCTTCAGGCACTGTCTTGTTCACCCCTGAACATATGAGTGAGTCAGTCAACAAATATGTGTTAAATTAATGGTGAACAGATCACTTACAGTATCAAATATGTGTTAAATTAATGGTGACCAGATCACTTACAGTATCAACGGGACATGGAGCTGATTCCATGCTCTTTCCAAACATTTCATAAATACCCATTGGAGATAAAACAATAATATGCTACTGAAGGTTCCATTTCATCAGGACACATGGGTTGGAGCCTTAGGATAGCTTCTCATTAAGTACGTGGCTTTGAACCTCAGCTGTCCAATCTTTAAAGTAGGAAAAATACAGATCCACAGGACTCGGATGAGGATTAAGAGAAATGGTACATAAAAATGCTTAGTAATTTGGCTTTTTCTCCCAAAATGTGTTTATTTGGCAGAAAGGCTGGAGATCAGGAATAGAGATACTTAAAGCTAAGGAATAAGAAGCCTCTAGTAATAAAAATGTATTCTATAAAGATAAAGTGATACCGGAACCATGCTGTAAGTCTCTATAGGCACCACGAGTGGATATTGATCTATAAAACACACTTTAAGGAATGAAGCTACTACATAAAAGTGACGCAGAACTAGAACAAACATCTCATTGTTTTATTTCCCAACATAGTTCGAAGCTCAGGCTCTGAACTCTTAACTAGAGAAATTGTGAATTGTAAGCAAAGCATGAGTTTCCTGTGTATCGGCCATTTGCAAGGTCTCCATGCACAACACTTGCTACTCCCTCTCTGACCATGGGGGTCGACTTCTCCTTTTTGGGTTTTGCCAAAAACAAACACTACCTACCACTTGCCAAGAAAGCAAAGGGAAAATGAATGTACTTGTCAGGACAGGACACAGTCCTGCAGGCCCTCTGGTATTCCAGCTGTCTGGTGATCTATCTTGGCCTCCACAGACTCTCCTTTCCTGTCCCTGCTGGGCAGCTGTTCATAGGTCCAGAACAGAAGATCATTACAGGACTCAGCCAAACAATAAATCAGAAATAGGGTTTTAATTATTTGAAAACAAGAGGACTACACTTGTCCAACTGGATGACTACTCAAGAAAGTGTTTTACTATTTTAGAGTTGTTATTGTTTTATGATTTTTAGGGAAGTGCCACTCAAAATGACCTTTTCTTAGGCCCACTGAATGGTCTGAACATTGTTCATCATTGACTAAGGGACTGGACTAATGGTTGGACCTCAGGCATGGCCAGAGGGAGGAACGAGCCTATGCTTGGCTATTATTTGACTTGGTCATGACCACAGTGAGGGAATAGGTGGCTAACAGACAGTTATAAGAGGACGATTAGAGTCTTGTGTTGTCTGAACCCATCAAACGATAAAGCCATCAAAAGACAGGGACAAGGGGGAGCCCCGGAGGGCACTGGTGATGGTAAGTCATATGAGAAGAGTAGGGTCTGAAAAAAAACAATGTAAAAATGGCTATCATTTTTTCTCCCTTGTTCCTCACCTGGGGGAAGGTCCCTCGGTCACTTCACTCAGGGGCTCTCCCTCAAGATTTGATTCAGCAAATCATGCTGAGTAACACATGATAGGCCCCTTGAAAAAGAACTTGGTTGGGAGGAGGGGAGAGTCCCTGGCCTGGAGGTGACAAGGTCAGGGAATTGGATTAGCATATTTTGGCGAGAAGAAATTTACCTGGGGTAAGAAACCATTCCCCCCCCCAAAGATGTTTAAAATGTTTACAGTTCCTTTTTTTATGCCCCCCTGAAAAGGGACATTTATTCAGAGGAAAAAGAAAACAACAATAATGTCAAGATGTCCATCCCTTGGCTCCTTTCTCTGTCCTCCCCTCCTTCCCTCCTCAGCCCTCTAGGATTGAACCCCGGTTGGAGTAAACAGCAGGGCTGCCCCTACAGGTGAGTCAGTACCGTGGCTTAAGTACTGTCTCATCACTTACTAAATGAACTTGCGAACCTCATTTTTTTAAAAATATATTTTATTGATTTTTTACAGAGAGGAAGGGAGAGGGACAGAGAGTTAGAAACATCGATGAAAGAGGAACATCGATCAGCTGCCTCCTGCACATCTCCTCCTGGGGATGTGCCCGCAACCCAGGTACATGCCCTTGACCGGAATCAAACCTGGGACCCTTCAGTCCGCAGGCCGACGCTCTATCCACTGAGCCAAACCAGTTTCGGCCTTGGGAACCTCATTTTGCCTCTCTTCGCATGAATCATATGCTTGCCTCCTCCACTGAATTGTCGGCCTTAATAAATGTTGAATTTAATATAAAACCCTTTCCCTTATACATCCTTCGGCCTTCAGGCCTGCGGCTAAGGAACTGGTTTTGCATCTGACAGAAAGCCCACGGTCCACCAGGCTCCCGGTGGGCTCAGCATCTGCTCATCAATTTATGGTCGTTCAAGCTTTGACTATGCAGGCAAGGAGATCTTAAGTAGGGTGCAGACATGGATAAATGAATTACAGTGTTACTTGAGTAACGTATGAAACCGGTTGCTACCATCTTTGGAAACCTACCTTGGTGAGGAAGTCTTCTGTACCTCCGTTTCTTCCATGGCATTGTAAATTGAAACAGTGGGCGCTTCCCCCAAATGATCACACCTTTTTCCAGTCTCCTATTCCCTTCTGAGAGCTCATCTGAGCCTGCCACATGTCAGCGTGTGTGCAAAACAACATTATGGAGAAAAGGGATTGGATGAATCATAAACTCTCACGTGGCACTGGAAAAAGCCCAGGATAAATGGGCTTTGAATAAAATAAATGCCACCAAAACCCCCACACAAATGAGGCATGGCATTGCCTGCAAACTGATGATCCTGGTACCCTGCTAGAAATGTTAAACGCCCAGATGGCTCCCCCTCTGTTTCTGCTGATCCCCACAAAACTTGTGCAACAGCGACTTCACTCACCATTGAACTCAGGTGACACCTGAACTCAGCCTATTGCTGAAAAGTAGACTGGGAAGTTGAGTCACTGGGGACTTGAAGGCCCCTGTTATGTTTACCCCTGTAGCCCTAGCACCTAGTAGGTCTCAGTAAGTGTTTTTGGCATGTTTCTAAATGGGGAAGGAGAGCTGTTTCTGACTAAGAGAGGCTAAGACCCATCAGCAGGCATCTTTCCTTCATGATTTAAGGGGTTAGGTATGTGTGGATAAAGATGAACTTGGGTTGTCTGAATCTATCAAACGATAAAGCCATCAAAAGACAGGGACAAGGGGGAGCCCCGGAGGCAATGAAGTGGGCTTGGAAACCGGACAGGCTGGAGTTTGGTTCTCAGCTCTGGAATATAATCAGCATGTGATCTCTGAGCCCTGGTTTTCCATCATTGAGATGATTATAATAATACTAATATTTATAGTAACAAGAATAATAATGATAACCAATTGCACCTTCATGGCATTATTTCAAAGACCGAACGAATAATAACGCACCCCGAGTGACCAGAATACAACAGACACTGTACAAATGTTTCTTCTCGCTCATTTTCTTCCCAACTCTTTCAGTGACTGTTCTGATTCTACTAGTCCAACTTTTTGCTCCAACATCAAGGTCCACTGGGGCAAAGGTAGGTTTACAGTTATTCTTATGGAAAATAATACAAAAAAAGAATAAGTAATCATACAAGATTAAACTCCATTTCGGGTATACTCATAACTGTAAACCTACTTTTGCCTACCCCTGCCTATTGTGTCTCTGGGGGAGTTTTTTGAAACCCAGTCTGTTCATCTTCCCTTTGATGTGAGAAAAGCAGAATCAGACAGAAACCTTTTTTTTTTTTAAGCCTACTTGCCATTCTTACGGGGTGTTTGCTGGCCCTTTTATCTTTTGTTGAAATCAAAATCTTTTATGTCTGATGAGTATGCTGGTGCAATGCTATCTGGGCTTTGGCTGTGAGGCTGTTTCCCTCCCACCCCCCCAACTCTCCTGCCTCCTTCCCCCATCTGTCTTCACATTTCCAAGTACCGATAAAAAGCCTGGCACTTGTTAGCTGGGCACCACTGCAGCCAGCCAGCCAGTGTTTACTGGGTGCCCACAGGGTGACGGCATCGCCCTGGGCACCCCTGCCCTAATCCTGGCTCCCAACAGTGCCCCAGGGCTGCGTGGGCCTGGGGCACAACCACTGAGATGGACAGGCCTGGTGAATAGTTCCCAGGAGCATGAAGTGGCCTGGAGTTTAGAATTTGAAGGGGGCTGGAGAGGAATGAGGTTTTGGTGGGTAGAATTTGAAAGGAGGAGAGGTTGCATAAACAGCTGCTCTAAATGCAAGAAAGAGCTTCCAATAAGTGCAGTCTATACTGCTGTCCTAGCTACGTGTCTCATGCATTCTGTAATTGATACGCGATGAAAGAATATTGCCATAATAAACGACACCTCTAGGGTCGGGGATGTGTTGAGATTATCTGTCCCTGCCTACTTACTTTCTATTTTAGGAAACTGTTTCCCATATACAGGGTGCCCTCCCCCCCAAAAATGATAGCTCAATTTTGAAAATGAAATGGGTTTGAACAAACATTGCCTTTATAATTATTCAAAATGTGTGTATACAATTTTGGGGGGACACCCTATAGTATATGCTCAGGAGGGTCTAGGTGAGGTATGCACTTAAAAATTATTTTTATTTTTTTAATTTAATTTAATTTTTTTTATTGCTTAAAGTATTACAAAGAGTATTACATAAGTCTCCCCCCCCCCACTTGACATTCCCCTGACCTCCCCTACCCCCCAGTGTCTTGTGTCCATTGGTTATGCTTATATGCATGCATACAAGTCCTTCGGTTGATCTCTTACACGCCCCCCCCCCACCCCCGCAACCCTCCCCGGACTTCCTGCTGTAGGTTCATAGTCTGTTCGATGTTGCTCTGCCTCTGTATCTATTTTTGTTCATCAGCTTATAATGG